>NC_083764.1:28219115-28577240 GCF_963514075.1 Conger conger
ACCTCTATAAAATTGTAGAGATATATACATATGAAATCCAGAATTATTGGCATAAATATGCACAAAAAATGCTAGAAACTAAAAAATTATAGTCACGCAAAATTTGTATTCCAACATGTCTTAAGCGGTGTGCTCTATTAATGATTCAATGAATCAGCCAAAGTATTTTTCCGCAAAAAACAGGTTTCACAATTATTGGCACTCCTCGTTCAATACTTTATGTAAACATCCCTGGCAAATATGACAGCCATGAGTCTTTTTCTATAATTTGTGATATTGTTAGAGAACACATTTGGAGGGATTTTGACCATTCCTCCATGCAGGGGATTAATGGGATTTAAATCTGGAGACTGAGATGGTCATTGCAGAACATGGTTATTGTTTTCACTAAACCATTTCTGCATGGATTTTAATTTGTGTTTGGACTCATTGTCCTGCTGGAAAATCTACCCATCACCTAGTCTCAGCCTCCTATTAGAGGCAACGCGTGTACCAGGACCGCTGGCAACAAAACATCTCCAAAACATCAATGACCCACCACCATATTTGACAGTAGGTTGGAGGTGCTTCTCCTTGTATGCATATTGATTGTGTGTATAGCCAATTTGATCAATTTTGGTCCCATCTGACCATAGCATTATCTTACAGTCATAATTCCAGGTTTGGCAAACTCAAGATGCTTGGTTTTGTTTATTGTGCTCTGTAAGGACTGTCTTCGTGCCACCCTTCCAAAACGTTTGCTGGTATGGAGGTGCCTTTTTTTAAAAAGACTAAGACACAATTAATTCCTAAACTGTGATCCATGGGTTACTTATGTCTACCCTACCATGTTCCTTGCCATCTGTCGAGATAATATGCATCCTCATCCTGGCAAGTTTACAACCATTCCATATGTTTTAAGCCTTTTTATTATTGCTCTTACAGTGCTAAGTATATTTATTTCATGCATTTTTTGTACCCATTCCCCGACTTCCGATGGTCAATTACCATGGTCTTCTGAATGGACAGTTCTTTGGCTTTTTCCATGCTAATGGCTGAGAAAAGGATTTTGCATGTTTGTTATTTCTGAGGAAGACCGTGAAAACACCTTTGGCTCCAATATTGAGGGTATTTTTATTGACGTGACCCCATTTTATATCAGTGAGCATCTAAATATATTCTCAAAATATTTTATTATTATTCAGTATGCTTATGAACAAGGAATTGCTTTTGAATAATAAATAGCATGTGAAATTGTGGAATGTGTTTGACATGTTGATGGAGGTTGTGTATTTGACAAAAACTTCAATCAATAAATGAGAGTAACTGTATTGAAATAAAAGTATATAATTTTCCCATATGTTTGAACATAAAATAAAGAACATTATTCATGTTGATTATTAAATGCAGCCTTTTTTCTCAATTTTTATTAAGGGTTCCAATAATTCTGGAGCCCATTGTAGTATATTACGAAAGCCTGAAAACAGTGGCTATGGAATGCAGTAGCAGAATGGTGCCTCATCTAACTTCATTCCATCCTTTCTTTACATAATTTACAACTCATTGAATGAAACCTACTGTACTGAAATGTGCCATTGAGTTCCAAATATGAGACCTTTCCTTTTTAGTTGATCGACATTGCTAAGATGCAGCTCTTTTTCAGAAAGCCTGACCTTTCTATTTCTCCCTCCCTCATATTGTTTTCATCGATTTCCTTATGTCTTGGTCTTGTCTTTTGTACCATGCGGAAGTTGCATGGTTGCATGGTTCCAAGATTTGCACCATATATTTTAGTGAAGCAATCATTAATATGGTGTGGAGAACCTTCACCGCTGTTGCGCAATAAGCAGCAAAAATTGCATTCTGTATTTCTTCTTTGTAGGTCTGCAGCTCAGAGTTCACTTGTAAAAAGCAGCCCCAGCGATTACCACAATTAGCATTCTCATGTGTGGTTGCATATGCCTGTGGTTGTGACATATTTATCTGCCAACATTTTATCAGTCATTTCCAACAGCCTGCATTGGTAGGGCCTGTCACGTTAGGCAACCTTGTTGTTGGCTGTTCATAGTGCCTGCCTGTCTACTGAAGTCCATTCCAGGAGAATATTGGTGTCTGCTCAATCTGTGGCGCGCAGTGCCTGTATGCTATCACCCTGATGTAAAATCCAGCTATGATCAGCTTGAAATTACCAGCTACCATAGCTTGAGCTGATCAAACCATGTTGAACATGGAGCTGGTCTGAACCTAGCTTGATCTGTTTTTGTCAACAGGGCATTCAGCCAGCCTGAACCACTGAAAGTCAGCCACTCGTTTCCCACATTGAACCAACTGAGTTTCCCACCTGATTCTGAGAAGGCTGGTTTGTTAAAGAAAGCTAGAGAAAGATGTGGGCAAAAAAATGACTCTAAACATCAATACCGAGATATTCAGCTTAGGCTATTCGCTGAGTTTCTGGCTAATACGCAACTTTGCACTTGTTTTTTCCAAGTGAAAAACGGGAAGTTGCTTGCTTGCGGATTTTGGCTGGTTTTAAGGAATCTGGTCACTTGTTTGAATGGAAATGTAACAAGCAATTGGTTTTCTACATTTATGGCTAGGCCACTTTTGTTCAAGGACACTAGCTTGCATTTTAATTTTACAATTGTTTTATGTAGCTATTCAACTTCTAGCCAGAATTGCAAAACCCTGTCAAGTTGTGTTTTGTCATTGTAATATCTCCCTTATAACCCATGCTGTTTTTAGTTTCAAAGGCAATAAAAATATTTTTTTTATTGTAAATCTAAGATGATTTAATTTAGCCAACTTTATGCTTCTAATCTGTTCCTACTCAACCTGCGTTGTAATGATCTCGCTCGCTGGTCAATTCTGGCTCTAACAATTCCATGGGCTCAAGAAAGCCTTTAGCTTTACAAATTTAAGAGCCAACATATCCTTTGTAATCATACAACTGACATGCTGTGCAATATGCTCTTTTCTGGTTGATAATGTGACATATTTTACACTGATGTTTTTACAAATTATACTCTTCAAAATGCTGCCATAGCCCACACCGCTGCGTCCGTGGTTCATTTGGCTACTCTGAAACTCGACTGCTGTAGGCTCTCCACAACAAATAAATGTCATTAAAATGACTTTTTAATATATTCACAATTCAGGCTAACCAAATAACGTATCATCATTCTATATATGGTGGCGGTTTTTGTATATTGGTATCAGACAATGACTGACAGTGACAGTGGCCAACCAACTTACTGGTAAAGAATGCAGTGATGGGTGTGATAAGCATAAATCATAACAAACCTGAACGAATACAGTAATGAACAAGAGCAAAATAATTTTCTGAAGAATTGACAAATCAAGCATAGTAGTGTACTGTACATGAACTATACTTCGGAAACATTTTAGAATGGTAATTATTTACAATAAATGTGTTTTGGCTCCTCGGCCTGCAGACTGGCCAGAACATGGAGCCGCATAACAGAGCAAGGCCAGCTTGGAGCCCATTTTTCTGTCTGCCGTCCGTTTTCCTAAATGACAAGCTGAAATTTAAATGTACTTTTTCCTTTATTTAGTTAATTCTTCATAACCATATGAACACGTCTTAAAGTGTACCATATGTCGATCTAATGTCAGTCCATTTTCCCTTCCCATCCAATCAGTATCCTTTTCACACAGCAGCACGCAACCGTCACAAAACCGAAACAGTTGGTCTGCAAATTCAAAGTTTGGGCTTTCCCACCGCAGAAATATGCCATTGATTTGGTGCTGTTTTCCTGTTCATTTAATAAGGGGACGCATTGGGTGGCAGTGCAGTAAACCGACCCCAAATGCTTTTAATTTAGCTGGATCAGAGCGAGTTTGCATGCCTTGTGAACTCTGTCACTGTCTCCCTAATCAGCTGCGCGTCGCAGCGAGTGCGCTCAGTTCTTTGCTTCTGGCGTACTCCAGAAAGAAAGGACACTACGTCTAAACACTGTCATGTACAGCATGATGTTACAGAATAAGTGTCAAACCTTTAAGGTTCTGTTAAAAATTAGCCATTTAAATCCACTGAAGGGAGAACGAGCGAGTATCAGTGTCCCCGTTTTTTGGGTGTTTTTACAATGGCTATGACATGAAGATAGCCCTGTTAGTTTGCAAGATTTTTAACACATTAAAACAGCCCAACCAAAAGCAGAGAACTGTGGGGCACTGACGGGCACAATGTATTGCAAACCTATCCAATAGTGCAGTTGATTTCTAGTCAGGGCACAGTAGAGTCTTGTCGCTGACACGCAGTGATGGTCTTTTTGATCACTCATATGAACCAATCACAGTGTTTTGCTGTTGAGAGTAAAGCATTTTTTTTTAACATGGCGGTTGATTGGTAACATCTGTTAACCCCGCCCATTATACATTCGGTGAATCCACTATCTGCACAGCGGAAATCTGCTGTCTCAGACCACAATGGCAGGTGTCTCAACGGGCAGACACAGATGCCTGTGAGTGATGATGGGGAAAGTGAGGGTTTTATCGTTTTTTTTGCGCTGCTGCATAAGCTTCCCTCCACTCTAGATCGTGTGAAATACTTTTTGGTTATTTATTTGTATGGTAGTCATGTAGACTGGCCCCAGGAATGTTCTGGCTGAAGACCACCCGTTCTTAGGGCAGTTTGTTTGCTTCTGTGTTTTGTCTGTGCCCCCCAAGGCTGTGGTAAAATGGCATTACCTCTCTCTGTCAGTGTCCTGGACTCCATCTATCTGCGGTTGCAAGTTGGAGGCCAGTTTTTATTTTTTTTTAAATATGGACACCAGGCACTGGCGCCAGAAGGGCGGGGGGGTGGGTTGTGGGGGGAATGGGCTATTGGTCCCACAATTTAGTCAGTAGGCTACAGTTGGCTATTGAATACAGCAGGCAACCTGTAAACTATAGGAAAGATGGGGCTACAAGAATCTCTCAAATGGGAGTAGATTTCATGTATTTATATTTTACTTGATTGTATTGCTTTGCAGCCCATTATTAGAGGATACTTGAGGACATTTGAGGCCCCAGCTCTCTGAAATGATTCCGATGCCCTCACACCTACAGGAATCTCATTATTTTCTGAGTGGCCATATCTGTGTGTATGCGTGTACATGTCTATGTGTGTGTGTGTGTGTGTGTGTGTGTGTGTGTGTGTGTGTGTGTGTGTGTGTGCGTGTGTGTGGAAGTGTGTGTGTATTTGTGCGTCAGTGTGTGTTACTGACATGACTGTGGTCTATCCTGCTTGACCAAGAAAACAGAGAATAAAGCAATTGTAAGCCATGTAAAAAAAAGCCATGTAATCTAGTTTTGTTTGAGGTGGGTTTTAACATACCGTGGGAGCAGTGTGGAATTACAGCACAGCTCTTGAAACATTTCCACACTTTCTTGTGACAGCATTGAGGTGTAAAAGGCCGTTGGGTCATCGCAATGTCATTACCACAGGTTTTTTTGCCGAAGGATCCTTGCTGGATCACACCTCTCTTCAGGAAATTTTGTCTGGGAGTAGCCCAAGCTTGTCTGTCTATTTTGCTACCCTTGCTCTATTAGAGCTTGTACATTCAGTTTGTACCATGCTTTTTGTGTCCTGATCGAGTATATTTATAGGCATCAGATCAGAGAGCTTGGATCATATTGAATCACCTTAATTTTTTATGAGGTTTCAGATCAGGCTTATCTTTTTTGGTTCTTTTTTGTAACAGTACAGCAACAGAAGCGATTTCATTAAGAGGGAATTGTTGGCCCTGGACGGCCTGCTTTCAGTCAGCAAAACATTCCAGAACAGTCTCAGGTCTAGCGGCAGCTGAAGAGGGTTTTTTCGGTTCTCCAATCTCTCCTTCTGCCCCGCGGAGCAACCGCGTCTGTCACTCACGCGTCAGACACGAGGCAGGTGGTGCTATCAAGCGGGTTGGTGAACTTGGGGGAGAAGTAGCGGCCGTTTGCAGGAGCGGGGAGGGGGTGGGGCGGCGTGCCCCCGCGCTCCGTTAAACGTGCACATTTGAGGAGTGTTTATCGCAGCTCGCTGATCGCTCCTGAAGGCGCGCCGACCGCCTCTGCTTCTCCCCGGTTCCTTTTAAATGGAACTGGATGCCTGGCCCAGCTGGGACCCATTAAGACATAGAACACGCTATCCTTCCAACACGTGTCATTAATTCCCATGCAGCTTTGCTCCCGAGGCCCGCTCACTGCAGCCCAGCATCCGCGAGAGACTGCTCCCAATGCAGCGTCAGGACTGGTTAACATTCGTACCTGGTCCTCCAAGACAACAGCAAATTAATAGCTGCTGGAGTCTGACTGCAAGTGAACATAAGAGCCAGTACTGTAACACTATACAGTCTTTTTTAAGAAGCAGCGGCAGTCAAACCTACATAAACACTTATGAGTGCTTATAGCAGCCGAGCCCATGTTTTGGCATGCCTCTGTATGTCATCATACAGATAAATAATATTAGTATGACATTCTGGTATGGCACGTCATGATAAATGAATGATAAATGTAATTCTATGTCATCGATAACATAAAAAAAGATTTTCCAAAAATAATAGATATATAAATATGCAGAACCTTAGAACATTAGTATACTTGAACAATATGGAAAGTGACAAAATCAAAAATCTGAAAATTAGAGCACGAGTGTATTAGAACACTAAATACTGAATGTTAGAATGATAATACACCAGACGCAGAAATGTAAAATGGAGGCGTAAAAGTTTTGGTGGGGAGAAGGCACAGTGCCAGGCACGTGCCTATGTATAAGCAACAATCTAAACCAAGGGGAATGAAAGCAGCAGCTCTGCTAATGAATTATGTTTTACAGTGCCTGACTTTATTCAGTACTTCTGTCCCAGGTGCCATAGCTCTCCACAGTTACTTTATTTGCAGTTATTCTCAGGACCCGTGTGAAAAACTCCTGTATGCATGCGTTCCATGGGTCTAGTCTGTCTGCCTGGGGATGCAGGTGAACTAAAAAAGAGAAAAATGGCTCATGCACATTTGCAAATGCGTAGGGTAATCGGCCATCTTTAAGGAAGCATTAGCGACGTCTCCTGTTTCCCGGCGGCCCATGTCACCTCCCTGTCTGTGAGGCCACTGTCAGGCCAGCACTGTCTCTTTAAAGGCATACACTGGCCTGGCATATTTGTGAAACCCCCTCTGTTTCTGGGGAGTGAAAACAGCCTGGAGTGGTTATGGAGGGGCCTGGTTTCAGTTAACATGGAGCCAGACACCCTGTGCCAGGGCCATAGCCCCCACACCCCCATGCTGTACCCACTACCCCTCTGCAGTCTTTCCCATGGTTTTTCCAGAATTGCTCCTATTTAAAAAAAAAATCCCTCTTAGCTTCCATTTTTCAGTTTTTTTGCGAGTGAGAGAAATTAAACAAGAGAAAGTGCAGGGTACCCATCATTTGTACTGTGCGCTTTGACAGACGACAGCAAAAGGGTTGAAAAGTTCTTAACCAGGCCAAATATTGAAGCCACAATCGTTGTTTCGTCAGTGTTGCCATCACCTTGTAGAAACAAAAGCTGGACTCCAGAGGTAGGTTTTACAACGTTGCACACAGCTTGCATTTGTGATTGGTGCTCAGCTGTTTTTCCTGGAGTATAAACTCCTGCTCACAGTCATTTCATTGCAAATGTCAATAATTGGAGGTGTACCTTTCCCATTTCATGGGTCATGACTCCATGGCACTGTTCATATGACGGTCGAGCTGTATTGGTTTGGGGGGTTTTGGAGAATATGTGCTTGTCTGCTGTTAAAGAGGATAGGTAGTGCCTAGCCATGGCCTAGGTTCCTGAGTTTTATTTAGTTATTGTTTTGTAAATGTTTTCAGGGTGGATATAGCTGTTAGACATTCTTTGAATTTGGGACTTTCAGTTTTTTAAATCCAGTCCATTTATGGTAATCTGGTAAACGTGCCTTTACTAGTTAAGACCCCCCAGCTATACATAGGATGTATTCTTTGTTCCAAGCTTTTCATTATTTTCGCAACCATCATTTTTTTGTTATACCAAAGGAGCTTCTCTTTTATGGAAGCATAACCATGATTTTTGCACACATTGTGTGAAAATTAAATGCAATTGTCAATTTACATTTTTATTTGAAATATGACTCTTTACACTTTACTGAGCTTTGCTGCCAACGCTGTGCTATATTATAGAAAGCTAGTTCTGATAAAATAAATGTTCTGTGTGTCTTCCATCTGAGACTTGATTGGTGGTCGCAAACCACAAGATAGGGGTGGGAGGAGGGATTCACCTCGACTGCTGCTCAGGCAACCTGCGTGGGCGGTCTGCTAATATGCCGCCCGCTCAGTCCCCTCAGTTGCGTGGGACCGTTTGCTTTCGCTTTCATGTTTCTGAAGCTTCCGGAAAGCACTTACTCAATCTGCATTTCTCAGTGGGTGTAAAAGGTGTGAGAGACCTTTCACCTTATCAGGGTAAAGCACCAGAACCAGGCTTGTGGAGCCTTTCCCCTGCATGCTAGCAACTTGTCACACAAAATATGCACAAACTAATACTAATACTGCAGCAATAATAATAATAATAATAATAATAATAATAATAATAATAATAATAATAATAATAAATACTAATAATAATAATAATAATAATAATAATAATAATATAGTAATGTATATGTACAAAGTGGTTTTATATGCTAGAAATGACCGTGAAAGGGTTTGGTGGCTTTTACCTTTTAGGGGTATAACAGTACATTTGGCATGGGACTTGCAGCAAACCACATACAGCCTTGCTTTAATGCACATGTGGGACTTGCGTATATGTTTTTGCGTATAACTGAATTAAACACTGACAGTTCCCCCCAATAACCTGGACAGGAAGAAATTATGGCCAGTTTGGCACTGTTTTACAGAATGAATGAAAATCTATTTTTCTGTTGTACCCAAAATGGACCAAACTATAAAGTCACAACTGAAGAATACACTGAATGAAGATTATTGCGTACACTACAACTGCCTGTATAATTGGCTACATTCATAATGTTATACCCTTTTTGTGTAGAGACATTATTTTATTATGCCCAACTTCTATGCTGAAGTGAAATCATATATTTTTTCACTTTGATGACAAAAGTATCCTGTGCAAGCTGTTAGCTGTTAAATATCTAACAGTGACTAAAAACAAAGTACAGGAATGTTAGTCTGTTTGTGTTCTGCCAATTTCTCTAAGTGGTAATTAAGTTTATATGCATTGTGCATAATTCGGTGTACACAATCATTGGATTTATGTTTGGTTTTACTGTCTGTATTTTTAATTAGTGTTAGTGTGTGGGCCCCATTTGACAGAAGAGAATTTTACACATACAGTATATGACACTCAGTGGGAATAAAAACGCTTCACAGAATTCAAACCAGTGCTTAAAGAAGCCAGAAATAAAGAACCTTTATTAATCCCAGAGACTCTTGGCAGGAATGTATGTCCTTTAATAACAAGGTTGGGTGAGAAAAAACACCTGAGATGCCATTTTCTTGCACGGGAAGCGGCCGATAATCCAGTGAGTTAGCACAGGGGAATGAGGAGCAGATGTTGGTGGGTTGATTTCTGCACCTTGTCTGTACACTTTGGGTTTTCGATACTATGTCAAACAAGGACATTAAAACAATATATATCTTTACCTCCTTCACAGTTATTAAATCTCTTAAGTTTCCTTGCACCACAGTCAAAGATTTGGTTCCCATAAGATTTGGTTTGGTGGGCCTTGAATCACTTGCAAAATATACAATCTGTTAGTGAAGCCAGTGTTTTCAGAATATTTCTTCTCATTGATCGCAATAATATAATTTCAATCAAATGTGGCAGTGATCCATAGCAATATTCCATAGCAAAGTTCAATGTGCAAATAATATGCATGTGTGAATGCATGTGCATATACATGTCCATGGGCTTAAATAGGTTTTATAGAATATAAATGTTGCGTTTTTTGTTTCACACAATACAAACACTCAGTGGGCACATTATTCGGTATTTATTAGACTTACAGTACTATGCAAAAGTTTTAAGCAGGTGTGAAAAAATGCTGTAAAATAACTATTCTTTCAAAAATAGAAATGTCAATAGTTTATTTTTATCAATTAACAAAACGCATTAACAGAAGAAGTGAATGGACAGAAGAAAAGTCTAATCAATATTTGGTGTGACCACCCTTTGCCTTCAAAACAGCATAAATTCTTCTAGGTATACTTGCAAACAGTTTTTGAAGGAACTCGGCAGGTAGGTTGTTCCAAACATCTTGGAGAACTAGCCACAGTCCTTCTGTGGATTTAGGCAGCCTCAAATGCTTCTGTCTCTTCATGTAATCCCAGACAGACTCGATGATGTTGAGATCAGGGCTCTGTGGGGGCCATACCATCACTTCCAGGATTCCTTGTTCTTCTTCATGCTGAAGATAGTTATTAATGACATTGGCTGTACGTTTGGGGCCATTGTCCTGCAGCAGAATGCACTTGGCGCCAATCAGATGCCTCCCTGATGGTATTGCATGATGCTATAAGTATCTGCCTGTACTTCTCAGCATTGAGGAGACCATTAATTCTGACCAAATTCCCAACTCCATTTGCAGAAATGCAGCCCCAAACTTGCAAGGAACCTCCACCATGTTTCACTGTTGCCTGCAGACACTCATTCTTTTACCGCTCTCCAGCCCTTCAGTGAACAAACTGCCTTCTGCTACAGTCAAGTATTTCAATATGTCAATATGTTTTCATGCAGTGTTTTTCGCGGGGCTGTTTTCATGTTGGAGGTATGGCTTTTTGGCCACAATTCCTCCATGAAGACCACTTCTGACTACACTTCTCCACCCAGTAGATGGGTGTACCTGGGTTCCACTGGTTTCTGCCAATTCTGAGCTGATGGCACTGCTGGACATCTTCCAATTGCGAAGGGAAGTAAGCATGATGTGTGTTTAATTTGCTGCACTAAGTTTCCTTGGCCAACCACTGCGTCTACGGTCCTCAATGTGGCCCGTTTCTTTGTGCTTCTTCAACAGAGCTTGGACAGCACATCTGGAAACTCCTGTCTGCCTTGAAATTTCTGCTTGGGAGAGACCTTGCTGATGCAGTATAGCTAGCTTGTGTCTTGTTGCTGTGTTCAGTCTTGCCATGGTCTATGACTTCTGACATTAAACTGTCTTCAGCAACCTCACCTTGGAAGCAGAGTTGGCTGTTCCTCACCCAGTTATAACCCTCCGTTTCTGTTTCAATTAATGATTGTATTTTAACCTACATACTAAATAGATGATCATTAGATCCTGTTTGGTATAATTGGTTAATCACACACCTGACTATATGCCTACAAAATTCCTGACTTTGTGCAAGTGTACCTAGAAGAATTTATGCTGGTTTGAAGGCAAAGGGTGGTCACACCAAATATTGATTTGATTTAGATTTTTCTTCTGCTCCCTCACTTTGCATTTTGTTAATTGATAAAAATAAACTATTAACATTTCTATTCTTACTTGACAGTGTTTTTTCACACCTGCCTAAAACGTTTGCACAGTACTGTATTTTTTAGACTTAGTTTTCTGCTGCTGTAGCCTATCCACTTTGATGTGTTGTGTGTTCAGAGATGCTCTTATGCATACCACTGTTGAAATGCATGGTTATACATGGTCACCTACCTGTCAACTTCGACCAGTCTGGCCCTTTACCTCTCTCATTAACAGTGCATTTCTGCCTGCAGAATTGCTGCTCACTGGATGTTTTTAGCAATTTCTGAGATACTCAGTGTGGATCCAACAATCATTCCACGGTCAAAGTCACTTTAGATTCTTCCCTAATCTGACATTTGGTCTGAAAACAGCTGAATTTCTTGACCACGTCTGTATGTTTTTATGCATTTAGCTGATTAAATATTTGCATTAAGCTGGTGTACATGTCTACCTAATAAAAAGGCCACTGAGTGTATATTATAAAGAAGTTTAAATATACATCAGAGCTAACACCACATCAGCACATTTACCCAAACAAGCTTCTCTTGAAGCTTTCATTTTATTAATCTGGATTTTTTATTTTATTTTTATTTTAAAGAATTACAGAGCACATATAACAATTAATATACACCCCATCATAAACATTAAAATAACAAAAAGTGCATCATGTGCTACTGAAAATACAGGGTTGGATAAAAAATTGTTGCACAAAATCCTTCTGTATGAATTTATATTAAATTAAATGAATTTTTATACAGCGCTTTTCACAGAAGACTGTGACTAAGATTCTTTACAGAGAAAAGTAAAATAGTAATATTTTAAATAAAAGTCATGAATAAATGCAATGTAATTCATATAATGTATTATATATAATATGAATATAATAATACAATGAGATGGATTAAAAAGAGTGATTAAGTAAATAAAAAAATAGATTTTTGGCATTTGGCAGCAGCACAGCACGGAGGCTCATCTGCATTGTGGCTGTCACCTTCGATTTGCAACAATCCTTTCAAAGACGACGTTGACAATATGAATGGGGGATTCCAGATCAAAGGCATGGTAATGAAGCATGGAAGTCCGGGACAGGTGTAGTGACCAAGCTGGGTGTCTGAATCTTTGTTCCGCAAATCAGCTGCTTTGACACAGGCTTCCCCCGGCAGTCTGTGCGTAGCTCCGTGCGTCCCGAACATGTGGCGCAGTGTCCCAGTGCGGGAGCTGATTCAAACCATGGTCCGTGCACATGCCCGAATCCCAGATATGGGATTTTTTAATTCCGTGGGCCTGGCCTGATGCCGGGATTATATCCTGCTGAAAAAAAACAGCTCAAGCTAGGTTTTGAAACAGCTGGTAGCTGGTATTTCAAGCTGGATTTTACACTAGAGTAATGCTACGAAAAGATGGATGCTTTCACTGCAATGAGGACAGGAGGAGAGGGAACAAAAAAGAAAGAAAGAAAAAAAGTGTCTAAACCCTCATATTATGTAAACATTTTATGACCACTTTTATATTTGGGCCCCACCAGTTTGAATTGACACAAAATTACTGCTCTCCTTCGGGCCGCCAAGGGACGGGGTGTGGGTGGTGTATCTAATACTAGCTCTAATTGAATCAGACGGGGTACAATTGGCTACCAAATTGGGAGAAAAATAAAATAAATAGAAAGAAATAATTTGAAAATAAAACTGATAATTCCACAATTCCAATTAATTTTCCACAGCTGCGCATGAGATATTGGTTAATTTTGGGGCCAAGCAGCGAGGCTACATTGGCACACAATGTGTTTCTACCTTTCCATATTATTATTCATCATCATCTTTTGAGGGTGTCTGTAGCAGTCCCCAGAACTGTATGGTAAAAAGTTTTGAAATTTGGCGCACAGATTGGGAACAGTGGCATCATGTCTCCACCTCGAGCACTCAAGCACCACCAATGGGTCAAACTTGGAAATACGTTTATGCTGTATGCCCATTATTCAAAATTGAGGTACCCACCCATTGACATCAATTTTCGGCATATTGTATTTTCCGGCATATTGTATTTTCTGAATAAGTTTTTAAAAATTCACAGGCCACAAATGTTGTCCAATCTTCACCAAATTTGGCACAGATGATTTTCAGACAAAGCCAGTTATCAGATTGAGTTTTGATTTTTGAATGCATTTGCCTCTTGATGGTACAATATTTCTAACGGTCAAGAGAGGAATTGTAGCAATTGTCCCACCCCTTCTCCGTGAACGTGCTGACATTGAATCGCCATTGGCTGTGGCAATTAGATTTTCAACCAATGAGCTTGATTGATTGTACAGCTATACAGTGTTTTGGTACAGAGTGCTGGCCCTTCAACTGCATATTTTGAAACCCGAATTTAAGGACTATAAACACAAGCAGAGGGTGAGTCAACATTTCAGTGACCTTTTTTCAATGATAGAAAGGGATTTAAAATGGCCTTGTAACAATGCTTTAACACAAAAATCTTACCTATTGTACCTTTAAGTGTTGATGTGTTTCCCCTAACAAGTGATTCTTGTGTCACGTGATACTTCTGGAGATCCAGAAGATGATATTTGGCATAAATGATCTTCAGACCAAGCTTCACGAAAGTTATCGGATGGATTTTTTTATCCATTTCAGCCAAATCAAAGGCAAACAACCTAAACAGGGCATAAGCTCATATCTCAGCTCATTACACACAATCTTTGGTCAACTTGGCATAAAACTTGCTATCAGTGTTAATAGGCACACTTTTAACATGGCCCCCTTCAACCCTGCTTGCAGGTTTAATTTCATAAATTATTTTCTAAATATTTTCTGTGACCAACACCCGGCTTTAATTATTGCTTGGCTGCAATAATTAATTCATATTTAATATTACTAATCTGTTTCATGATTTCTTTGTGTTGTAATAGTGTGATTTTTGTTGCAAGTTTTTTCAAGATTCAGAGCCTGTGTATCTCGCTTGCCCCTCAATTTATACCTGCTATTTGTGGATCAATATAGGTGGATCTATAGGTGGATAAATTTTGCACACAAAACGACCCTCGTTAATTGTGTGAAGTTTAGTAAATTCAACGAAATACATAATCAACCACACTTATCTCCACATATCTCCTCCCTTTATTTGTGCGATCCACCCTTAAATGCATATGCATTAAGAAGAGAAGCGCAGCCTGTGATTGGCTTAACGTTAGAAAATCTGGCCCTTTGTGTGTTGGCTTCTTATTGTCTCCCAAATGACAAGCCTTTTATCCATAGATATGAAAGATCTATGAGAAACATCTCATTTTAGAGCCTGAGGGAAGTTTGACACCTGCATGGGAAAGTGCCACCAGAATCATCCACAAAGAAATCTGAGATAAAAATAAAAATGGTTGTATATTTTCTTACATTTTATAGAGCTACAGATGGTGAAGTTAACCCCACACAACGCATTTGTAAGCAAAGTTTGTACAGGACTTTTGAAAACATCGCATTATATTTATTTCATGTTGAAATAAAAAAATAACTTTTTTAAGAGACTCAAACACTGAATGGGGTGAAATAGACCCCAAACATAATATGAAGGTTAGTCATCCTTGCTTAAGGTAAAATACATAAACCAAAGAAGGCACATTTTCACCCACTTGGAAACTTTGAGTTTATAGAAGTTGAATAATCCTGTACCAGATAAGAGAAACATACCATTATATTTTAATAATCGTTTAGGACCTGCTTTGGCTCATTTTAGCATTTTCTCATTAGAAATGTAGGCTACTTTCTTTACATTTACATATTCAATTATAAGGTACATCCATCCTGAGTAATTTATGGATCAGCTGACATTATAAGGCTTCACAAACACCATTATAGCGACAGAAATTGGCTGGAAGAGCTCAAACAAAGCATTGTGTGAAATAGTGACAGTGAAAATACAGGCAAAGTGGCAAAGCAAATGCAGATGAACTCAAACAGGCTAAAAGCAAAAGTGGCACAACAGCAATAAAAACACCAACAGTCAGAACATGTACACAGTAGTAAGCCAGCATATGAAGCAAGATTATTCATTGTATACTTCCTTATATTTTGGAAAGAACTCCCGAAGACAACATACACTCATTGAGCAATTTATTAGGTAGACCAGCTTGTTAATGAAAATAGAAAAGATTTAATCAGCCAAGCATGTGGCAGAAACTAAATGCATAAAAGCATTTAATACATGGTCAGGAGGTTCAGCTGTGGGAAATGCCAGAATGTGGAAGAAATGTGATCTAAGTGACTTTGATCGTGGAATGATTGCTGGTGCCAGACATGGTGGCTTGAGTATCTCGGAAACTGCTGATCTCCTGGGATTTTCATGCACAACAGTCTGTAATTTTTCAGGGAATGGTGCAAAACTAAAAACATCCAGTGAGCAGCCGTTCTGCGGGCAGAAACACATTAGAGGTCAAAGGAGAAAGGGCTAGACTGGACGCAAATAGCCGTGCGTTACAACAGTGGTATGCACTATGAACAAAAGCATCTCTGCACTTTATTAGGTATTTAATAGTTTTAGATGTATTAGGCTTCTGCTGCTGTAGCCTATCCACTTAGAGGTTTGACATATTGTATGTTCAGAGATGCTCTTCTGCATACCACTGTTGGTGATGTGTGGTTATTTACTTTATGTCAGATTCCTGTCAGCTTTAATCAGTCTGCAATTCTTCTTGGAGTTTTCTCATTAACAAGGCGTTTCTGCCCACAGAACTGCTGCTCACTGGATGTTTTTAGTTTTTCACACCATTCTCTACAGACTATCATGCTGATCCCAAGAGATCAGCAGTTTCTGAGATACTCAAACCACCCTGTCTGGCAATCATTTACATCACATTTTGTCCCCGTTCTGATGGTTGATGTGAACATTAACTGAAGCTCCTGACCCGTATCTACATTACATTACATCACATTACATTACGTAGCATTTAGCAGACGCTCTTATCCAGAGCGACGTACAACAAAGTGCAAATCAATCACAAGAACAAGTGCAAAAGTAGACCTGAGAGGACAGTACAGTTCCGAGTCCTAGTGTAAACATACAGAAATTCAGAACCCTTGAAGAGTACAATCAACTTTCTAACTAGCATACCACTGTTGGCAGCTAGAATACAACAACAGCCAATAAAAACAATACCTATACAAGTAACGATATCTATATATAAGTGCCATTACGGTCCAAGGCTAATCACAGTGATTGTGAGTTGGGGAGGGAAAGGTGTAGCCTGAAGAGATGGGTCTTCAGTCTGCGCTTGAAGGATTTTATACATAGCACTGCTGACACATGATTATTAGATCCAATGAATAACCTCCTAATAAAGTGCTCAGTGAGTGTATGTAGAGTTTTAATTATATAGTTTTTAAACATAGTCACCCTATTTCAGCATCCTTGCAGTCCATTCTCACATCAAAATTTTAAATTCAATGTGCTGGAATACAGAGCCAAAACAGTAAAAATTGTGTCACAAATATGTGCGGACTGCACTGTAACTGCAGAAAATGTTCCTTAAGCAGTAGTCTTAATCAGTTTGGCATCACCCTCTCATTAAGCCATTTAGTGTGAATCACTTTCTCTCTCTGTATAGTTCAACCCATTGGAGTAGCAATGATTTAACAGTTTAACCTGTAATTCCAGCCATGTTTACTGTGTTGAGCGAGACAAGTAACTGGGTCATTAGGCGTTCGTGATGGCATCACAATGAAAGCAAGGCTAAAAAAGGATAGTCAACCTTTGTATCTTGTGGCAGTGTTTCATTAGCTTTTACTGTAAACTAGATCATTGCAAAATCTGGAAGACTTCCACAACAGTAATTTAGTGTTGGCTACTCCTTAGATGTGTGGCGACTTTTCTGAGGGCTTGTTGGCTGTTATTACTGCGGGGCTGAACCTGTGAATTATCAGCTATATTTGCATGTTTCAAAGAATGCAATGAATGATTTATAACAGGTCCTTCCTTCTGCTGCGCCACACAAAGGGACGTCATTATAAAACACGCCATTTCTTTTCGATTCTTTGCGTGCTTCTGCACTCGCGGCTGTTTTTGCATATTTCAGATGTGGATGAAATATGTTCCGAGCTGTCATGAGACAAGCAGCATCGGTTGCGAGGTGGAATTTTCCCTTTGGGAGGGGAGGGAGGGTGGTGTTGGTGATGGTATGGTGCAGTGGGGTGGGGGGTGTGTGCATTGTCTTTTAACGACACAAGTCACACCCTTCAAGACGAGATGCAAATTTTCCCGGAGTCAGGCTTTGAACGAGGCAACGACGGTGACAGGCGTCTTTTGAAGGCTGAGTGTCGCAGTTCCTCCGGGATCTTGTGGGGGGGGATTCGTCACCGCCCACCTCTTCTCCGCATTGTGGCAGCGTTTGGCACGGAGACCGGCGACGGCGGTATATTCGCTCCGCTTAGAGTCACGCATGTCATTTCATCTTCTCCTCTCCCCCTTGGAGGGAAACAGAAGTGAACCAGAGACCACAGAAAGGTCCCGAAGTCATTAGAATATCAAACGCCACCTTTATTTTTTGTCCTTGCTCGTCTATAGAATGTTTCATTGCAGGTCTGGATGACACCTGCATGTCTATGAGCCCAGAGCATATTTAATCTGAGGAGCACACCCTAGGCCATCCCAAATATATATATATTTTTTGCCTCACGATTGGCTGATTTAATATTTGCATTAACAAGTTGGTGTACTGGTCTACCTAATAAAGTGAGTGTAAACTATATATTTGTTTTTAATTACAGGTTTTTTTAAAACCTAAATAAATAAATAAATAAATAAATAAATAAATAAATAAATAAATAAATAGACTGAAATAAGAGGTTACTTTGACAGTGCCCAGTTCTGCATGGCAAGACTTTTTACATGGTGGATACATTACAGAATGCCTTTGATGAACATCTATTAGATTCATTTGGATCTAAGTTGAGCGTCCCTGTGCTTGGTAATACTAACGGCATCCTGAATAACATCGCCTTGGTAAAACAAAATAAACCTCAGTTGAGATCAGTGTTTAGTGGTTACTACTAGCCTGCTTTGCCTATGTGTGCGGAATCAGTGAGAATATTTGCTGCCCACTTGTTTTATGTACAGTGCTGTACTCCGTGTAAGTGTTTGGGTTCTCCCTCCATGTTAGCATAGTGTTTGAGTCTCCCTACATGTAAGCATAGTGTTTGCGTCCCCCTCCATTTAAGCACAGTGTTTGAGTCTTCTTCCATGTAAACAGAGTTTTTGAGCCCCCCTCCATTTAAGCATAATTTTCAATCCCCCTCCATGTAAAGCCATGGTTTGAGTTCAAATGATCAATGCGCTGCATTGACGACACTAATAGTTTGAAATAGAGGTTATAGTAAGTCACCCTTCCCTTTCCTCTATGTGGTTTTGAGGGAACTGGAAATTTCACCTGGGGTTTTTTTTTTTTTGCCTTGAGTGACACCAGACATAGCATAGTGGGCATTGGGCATTAAACACACTGCAGTTGACCCTTGACCACACTGGACATGAAACAGTTGTAATATAGATGCACCTGAAACTGTGATGAAATGAAAGTTATGTTTTATTGTTTGATAGCATTCATTTTTAAAAATCTTAATTCCTCATCATACATTTTTGAGGTGAAATTAAATTGCCTTGTAAATTTCAATCGGTGGCCTGGTTCTCAGATTCGGAATACACCTTTGGATAAATGAAGCTAATGGATCCTAATAAATCAGGATGTCTGAAGACCTTGAGGGTGTTTGGAATAGAGCGGCTCAATAAGAGCCTAATTGCATTAATAATTACAAATGGAAGACAATTACTTTTGGAGACCCCTGCCTTATTAAATTCATGAGAAGTGCTGTAGCTGTTCACATTTTAGTTATGAGACAAAATAGATTTCGCTAAAGTAAATATTCTCACAGTTATGGTAAAAAAATAAATAAAGCTCTCACATTAAATTATGCACAATGTCAGAATGCAAAGGTGACCAAATCACCATATGGCTTTCATAATATGCGGTCTACTTGCCATATGCCTATTTTAAATTATGAATTTGTTTATTAACCCTCCTATTATGTTTGGATTGTATGACCGGTTTTACCGGTTTTGGGTCAAATTGAGCCCAACAGTTGAAATAAACACAAAAATATTGTAATACATGTTTTTGGCCATGTAGTGTGTTGCCTTATGGTCTCCCAAATTACTAGCTTTTTATAAAAAAATATACAAAAATTTTTGAGAAACATCTCATTTTAGATCCTAAGGAACAGTAAGTTTGGCACCTGTATGGGAAAGTGCGAGCAGAAACTCACACAAAGAATCAGAGAAAAAATTTAAATGGTTGTATATTTTTTTTTACATTTTATACAGTTACAGAGGGTCAAAATAACACATTTGTATGCCAAGTTGGTACAGGATGTCGCATTGCATTATGTTTATTGCATGTTTACTATTTCATCTGACCAAATTAGAAAATCATACAGTATCAATATTAAAAAAGGGCTAACTGTTTGCAAACACTGAATGGGCTCAAATTGACCCTGAGAATAATAAAATGCCCCAAATCTTTTAAAAAATGGAATTTAGTAAAGTGAAATGATGAGACAGAATACACATGACCTGTCCTGCTCCATACAAGAAAAAATATGGCAAACAAATAAAATTGCCACTGGACTTTACTCAATTTGTGCATGATCAGTAATATCCAGAGAAAATGAATGCAGGAGGTTCTCAAAGGAACTTTCGAAGCAGGGACCCCCTGTTGAGTTAATTGTCTGATGCCAGAATAGGTTTATAATGAGGGTGAGATATGTTTGTGCTTCCTAGTCAATTAGACTTTTATTTCTTGTCTCTATAATCCCATTAAACAACTGATGCAAGCCGAATGACCTCATTAGTTCCCGTTTGTTCGGACAGACCGAGGCGGTGAGCCGTTATCGTTCTAGCGCTGTAATCTCAAATTAATTAAAATATGTGCAATAAACATCAAGGATGGATCGTTTCGCTTATCACTGCATCTTTGCAGTCCTTCGTGTACCAGCTGGAAGAGTGTTATTATTTTGCGCTGGTGCTTTTGAACGACCCCATGGTCTGGGGGGGGGAGGCAAATTTTGGAGTCATGAGAAAGGTGGCTCGAGAAAGTCGTTCACTTTGCTGAGTGGATATTATTCTTATTTTTCTCATTATTCATTATACTTTATCACTCCATTTAACAGTTTTTTCTTGTTAAATTAGAGTGACAGAACGTTACTTACTGTATGTTAAATGTAAAGTGATTAAAACTTTACATAGGTTTGGTATACTGCCAGTATGAATAGCAGACTAATAAACGTTTTTTGGAGTAGTAGCAGTTTTCTGAACTATTACTATTTAAATTCCACACAAAAATATTCAGAATATATATTTTGCAGAAAATCACAACTGGTTAAAATAGTAAGATACAGTGTTGTTATACCTTGCAATACCCATAAATAAAATAAATAAAAATATATATGAAATCTGTAATGTTCTCAGACCATTCACCCTGAAACTTTCAATATTGTGATTTTTATCTTTCTTGGAGTGGAAGGGGTAATTGCTCTCTCTGTGTTAACATCTGTTTTTTAAATTGTGTTCAGTGCAGTTTACAACTCAATTTCTTCACAAGATATGTTTTTTGAAACGGGTGTTTCTGTATTACTGCCACACTGACCCAGGATGAATCAAAAACGAATTTCTTAAAACTGTTTCACTTTCCCATTTCTTGGCAGGTGGAGATGAGCCATCCAGCTACATCTGCACAACATGCAAGCAGCCCTTCTCCAGCGCCTGGTTCCTCCTCCAGCATGCTCAGAACATGCACGGCTTCAGAATCTACCTGGAGCCCATGGTCTCCCGATGCTCCCTGAGTCCTCGCATCACTCTCCCTCCCCCCATGGTGGTAGAGTCCATGCCCCAGCCCCCCCTGGCCAGTTTCCTGGGAGACAGCAACCCGTTCCATCTCCTCCGGATGGCAGCTCCCATGCTCCGGGAACCCCCGGGTTTCATGGAAGGCCGTTTGGGCCCAGGGACACCCCAGTTCTTGTCCCCTCCACCACGCCCTCACTTGGAGCGTCTGAGCGCAGAGGAGCTGGGCCTCATGTCGCAGCACCCCAGTGCCTTCGAGAGGGTGATGCGGCTCAACCCCATGGCCGCCATGGAGTCCCAGTCCATGGACTTCTCCCGTCGGCTCCGCGAGCTGGCGGGAAACACAGGACCTGCCATTCCACCGCCCCTCTCCCCGGGGCGCCCCAACCCGCTGCACCGGCTGCTCAACCCCGTCCTCTTCCAGCCGGGACCCCCCCGCCCCCCGTTCCTCAGCACCCCTCCTACCCATCTCCCGCCACCCCCACCGACCACCACCAGCGCTGCCTCATCGCCTCCCCCGTCTGTCAAGTCCAAGTCGTGCGAGTTTTGCGGGAAGACCTTCAAGTTCCAGAGCAACCTGATCGTGCACCGCCGGAGCCATACGGGTGAGAAGCCCTACAAGTGCCACCTGTGCGACCATGCCTGCTCCCAGGCCAGCAAGCTCAAGCGGCACATGAAAACCCACCTGCACCCGCGGAAGGGCCCCGAGTCCCTCACGGGGCCCTCCGAGGATGGCCTCTCCACCACCAGCTCCCCCGAGCCAGGCACAAGCAACCTGCCTGGGGAGGACGGGGGCAAGGACCAGGCAGGTCGCCTGGGAGTGGGTGCAGCGGTGGCCGTGGGCCCCGAGAACGAGGAGGAAGAGGAAGAAGAGGAGGAAGAAGAGGAGGAGGAGGAAGAGGAGGAAGAGGAGCTTGAGAATGAGAGTAGGCCTGAGTCAGGCTTTAGCATGGAGTCTGGGTTCTGCCGCGGCCGGGAGAATGGGCCCAAGGTCGTTGCGGATGAGAGGGGCGTCCCCACGGGGAAAGGGGAGGAGGAGAGTGCTGGCCTGGAGGTGCCCTCGCACAGGTACCCTGGCCTGATGCTGGATGACAGGAGGAAGCTGCTGCCATTCCCCAAGCAGGATGGAGACGGTAGGGGCAACACAAGAGACGAGGACACGGCAGCGAGGCGGGGGGACAGTAGGGCAGAGCCGCCGACCCTAAACGGTCGGGACTGCAGCTCTGGGGACTCCTTCACAGGCCTGTTCCATCGACGCCCGGCCCCCGTCACCAGCCCAAGCCTCTCAACCTCGTCAGCCAAGAAAATCAAGCTGGAGGGAGAGCTGGACCTGCCGCCTGTCCCACTCATCCCCTCCGAGAATGTCTACTCCCAGTGGCTCGTGGGATACGCCGCGTCCCGCCACTTCCTCAAAGACCCCTTCCTGGGCTTTGCTGCCTCGCGCCAGTCCCCCTTTGCCACATCCTCCGAGCACTCGTCGGAAAACGGGAGCCTCCGTTTCTCCACGCCGCCCGGAGACGCCCTGGACGGGGCCTTCTCCGGCAGAAGCGGGACGGCCAGCGGGGGCAGCACCCCCCACCTGCGGGTGGGGCCTGGCCCAGGCCGGCCCAGCTCCAAGGAGGGTCGTAGGAGCGACTGCTGCGAGTACTGCGGGAAGGTGTTCAAGAACTGCAGCAACCTGACAGTGCACCGAAGGAGCCACACCGGTGAGCGGCCCTACAAGTGCGACCTCTGCAACTACGCCTGCGCCCAGAGCAGCAAGCTGACGCGCCACATGAAGACCCACGGCCAGTACGGCAAGGAGGTGTACCGCTGCGACATCTGCCACATGCCCTTCAGCGTCTACAGCACCCTGGAGAAACACATGAAGAAGTGGCACGGGGAGCACCTACTGCCCGGCGAGGTCAAACTCGAACATGCAGAGAGGAGCTGAGTGCACACTGCCTCTCCATAAATCTTGTCTAATTGCTTATTTCAATAAGAGGAGGGAATGGGGGATAGGTGGACAAGCAATTGTTTTTATCCCAAAAAAAAATTTGAGGGAGGGGGGTGCGGTGGGGAGGTAGTCGTTATTTGTCCATAGTTTTTGTTTGTTTTGGTTTTCCTTCTGAAAATGATACCTGAGAATTAATGGTGACTGGTAATTTTTTTCTTTTAAACATGGCCTAGACTGCATTTGGGATACGTTTTCACAGGAGGATTTAACAGTGAGGAATTCATGGAGCCTTTTTAACTGTGCAATAATTTCTGTATTTATTGGATTTTTTGTATTAATATTTGGCATGTGCAGGTATTCTTTGTTTCCTTAATGCCAGGTTTCACTTCATTTTCAAGTACTGGGGTTTTTTATACCCAGGTGATATACTGAGATTATTGTTTTTAACAAAATTGAAATACTGTTGTTTTTAAATTATTGTAGGCTACATCAGTGAACGTATTTAAGCTACCCAAATAATTTCTTGAGGGAGAAACAAGATTTACTTAAAAGAAACAGCTATTTTGTCATACATGGAAATGGGCAGATTCCATTCTTGTAGCATTTATTGACTATTAATGAATGATTTATGAATATATGTAATTGGGTTGTTAGCACTGATTGTCGGATCTGACAGCAAGATAGAACAGGAATTTGGAATTTACAAATCCGTTTTTCCTCCACAAGATAAAGGCGAGGAATTAAAATCGTTAAAAAGATATCACAGCTGCTTTTTGGTACCAAGTACCAAACCACACAGAATTGCTATGATGTAAACTTAGAGTGCTTTGCCGTTGCAGTGCAGGTACTAACATATTTCAGAACTGTACATTCAAATTGTTTACAATGATATGAAATATCCCCCATGTGTAATTATAGGAATAATAACATACTTAATCAATGCGAAAGCAGATATTTGATTGAATTTTTATTTTTGCATTCAGTCATCATAAGCCTGTGGTCTCAGCGAGGATGCCAGATGGATGTATCCTGTGCAATGACTAAATATCTCAGGATCAGTTAAATGGCAATTTATGTTATTTTTACACTTTTTAGATGTAGTTCCACTCGCTAAAAACGTCACCTCTGTGTGAATGCTCCGTAACACTGCCAGCTGTCATTTCTCTACTCGTGCGCTAACCGTCTTGTATCGGGTATTGTGGTTCTCCTGAGAAGGGAGGGATTCAATTCAAGTGGAACAAGAACACATTTTCATTTATTTCGAGAAGCTCAGCTTCTAAAACTATGAACATATCCTAAAGGTATTGGTGAAAGTTATGGCTGTACTGCTTTGCACTCCAAAACCCTTTATCACAGATAGAATGCATGTGATTGCAGCATTGTACAGTTAGGCATTACAAGTAATATACGGCATGCCTGGTAATCAAGAAAAGAGGGAGACTGCTGCAAAAACTGTGGAAAGGTCATGGCATGACATTGCATTTTCTTCTATTATTGATCGGAGATGAGTCATGTTTTCAGTTGCTGAAAACCTGAACTCTACAGGAGGATCGCTCAAAGTAAAACCAGAGCCTTTACATTTTGGAAACTATATTTATGATATTGGTAGTTCTGATTTGAAATGTTGTGGCAGTAGTTGTTGTTGCGCAGTTCACTTTGTCTCAAAGAAGCCTGTGATGAGGCTTAAATCACAGCAAAGGGTCTTACTCAACCCACCCTCTTGTCCCAAAACATCCCCTTCCATTGAAATGAAAATAATACAATATTTAATTACATTTGAATTAAAATGAATTAAATATTTGTTCTATTTGGCTGATCCACTCTATACTTCTTCATTATATAGGCACATGCATTCATACTTGATCTTCCCACAGAAACACACACACACAAACACACACTATTATGAGCACAAAATGAGGTTTAAAGGCAACTTGGGTTGTTCTCTGATCAAAGTACACTCCTTACTTACCTTAAGAAAGTAAAACTGTTAAATTAAGTTTCGTTCAAACAACATCTAGAAAAAGTGAAAACGGGTCGAGCAAACCCTGCAAAATGAAAGGGAGGAGGCACGCCTGAACTTGCCAAAGGAGAGGAGCACCTGAACACACCAATCATTCTATACCCATCCATCCATCCATTATCTGAACCCGCTTATCCTGATCAGGGTCGCAGGGGGGCTGGAGCCTATCCCAGCATACATTGGGCGAAAGGCAGGAATACACCCTGGACAGGTCGCCAGTCCATCGCAGGGCACACACACCATTCACTCACACACTCATGCCTACGGGCATCGGCCTAACCTGCATGTCTTTGGACTGTGGGAGGAAACCCACGCTGACACGGGGAGAACATGCAAACTCCGCACAGAGAGGCCCTGGCCGACAGGGATTCGAACCCAGGACCTCCTTGCTGTGAGGCGGCAGTGCTACCCACTGCACCATCCGTGCCGCCTATTCTATACCCTACTGAATGTAAACACACAAGACATTTCATTCAATTCAGAGCTGCTCTTTCATACCAAACGATTGGTCAAAAAACGATTGGTCGAAACTGCGTCCTTTCAAAATAGAATTTTCATATTATATCTGAAAACAAGTAGGAGATTAGTCATGAAACTACATGGGAATTGCTTGACAAAGCATCCAGTACCTTAGAAAGTGTAGTTTCCTGCAAATATGGGTTGTGATTGTGCAAATGGAGGCTACTTTGAAAATATCCCGATGCAACCGCCATAGCCGGTCTGCAGGAAATTTTTATCTTTAGGTGCATAGCTGAAGTTCTTCTTTTAGATACTCCAGTCTTACGATTATTGTGTGGCTGTGCAGCCTGGCTTTATCGCTCCATTGTTTGCCACTCAGAGGGTAATTGTTGGATGAAAGAATCTCAGCCGTGTAAATGGACTGTATGTAAAAATGTATTTTCTGTAAAGCGCTCTGAAGAAGAAATAGTATCTCCTAAATGCCAAAATGTATTGTAATGAAAGGCCCTCTCCTGTCCTGTTTCATTCTGTTTTACCACTGTCCTCTGTGTATTATACTGGCTCTGATGACTGATGTCATGTTCTAGGAAGAATATAAAAGGTTGTTGACCTTTTATATAATGTGAGCTAGGCTATATCGACACATTCCTATATCGCAAATTACTGCCTACTTTCAGGTTCTTTAAATGAACCCTCCAAGAGGAGGCTCCCAATTAAGGCATGACTTATTAAATTAGATTGAATACTTAACTGACCTAATTTACTAAATAAATTACACCTTGATGTAAAGCGTTCATTCCAGTCCATGTGCATGATACATTTAACTATGTATCAAAAAGAAAGTAGCGGGGAGATGTCTGCCAAATGACTAAAATGTAAATGTAAATGTAAATGTAATCCTCACAAATGACATCCTAGTAGCAATTTTGAATGATGTGACCGACTGATTTAATAGGTCCAGAAGATCTTCCAAAGCCTTACAAGGAGAGCTCATTGCAATCCCTCATTTTTTACCTTTTTCTTTTTCTTTCTCCTTTTCTTGCCCCTAGCTCCACACATCAGGAGAGGCTAGGAAAAGATTAAAGAAAAAGAAGCAAAGAATTAGGCAAATGGAATATCCTTGCCCCTTCAGACGGCAGTTCGAAGCTTCGTCAGTTACAAATATGGCAGAAGTGTGGCATGGGGAGAGGTGGATCCATGGGTCGAGAATTTCTATGTCACGCTTTAGGAAAAAAAACCTTAACTTCTAGCTCCTGGAAGGAACATACGGGTTTGAATGTCCTTAAATATGGCGGACCTCGATTGATTTCAAACAGTACAGCCATTCATGTCTTTCAGCAGGATCACTAAATAAGTTGATAACACAGAGGGGTAGCTAATAGTCATCTGCTGTTAGGATTGCAGCACTTTCAGTGGTGCCACTATAAACATGCCATGGCATACATTAAGTTGTAATTTAATTTTACATTTGGGTACTTTCAATACCGATCTTCTTAATAATAAAAATTCGCAATTTGTTCACATTTAGTTTTCAAGGCAAAATCAATTTTCTGAAAAAAACCCCCAAACTATTATGTATACAATTAAGCAAAACATAACATTCCCATGTATCCATTCATATGCATATTTTTCTGTATACATTGTATGAATATATACATAAAGTCATTCTTTATGAGTAATTTTTCACATCAAATTTGTTATTCTGGAGATTATACACAGAGTGGGTATTTAAACAGCTAAAACAGAATAAAATCAGGAAAGGCAGATTTTGTTTAAAAAAGAAGTGCACGCTGTCTTAAAATATGTTTACATTGCTGGAAAATTCAAGGGTAAAATGATACGTTTGTACATCTGTTCATCAACCATCAAGTATTTTTTAAGTTTGGCTATACTTTTTCTGAATGCTATGGTGGTCATATGTATACTTTTTCCATGGTGATGGGATTTTTTCCTAAATATGAATAAATATAAACACTTTTAAGCTGTAAATAGTTTACCAGTATTTGTTATAATGATGAATGCCGGGGACATTTTTCAGAATGGGAAAAAGTATTTTATGGTCAAATTTAAGAAGTGGGCCTTTGAAAATGTTTTGTCACTGTAACTGTAAAAATCTCTAGCTTGAGTAGGCAAGCTTATACATTTGATGTAATAAATTGAGAGAAACAATCCAGGACATTATGGCAAAGAAGGCCAACTGTTGTCTGTTCAGGGATTCTGTGGCAGTAATTATTATTTGTTGGTATTGCTTTGTAGGGAGCAAATTACATTCCTAAACCATATGCATTTTTCATCCCCAAGAATTGCTCTTCTTAATAGTCAGCAGCTTAGACTCTCTCGTAGGCACTTGTCTTTAATTTTACGAGGACTTGACATTATTAACTTACATGTTCTTTGTGGAAAAAAAGATACTTAATCTTAATTTGTCTTTTTTTTTCTGGGGACGGTACATAATCATTTTTTTGAAGTTTCAGAATGGAACATACAAGCTGCCACATTATATATAAATATATATATTTTTGATTTGGCAGGATAAAATGGTGCAAAATCATATTAGATTAATTATTCTGAAAAGAAATCCAATTGTACAGATGGGTTTACAGTGTTGTATGACAACCTTTTATCCACACAAAATGCAAACATAAATGTTTTTATTAATATGTTAAATTTTTTTGTATAACTGCCCTGTTTTTATTTTGTTTTTGTTTTGCTTTTTGTGTGTTCTCAAAGATGGAAGTGTTCTGCATTATTTGTGACCTTTTGACCTTTTTCATCAGAAACGAGCGATGCCACATTTCTATGGGCACTCCTCTGTGTGAAGAGCATAGGGAACTGTTTTACACTGTCTGTCACCCCTGTACGCCCTGGTGGCCATTTATTCTGAATGAGGGTCTCAGAGAAAGGGCCCTGCCATTTATGAATGCGCTATGCACTATTCCTGCAGACACAATCATGAAAGAAAAGAAAGAATAAACTTCAGGGGAATATATACTCTATATATACACACTCACTGAGCACTTTATTAGGTAGACTTGTACGCCTACTTATTCATGGGATTATCTAATCAGCCAATCGTGTGGCAGCAGTGCAATGCATAAAATCATGCAGATACGGGTCAGGAGATTCAGTTAATGTTCACATTAAGCATCAGAACGTGGAGGAAATGTGATTTAATGACCGTGGAATGATTTTTGGTGCCAGACAGGGTGGTTTGAGTATTTCAGATACTGCTGATGTCGGATTTTCACGCAGAACAGTCTCTAGTGTTTGCAGAGAATGTTGCGAAAAGCAAAAACATTTCGTGAGCTGCAGTTCTTTGGAATGTGAAACACCTTGTTAATGAGAGAAGTCCAATGAGAATGGCCAGACTGGTCAAAGCTGATAGGAAGGTGATACGTAAGGAACGTAAATAACCCCACATTGCAACAGTGGTATACGGAAGAGCATCTCTGATCACACAACGAGTCAAACTTCTAGTTGGTAGGCAACAGAAGTAGAAGACTTAACAAGTCTAAAACATACCTAATAAAGTGCTTTCTGAGTGTATATGAGGAGATGGCCAATTGGGTGGTACCCACACTGACAGTATGTGAGGATTTGGAGAGTGAAATAAGGTGAAGTGAACCTCTGGTATGTGTATGGACCGCCACAATTATTTATTTTCAGAGAACCCCTGATGATTTTATCCTGACGGAAGCTGGATTGAATGAAAGCTTATTTATTCTCCAAACTCAGGGCACAGAGGCACTTCCTGTTACGGAATCCGACGTCGTGTCGGTCAGCTGTTGCACCGCAGCCTAACAAATGCTCTATGTTTCAATAAATTAAAAAGTTCAGTAACATTACCCAACCCACAGATGTGCTTCAACAGTACATTTTTTCCCTCAGAAGTTAAATTTTAACAAGGGCTCAGAACTTGTTCCTGACTGCGCTGTTTGTCCTCTCCTGAGCACTGTCGTCTTGCCATGAGCATTCAGGCGCACAAGGTACTTTCCTTTCCTTAGTGACGACTGGAGCAGGTCCACTCGAGGGTTCAGCTCAGACAACCATTGACAATGTGTTCTTACCTCTTTGCGGGCAGTTTTTATTGTATGTAGCTACGCTATTAAGATAGCTGGTTTACTAATCTGTTGCTCACTAGCTGTCTTCCAGTCGTCACTGAGGGAAGGAATGTACCTCGGGCCATCAGGCTGTCTGTGCTGTCCATTGTTTGCTTGATCAAACATTTATTAAACAACAAGCTTTTGTGGGGAGGGTTGGGGAAATTGGTGCTTGACACCCAAGGTCAGAACCAGATGATTTAGTGACACAGGTTTGACAGTCCATTCAGTAAAAAAAAAGTGCTTTGCTGCTGTTCACTGTTACTTTGACATTCCATTGCTATTGTTCATTTTTCTTAATGTTTGTATTTAATAAAACTGTAGCTGGGATGAAAATAACACATCTTTTTTTAATATGCCCTCATGTTCAGAGGATGGAGAAGGGCCTGGGCTTTTAACAGGGGTGTTTTGAATAAAATGTGCGATGTCATTTATTCTCAGCCCAGTCACAAGGATTCACAATAGTAAATGATGCTTAATAGACACCTCTCAGTCTGTCTGTTTTCTTTATTCGCACCACATCAGTCGGAGATTCACACCATCCTATGCAAACCCACACATACATTTGCATATTGTGATGAATTTCATATTATAAGCAAGTTTGGAAATCAAATTAAATAATTATGCTGCGGCCTGAATCGAACGGTGCATTACCTAAAATAAAAAAATACATCAAACTGTTTTAGCTGTGGTAACAAACAAAAATGTATTTCATTCAGAGTCATTGTAATTCAGAGCAGGGGATGATACAGTCCACTGGGATGGCCATGCATTCATTAAGCTCCTCTGCAGCTGCACCTAAGCATTTTCTCTACTACTTTCTCTATTACTCTCTCACTTTCTGTCACTCCATACTGCTTACACTTTATCTCTCTCTTTCCTGATCCATCTCCTTCTTTGTGCATTCTCTCTATCATACTTTTCTGCTCTCGCTTTCTCACTTTCATCTCGGCACTCTCTCACTATTATGGTCTGATGTTGCTCCTCCCTGTGCATTCAATGTCGCAGCGGGACAGGGCCTCGGAGAGCACACTGAATAACCACATAACTGCAGAAGCAAGTATGTATGTAGAGATTTGGAGGGAAGGTTAAACAGGTTGGAGGGAAGGTGTATATTTATACACGAAGAGATAGGAAGGGAGAGGAAAAGAAAATATGTAAGGCTGAAATAAACATAAGCATCAGAAGACAATACTACATTTTGAGTCCAGGCCATGGTGATGTAGGGCTTAACATACGCACGTTATCTTATAAGCAACTGCCATCATCACCTCACAGATGAACAGCTGGTTTTTATAAAAAGCTTACACATTTTGCATGTACAATCTTCTACTCCAGAGATGATATTGATGATAATGATAATTGATGTTCCATTATACATTACAGATTTTACAGTTTTCAATTTATGTATTTTGTTATCACACTGTTCATGTCATAATAAGAGCCAATCAGATTGGATTGAGCTGAGACACAAGAGGCGGTTCAGTTCAATTTCAAGCCGATTGAGTACTTACTCCTGACCTCACCTGACCAGCTCTCTGACAAGCCCTGCAGGGCGGACTATACAAATAGAGTGAGAATGACAGAAGGAGAGGGTGAGATCCGCAATTTACAGGCCAGAGCAAAGAAAGAATGGAGCCGTCTGAGAGAAAGGGTCACATAATGTAACATTTGGTTTTTACATTATGTGATTAAGCAAGCACATCACTACACACTAGACCATATTTTATTTCATAACTGGAGCACAATATCAATATTATTATATAATTTCATTAAACATTTTGGAAACCATTTCTGAAACTAAAAGAAGCAGGCTGTCAAATTACAGCGTATATCAATATTTGGCTTTCATCGATTTGAGTGATCAGCAAATGAAACTGACATGGTGTGTCCAACAGCGTAAATTGGATCTAACGATATAGAGTGACAAGAGGAAAACATTTAGACTGTGCAGTGAAATAAAGTTGTGCTCAAAATCTATGGATGAGGCTATATAACCTATGAAACCTACTACATTACATTATTGGCATTTGGCAGACGCTCTTATCCAGAGCGACGTACAGTTGATTAGACTAAGCAGGAGACAATCCTCCCCTGGAGCAATGCAGTGCAGTGCAGTGCAATGTGCAGATCTTATTGTGGCTACACTGGGATTAGAACCACCGACCTTGTGTGTCCCAGTCATTTACCTTAACCACTACGCTACAGGCCGCCCCATACTACAAACCATAATGATATATATTGGTGAGGGACAGTGCACATGAATCAACATTTTCAGTTTACACATCAATGTAAATGTCCCAGAGTTAGCTAATGAGCTCGTTTTCATCTTTAGTCCCTAACCTGCATGTCTTTGGACTGTGGGAGGAAACTGGAGTACCAGTTTCACAGACATGGGGAGAACATGCAAACTCCACGCAGAGAGGACCAGGTGAGGCTCAAACCCAGGACCTTCTTGTTGTGAGGCAACTGTGCTGCCCACTGCGCCACCATGCCACCCAGTTGAGACCAATATCCCACATACATGGGATGCCCTTGATCAGAGGTAGGTTTCAAATGGCCTGGTGCCCTTTAGGTACTCTGGGTTACATGTACATCAGTTCCTCCTAATGACCAGGCAGGTGCTAATATGTTACAAGTTGTGGATAGTGAGAGCTGTCTCTCTTCCATAGTCACTACAATGTTTGCAGAGATATGTAGCTTTTAGGGTGTAAAATAGTCACCATCTCATGATGGTGGGAATCTGGCTGTACTGCTCTAATCAGGCAGGTACAGTTGGCACACCAGAAACTGAAAGTACAATTGCTGATTCAAAATATGCAAAAAAAATAGTGAAAACTGTCAGCAAATGAATTAGACTTTCCTAAGAACTTAACATCTCAAGAAGACTCGTGGTGGTGCACGGCTAAAGTAGCGTAAAGTAAAGTAACAGGGTTTGATTCACAGTCCTGCCAAACCTTATTTGAGTTTGGCTAGCTCACATGGAGTGGGACATAATTGGCTCACAACTCCGAGGGTGGGGGGAGGACTTACGGGTACCTCGGAATCGTGGTCGCAGGCGGGAACGATACGACTTGGAGAAGCAGTGTTGTTCTCAGGATCACCTGATCCATCCAGGCCACCAAGGGATGGGGTGTAGGTGGTGTATTCCTCACTAACACAGAGGCAATTTGAAAAATTAGAAAAATTGGGGAAAAGAAAAAGAATTTAACATCTCCATGAACTGCATATAATACACATGCCAATTACCACAGACTATGATAAAGTATGCTTCTCTACAGTATAACACGGTTAATGAAATCTTTGCTTATCGAATAAATTGTGAATTCTTTGAACTAAAAAATATAAAATATATCCCTCTGCATTTGGAATGCCCAAAAGCACTTGTAAGCTTGACTCATCATATCTCTATCAATGTGGGAAGGCTCAGACTAGCCTTCCCAGATACTTGATTAGCCAATTTAGGTACTACCAGAGGTGAAAATGCACCTGGAATTGCCTTGCCTTTTTGATATCTGGTCAACCAACACGACTAAATGGCAAAAAAAGGTTTCTTGCAACTGTCTGATTTCTGGTAGTTGCTTCCACAGCCACCAAACGGCTCTAAATAACGCTAAAGAGAGCAGCGCCGCCTCAGTCGACAACGCAAGTAAAACAAGGCTGTTGCCAAGCACATGCTTCCTCTCTTTGTGGGAAAGAAATGGAAATCTAAGCTGGCAGATAAAGTTTAATGTGGCATAACGGAATCTCCGATAGTCCGCTCCCTAATCTGTAATGTAACTGACACGGGATTAAGAAGCGCGGTCAGGGTTATCCGGAGGGTATGGAGTCTCTTCCACTCAACTCTGTCAGGATCCGCATGCCTCCATCCAATTAATGGAGACTTCAAATGACTGAAGCATCAGTGGTTATCTTAAAGCCACACAAGATTGCAGGTACAGTAGGGCCCCAGACTTAATCATCTGACAGAGCTGTCAAAATCCCCTGCTCAGGGGCTTTACATGGAAACCAAAGAATTTACCATTGGACTGGGGATAGGGCCAAAACATTACATTACATTACATTACATTACATTATTGGCATTTGGCAGACGCTCTTATCCAGAGCGACGTACAGTTGATTAGACTAAGCAGGAGACAATCCTCCCCTGGAGCAATGCAGGGTTAAGGGTCTTACTCAAGGGCCCAACGGCTGTGCGGATCTTATTGTGGCTACCCCGGGATCTTATTGTGGCTACAGGCCGCCCTTGACATCACGGTCAAGGGGTGATAGGCTGATAAGCATTATGGGGAGGGGGAGGGTGTTCAATCTAGGAGGGTGGGCAAAAAGATGGGTTGTAAAGAACAATGAGTGGGTCTTAATTATAGAGGCAGAAGAAAAGACTCCCACCAGATCCATCAGCAAGACGACGAGAGCAAATCAGAGGAATCGCAGGACGTCTGTCATTGGACCTCCTTCCAGTCCTGATCCAGCTGATCAGTATGTCTGTTACAAGTTTGATTTCAAACTGGTGGTATCTTTCTTGGAGACATTTTATTTTCATGGACATTATTGATTTATTGAATGGATTTTTTGTTGTTTTAGGTAAGTGTGATGAATGCTGGCCAAAAACGAAGAATTAAGGAAAACTGATCCTGAAGCAAAAACAAACAAGAAACAATTGGTCTAGATGCACATACATTACACGCTCAAAAAAGGGATTCCCGTACTTACCCCTGTGTGTCTCTTTTTGAAATGAGAGGCCCTTCCATTTTGTGGTGCTTCATGGGATTTGTTTATTGATTTATATTGATTGGCAAACAAACCATTCCAAAACAACCAAACCAAAGTCTTTTCTTGAATTTCTTTCCCTTATGCTGTCGCTCATCTTGTTTTCTACCCATAAAACTACTTTATACATGCTAGAATTTGAGCAAACCCCATTTGAGGAGAACCAGAGGTATAATAAAATGTTATATTTCAGCCTTAACACATCCCTAATCCTCATTAACTTTACCGATGCGTGCCGTCAATTTCTCTGCATTTTATTCCTCTGGATAACAACCAGGGACATATTTCCAATCAGAGATAACTGATAGGGCTGTTCTGATTTACAGTTCAAACCAATTACCGAGACTTATTTTCCCTACAACCATCATCCCAGTGTCTTTTTTCAGTTTCAGCAGAAAAAGCGCGAAAAAAAAGAAAAAATGTAGAAAGAAAAAAATTGGGTGTTTTTCTCGTCTTTTAATATTCCAGCTTCAAACTGCAGCAGTCATTGAAACTTCAGATTTTCCAATTCTTAAAAAAAGACACGGGGAAAAAAGCGCTCGGTGGGAATAAGAGCGCGACGAGGTGTGCCGCGCTCCATTTGATGTTCTGATTCTCCTGCCCACACAGAGCACGGTGACACATTCTGTGGATTAAGAGGCTGCCTTGTCATTTTCGACAACAATACCCCACTTTTCAGAGCTTCTCTTGGAGCTCTGTGCTTTTAACGCCGGACCAGGAGATTTACATAAATCTTTATCTTTGGATGAAGGAAGGGCTGGAAACAATGAAGTTATTGTATGCTTGAGAAATGGAAAGTCTGCGTGTGTGTATGTGTGCGTGTGTGTGCATGTCAACGTGTGTGCTGTGGGGACAAGGGGCGGGGTGGTTGGGGGGGCTGGATAAAAAGATGTCTGTGTCTGAAAACAATGAAATGTGTTTCCTTTAATGCTGATCATGTGTAGTGATGTGCTTGCTGAATTGTTCTGTCTTTATCATGTTGTCTATGCCAGTCACTTGGTAAAGTGTTCTTAATTATAGAACCTTCTTTGTGTGATGAATGTTCAGTCCAATTAATCCATTTTGATTTGGCATTTTTCTTTTAACTAAATATTTCTTGCAGCCTGCAATATTAACAGTTGAAGTAGAGTACATTTAAATCTTAAATCAATGTGATATGCCCTAATGGAACAACTTAAAATCAGTTACAATAAAACATTAAATATATTAATATACACAAATTCACACAAACACACAAATATAAATTCCTCTAGTGTATTATAGTCATTTCTAAATTATTAACTGAAATCAACTGATTGTATCAGTGTCACTACTGAAAGGGGAAATAATAGAATATAGCACATTTCATAAGCTATACCAATAAACACAATATATTGTAGTTCCATTCATCAAAATTTAACAATTGTGTAATATGTTACAATTCTGTAAAATAAACAATCCTATTGCATTATCACAAGGTAGTTTGTTTAAAAAACGCTGTCGTAATTATATCAAGACTGTCACTCCTTGTGCTTTTCATTTAAACATACTAGAGCTCTGTTGATTGCCAAAGCCATGATTTCATTCAGAGAGGAATATTTGACTGAGGATGGGAGGCAAATGTTGAAAAACTTGGTGGAAGTCAAGTGCTTTCCTCATTTTTTCCAGGCTTTATGGAAAAATAAAACAATAAACCATGAATCCGCCTCCACAATTTCTGCAACAAAAAACAAAAAACAAATGTTTCAAGGGGTAAATCAGATAATATTGAGATGAGCTTCTATGTTTGCTATTATGAGCAATGGACAGACACACACACACAGACACACACACACAGCAACAGACATCCATACCACAGATTCTGAATTCTGACAAAAAAAAGAAATAATAGCCTGTAAAATTACTGTACATCATCATACCCTTACACACATTACTGTACCTCCACAAATGGAGCCTAAAATTGTATGTATTGCTCATGCAGTCTCTAATTCACAGAGAAAATAGTTACTGGGGATTCCTCAGATAAAGATTGGTTCCCATTCAACAGTAAGTTCCAGAAATATCAGTCAATGTGTCATTGTGTTAGACAGCCAACAGTAATTACACAGTGGAACTCAGTTCACGAGACTTCCAGATTGGGGTCTCCCTATATCGCCCCAGGATATACCACAATGCATTGTTCATGATATTTCACATAGGAAATGAAGCTTTGAGGAGGTTAAGCCCACAAAATCAACTACACCGTGTCTCCAGTGTCTATGTTTCAGTACCCTTTAATTTAGCCCTTGTTTGAATGGAAACAGAGGTGGACATCTGCAAGTCATCCTTAACCCTGGAGCCCAGAGATGCTCTCTCTCTCTCCCTGTCTGTCTCTCTCTCCCTGTCTCTCTCTCCCTGTCTGTCTCTCTCTCTCCCTGTCTCTCTCTCTCTCTCCCTGTCTGTCTCTCTCTCCCTCTCACTGTCAGACTCCATGCAGCCACATGGTTTCACAGCTGCAATTATAACAAGTCACACACAAGTGCGGTACAACACTGCGGTTACCTCCTCCAATGTTAGTGTCCTTGTTGAATGTACCATTTCCCCCTACTGATGTAATTCACTTTCTTCATTGTCTGAGATCTTTGAATTTGTTGCATTGGAGGTTGGGGGCATTTGTTATTTATAAAAATAGACATTTATTTTTTCCTCTCCTAAAAAAATGGACAATGTCTGGCTTCCATGTGAAAGGCTTGGAAGAGGTCAGGCCGAAATGAAAGGACCCAGTAAAACCACATCCTCACAGAACAGGGTGTTTCCATGGGCTGTGGTCATAGTTCCAAAACCCTCCACAGGATCCAGGCTCTATCACATCAGAGAGGGATATGCCTCCATTGCAGGACTAATCACTGTCCTCATGGTCAACATCTCCAACCACTTTACACCAGAGACCACCAAATGTGCAAGCCGACAACCAGAGATGATATACAACAGAATTTTCCTCTGGGAATGACAGTGGAGGTAGTGTGGCTTAAATATGGTTTCAAAATGTAGTTAAATTTGGAGGTCAGAATTAAATATGGTTTGACTGAAACTTTATCAGGATTATAATGTTGAGCAGGATCTGGATTACTGTACTGGATTATTTTGTTTAAATACATTTGGATGCTGTGTCCTTTGAACTGAATCAAGTGTAGTTTAGACATGTTCAGGAATGCGGCTTAAAGATGGGCAGGGTGAAGTATGGTCTAAACAAACAGGAGGTTTAAACATGGTGTTGGACTTGAGTGGCTATTGCAGAATTACCACAGGGCAGTTGAAAAGGACAGAGAGCGAAAGAACAACTGTACACTCTGTTCATGCAGCTGATGAATTCAATTTCTCTGTCTGCCCCTGTCTTATTCACCCCTTGAATTTTATGCCAGTCTGTCTGATTGTGACCACATTCCACCACAACAAGACCAGACAGCACTACTATTAAATACACTTTCATTTCTGAAGGGAACATTCTTCAGAGACAGGCCTGAAAGAATTTCAGAAGGTCCTTATTTCTCTAAAATGTAAACTGACTCCACTTTTAACAAGAGAAATATCTCATCTAACATTACAACAGAAATAACAAACAATGAAGCTCCCTGTTTGTCTCAATATGTCACTTTTTTACCAATACCCCCTCCTCCACACACACGCACACACATAAGTCAACTGCAAGATTAGGACAGAAAATAATTAATCGTCTATGTCTTATGATGGGCCTGCATGTTTGTTGTTTGTCATCAGTGTGACTCTTCAAACTCTTCAAAATGTATTGTGTGTTTCCTTGAAGTTGATGTGAAGATAATTTTGTTCAATTGTTACTCGAAGAATGACCTGAAGATCAGTTCAAAGAACCCTTCAGGTGTGTTTGCAATTTGGACTCAAAATGACATTTCTTCTAGTCTTTCTTCAACATAACTGAAACTAGACAGTAGGCAACACAAATTTACTGAGGCAGTTTGAAAATCACTTTTAATAAACAATTAAACATGCAGAAGCAGTATAACATAAGATCACTTTCCCAAAGCTGCTCATGACTGAAATGTAGCAGGCTAGCTGAAATAGTTTCCGAATATAGACTTAGGTAATCGTATCACACCAATTGATTTGTCCTCTATCAGTAGAAAGGGATTTAACCGTATCCACTTCACCCTCTTGTGGTTGAGTCATCGACATCCCAAATTATTGTTGTATTTTTATTTATATGCACTTCAAAAAACTGCAATGTAATGCAACTGCTAAACAGATTGTAAAAAAGACTCACCACTAGTGAGAACTGCAGTTTAGATGCTGATCAGCCGCAGGGAAATAAAAATCCAGCCTCCCCCTCTCCACGCCCACAGTTTACAACCCTCATCTCGCAACAGACAATAAAAAGTGTATTCTAACAATCCTTAATACCATTTCTCTATGTCACAAAATCATTCCATTCCAATATAAGAACAAAAATATACAATTTAGAAGATGCATGAATAAACACAGTTTTTTAACTCACTTTTATTGCACTTCCAGCCAACATATTTCTCGTTTGGTAGAAATATAAGGTTTCACAAATTATTCAATGCAGACTCATTTGTAAGTGAATATATCTAAGCAAATGTCATCTTGGACTACTTCTTACTGTTGCGTAAATTAATTGCTAGATCATTTCAGTACCTCCATCCATCCATCCATTATCGGAACCCGCTTATCCTGAACAGGGTCGCAGGGGGGCTGGAACCTATCCCAGCATACATTGGGCGAAAGGCAGGAATACACCCTGGACAGGTCGCCAGTCCATCGCAGGGCACACACACCATTCACTCACACACTCATACCTACGGGCAATTTAGACTCTCCAATCAGCCTAACCTGCATGTCTTTGGACTATGGGAGGAAAACAGAGTACCCGGAGGAAACCCACGCAGACACGGGGAGAACATGCAAACTTCGCACAGAGAGGCCCAGGCCAACGGGGATTCGAACCCAGGACCTCCTTGCTGTGAGACGGCAGTGCTACCCACTGCGCCATCCGTGCTGCCTCATTTCAGTACCTAAATAATGTAAAACACCACAATGTAAAAGCTTCTTGTCAAAGATTTCCTACCCTTTCCAACAAGGTATAATGTGGAATTTAGGAATATCACAGCATTCACATAGCAGAATGAATATACAGACGTGCTTTTTAACAGGACTTGCGATAGATAAACCTGTACTTGCACTAGGTAATGTGGCGAATGGGGCTCTGGATAACATCATTTTTAAATAAGTTCAATTTGAAATGTGATGCAGGTTGGTTAGAAAACATTAGGGTGATTAATACTTTTTGGAGAGCTTTTTGGACACTTTGGGTATGCTTTATGAAAACATAATCTCATATATGTGAATAAAACACACATGAAGGAACTTTTCTTTACATTTTGTATCATAAAATCTGTTTTAATAGAAAAGCTTTTCTGATCATTCATGTGTCTGGACAAAAAGATATGCAGATGTTTGGGGACATTTGAGGACATCTGGGTGCAGTGTGCAAATGTGGAATTTGAAATTGAGATATTCAGTGGTAAATTATAAATCGCTGTCATTTTTTGGTATTTTAGTGTATATTTTTTGTACACTGTATGTACATGCTCTGACATAAATTTGTGCTAAAATACCTGAATAGTACAAGCCTCTTCTCTAATTTAAGGTTTCAACCATTTGTGTGCGGTCAATAGTTCTTGAGATTTTGATACTTTTCCAATAGTTGAAATTTCCCTCTAGGGGGGGCAAAGTGGAATGGCACATGCAATACTTGGAATTTCAAGACACGCCCCAGGATGTTGTGGAAAATACATTTTACGTACATTAGCCTACGACAAGAAGTGATATGTTTTGGGCTACGCTGGTAAAATGAGCAAATGTCTTGATAACATTTGTACCACTACAACATGCTTTGGGAAAGGCAAGCCGGTGTATCCCAATTACATCAATAAATCCCCATTATTAGGGTATCAATCATTTTTCTCATCATCAAACCACATTACTGGATGGGTTATTTAGCCTGTTTTGTAATATTGGGGGTTATAACCCCACTTTCCACTCACAAGTTATGCCCTTCTTGTGTGAGGAGTCAAACCATCTGAAACACTAGAATGGACAGTATAGTATCCTTGCTCACTCCATTCTGTATTAAAATGTATTGCAGTCGTCTGTGTCAGCAGTCACTTTCCCCAACATGTGGTCCTTTTCCGCAGCCAGCCTGTCCCAGAACACTCAAACAGAAGGTAATTACCACAGTAAACCGGTCTGCTCTGTTGTACCTCTGGGGTCATTATGGGCGCCAGAATTGGACACATGCTTGTCCAAATTAAATATTAAGGTGTCCCATTTGATTTGGACCATAATTATGTCATAAATGCAAACTAGCTGTGAAAAAAATGTAGGCATGTTGATGGAACCTGCTTTGATGAAGTGCAGACTAATTTTAATTACAACCCACGCTATGGCCAATCTTTCATTCCTTCGTTTTCTCTGGTTTCTGATTGCAGGTGGGTTGGGGCTGTGTGTGTGTGGGTGTGAAGCGGGTGTTTAGGGGGATCTTTGTTGTAAACACTGCACATTCCTTACTGTGTTGTAGTGACAGAGTGTTGGAGCTTTTTGCAACCGAATTATACTAATAAAATTTGGCTCGTTTTCATGGAGCCATCAGTGTTACAGCTTTCACCATATGAATGAATTTGGCATGCAAGTGGGTTGCTAGTGATGTTACCCACTGTATTATCCACCTTATTTCTATTTGGTGGAGCTACTATATGTCTTTCTGTGAAAATAACAACTTTTCATTAAGGGGGTAAGGTCAAATTCAGATTTTCCTGTGAAGTGTCTTTGTGATAGCATATCTGTAAACAGGGCTATACAAAAACGGGTCGATACACTGCGGGTCAAAGGTAAACAGACACATGAACAGGAACTGTGAAAGCAAACCATCGTAGATCACACAACATTCCATAATATGAACCATGTCAGTATATCAACACTGCTGCATATTGCGTCAACACCAACTTACAAATGAAACAGCTTTACAGGCTTCCATTTCAGAGAAACTGCGTTAGAGTCAAAGAGCTTCACTATGTACAAGTGTCACTGTATTATAATACAGTAATGGCAGTAGATTGTGTCCTTTTGCACAGCATAGATACATTCAGACAAAGCAGTATTATATTACATTACATTTGGCAGATTCTCTTATCCAGAGCAACGTACAGTTGATTAGATTAAGCAGGAGACAATCCGCCCCCGTGCAGGGTTAAGGGCCTTGCTCAAGGGCTGTGGCTACGCCGGGGATCAAACTACCAACCTTGCGGGTCCCAGTCATGTACCTTAACCACTACGCTACAGGCCGCCCAGTATGTGACCTAGGCAAGAGCCATTTTGGGGGGCCATATTTTCCTCGTGGTTGAGCCAGGGATGACATTGCTTGTGATGTGGCCAGACCCTAACTGTAGGTGGGATCCATAAACCATCCACCCCATCCCTTACAATCCCTTACAATACTAAAATATTTTTTACAGTAACGTATTGCATTAATTACTGTACTGTAATTCAACTTTTCTTTGTGGTTTTTTTTTGTTGTAAAAACCTGCAATGGCAAACCTGTATATATTTTTCTCTGAAGCCTTTCTATTTTTGTGTTCATTGAAATGTGAGTAGATGTACAATACTGGAACAATCCTTCAGAGAAGCCTCTATGAGAAAATATAAAAGGTTTACAAAGTACTAAAGACAGCAGTGTTTTGTGTAAAGTACATCAGTGTGTTGTTGCTGCTTGAAAGAGTAATTCTAATGGTGTATGTGTGTATCATTTTGTTGCAAAAATGCCATTTTTAAAAAGGATTGTTAGGTTTTGATTGAAAAGTTTCATTTTTCCATAGAAGTGCGATGTTTATCTCCAAGTGTTGTGTCTTACCTGGCTTGTGTTTAGAGGTTTGACACAATGATCCAAATTCCGCAATAAGTGTGTAAGCAATCGCAAACTGTAAGGTAAGGCAAGGCAAGGCAAGTTTATTTGTATAGCACATTTCATACACAGAGGCAATTCAATGTGCTTTACATAAGAATAGACAAAAAAAATAAATACATAAAAGCATAAAATAGTTAAAAGAGTACAGAGATACAGACATAATTTAAAGAATCAAGTCAGTATTTAGTAGTAGTAGTAGTACTATAAACACTAGTATTTAGTACACTGTAAAAAATTACTGTAAAAATACGGCCAAATTCTAACAGTAATACACAGTTTTTCTTAAGTACAGTACAATACTGTAAAATGCAGCGCTTTTTTGGCGCCAAAAGCATGACTTGCTGTGTCAGCATGCTACTGTGAAATTTTACAACTATACAGTACAATACAGTTTTGTTTTTGTTTTTTTAAACCAAAAGACGGTAGATTTTGAGCCCGCCCAAATGCGCCCATAACTGTGGACTCACACCTGTATTTTTCCCATAGAGGTTTTTTCACCAACTTTGGTGAAGTTAAGTGATTTGTTTTGCTATTTATACAAAATGTGAAGAGTGGAAACTGCAGCCACGACGGGGAAAAGGCTTTCATCGTTGGAAACCCCTCTTTAGTTCGGTGAGTAACTAATTATTTCTGGAGACTGCACTTCACTGAGTAACGTTAGACCTAACGAAAAACCCAACAGGTAACGCAGCTGGCTAGCTCACACTGTTTATTGTACGCAGTAAGCAGTAACATTAACTGTATATTTCCGTTCATTTTCTGGAGGAAAATCACATGCATATGCTGCTTGCTTTTAGCTTTGGAATACGATTCAGGTTCAGTTAGAATGTTTGGCGAATATTGTATATTGCAGATCTAGGCTACAATAAAACAACCGGATAGCCAAGTACCGTTACTTCAGCTAAATAACGTGACCCGCAATTTCTGACTTCCAGTCTGGTTTACCAGCGTTAGCTTTTCCGGTCATTTTTTGAAGCACATAGTTAGCTAGCATAATAGAGCAAAATCAAAATATTTGAATGGTAATCTGTTCCCTCTGTTTCATTAACTGAACACAATTAATTTCAAACATGGACTAAAAATCCATAAATTTGACAGAGGACAATTCTTCTAAGTTTCAGGTGAAACGGCAGGAAGCTGTATTCACCGCTGGATGGTCAGCCTTGAGGGCCACATCATATGCGAGGGGATCCAGCCCACCTTCTTGACGGGGCTTGCTGCATTATTTTTCACCTTCCACCTTTAATCTCCAATACCAAGAAGAGGCAGCATGCACAGTCAAATTCATCCAGAGGTTAGATACTTTCAGTATAACCTGTTTTTTTCTTACCTTTTCAATGGCATGCTATTGCACATCTACACATTTGCTGCCTTTTATTATGTTTTTAATCTGAGTTGAGTTACACAACTTGATTTTTACACAGTGTCTGAAGAAACTCTATCATTTTTCAGGTGGTTTGTTGGAATAAACCCTGAAAGAGGCACCGCAGCTGGACGGGGCAAAGTCTTATCAAAGAAAACTGTCAAAGTCACCAACAAAAAGACAACAACAGTCAATCCACATCCACTCTGCTGAGGAGACTCATGGACTTTGAGTGGGACTTCATTTAAAATGGTGAGATTACTCAATCCCATTACTCATATATATTTATCAAAACATTGTCTCATTCCTCTAATTTCTCCCTTTCAATCTCACCCTTCTTCTCCCTTCCTCTCTCTCCCTTACAGAGAAGAAAGTCTGAATCCCTCTTCCATTCTGTCACTCTGATATTATTTTTTATTCTCTCAATCATTCTTTTACTTATGACATCTCTTATTCTCACACCTTGTATTCTTTCTGTCATTCTGTCTGTTATTTGTGTTCTGTTTCTGAAACTACACATACAACTGTTTGAATGTTCCAGGCTGGGATGTTTTGGCTGGCTGAGGGGTTAGTTCAGGGCTTGGGATATTTTTTTCTTTGGACTTTTATGTTCATATGCTCTTATCATAATGTGGACTATCCACATTATGATAAGAGGAAATGAGGGGCATACATGCTGGTTTTGTATGTGAGAAGTTGCAATGAAAGTTATTTTGGAACTCATCTCTCTCTCTCTCTCTCTCTCTCTCTCTCTCTCTCTCACACACACACACACACACACACACACACACACACCACACACAGAGGGCAACCAAGGTTGGATTGAGAGAACTGGTGTCTTTGAGTGGGCCATAAGTCATTCACTAACCACTCCCCTGCCATCACCCAATATTTGGACTTCCGCACTTAACCATGTGCCTTGTTAGAGCCTGAACATACAGTTCATATTTGGACATGATGTAACATGTCTGGTGGTGTTCATTATATTTTTATTTTTATTTTAACTGTTTTTGATAGACAGCATTATATTGACAAAACATTTTTTTATTTAATTTTCTTTTTTTTTACCACTGATATGCCTTAGGGCTGGGCAATATATTAATTATATTCAGATGTTACATGATATAGGGCAAGAACTGTATGTTCAGGCTCTAACAAGGTAAACAGTTGTATGTGTAGTTTCAGAAACAGAACACAAATAACAGAGAGAATGACAGAAAGAATACAAGGAAAATTTAAAAATGCCTTTAATCGTATGTAGTGTGACTATTCCTATTTGTATAACCAGTATAAGTCAGTATTAATTCAGGTTAAAAAATAAAAAAAGGTTTATTAAAATGTATGTAAAAAATACAAACTAAATAGTCAGTTCATTGTAAAATACTGTGAAAGTAATTTAAAAAAATGGTTCATACTGTGGTACTGTGGTATGGTTCATCAGCAGCATTGAACAGTAAAATTTTTTTAATTTTACAGTAACATAATGGCAACCCTGCTGCCAATTGTTTACTGTTTTCTTTTAACAGGAAAAGTAATAAAAAAAACAGTTCATACTGTATTTTTCATTAACAGTACAAAACCGTAAATTTCAGTGACAGTATAAAAATGTTAATTTTACAGTAACATAATGGCAACCCTGCTGCCAGTTGTTTACTGTTTTTTTACAGGACAAGTTTTAACAGTGTAGTAGGCACATGAAAAGAGAAATGTTTTTAACCATGATTTATTCCACAAAGCCAGAGAGGGCCTGCACACCTTGGTAGAGTTTTTTTGCAGGTGCAGCTTTTTTTGAGGTAAAACTTTTGAAAAAGTAAGGAAAAAGCGCAACACTGCTACTTTACAGAGTCACCACTTTATTGGCAGACGTGCTGACGTTTCGGCACTAGGCCTTCATCATCTGATGGTGACTTTGTAAAGTAGCAGTGTTGCGCTTTTTCCTTACTTTTTCAAAAGTACATTTGGGGCACACCTAAGGTCTTCTGGCAGTTTATTCTAGTTGCATGCAGCATAAGGGCTAAATGCTGCTTCACCATGCTTAGTGTGTACTCTGGGCTCTACTAGCCCATGGATCTAAGAGCCCTACTTGGTTCATATGCTGAAAACATGTCAGAGATGTATTCTGGGCCCAACCAGATTTAAAAGTTGGGAGAAGCACTTTAAAATCTATTCTGTAACTAACGGGAAGCCAGTGTAGAGCTTTTACAACCGGAGTAATGTGCTCTGTTCTCTTGGTCCTAGATAAAACTCAGCAGCATTTAGCTGCAGCTGTTTAATGGTCTTTTTGGGTAGACCAGTTAAGAGACCATTGCAGTAATCCACCCTACAGGAAATAAAAGCATGGATAAGCTTCTCTTGGTCTGCTTGGGACACCAAACCCCTGATTCTGGCTATATTTTTCAGATGATCAGTGATTGCTTTGATATGGCTGGAGAAAGTGAGATCCATTAGAGCGCCAAGATTTTGCACTTGTTCTTTGGTTTTTAGAGCCCGGGACTCAAGGTGTTTACTAATGCTAAATATCTTGTCTTTATTGCCAAAAACAATAATCTCTGTTTTGTCTTTATTTAATTGAAGAAAATTTAGGCTCAGCCATTTATTTATTAGCTCTAAACATTTACTAGTTCCAAATATTACTGAGTTGATTAAAAACAACATTGTCAATGATTTTAGCTATAAAAGGAAGATTTGAGACAAGTCTATAGTTGTTTAACACAGAGGCATCCAGAGTTCTCTTTTTTAAGAGTGGCTTAATGGCAGCTGTTTTAAGTTCTTTTGGGAAAGTGCCCGATATTAGTGAGCCATTGACTATTTGCTGCAGGTCAGTTTTTATAGACAGTTTCACAGTTTGACTGTGTAGTGTTGATGGTCAGTCTGATAGTTTTGATTTTATCATTAAAAGAGCAAGCAAATTCATTACATTTCTCTGTGGAAAGGAATTCTGGGGCTGTCTGTTTTGGGGGATTTGTAAGCTTGTCAACTATGGCGAAAAGAGTGCAGGCATTGTTGGTGTCCCTATTAATCATCTTAGTGATATGTATTTGTCTGGCCCCGCATAGTGCATAGTTAAAACTACAAAGGCTTTGTTTATAGAGGTCATGGTGGATTTGAAGACAAGTCTGTCTAAATTGTGAAATCCCTTTCTGAAACCGAACAAGCTCGCCAACCCCGTAATCTTGCTTCGTAGTACACCCCCCAGCTCCATACTAATATGGTTATGGTTTGGCTAGCTCAAGCTATATATTGAAGCAGAAGGTAGTTTATAATTTCAAACTGGTCATAGCTGGATTTTCCACCAGGGTTGTCCACATTCTGAGAAAAAAGAGACAGAATTGTACCCCTTACAAATAAATCCATATTTAAAACTCTTGTATAAATAGAAACAATGCATAACCATTCAAATGTCTGCTTCTCTCTGGCGAGTATTTTGGTGCCACTCCATGGAGGCTCATGGACCACTCCAACCGAACCCCGGTCGTGGACTGCAGCAGCCATGTTCCTCCCCTGGTCCAGCCCATGCTTTGACACAACCTGAAGCTACAAATATATCCCCCTACCCTCTGAATTCCAGACTCTACATCCCTCCATATGGACCTTCTAGTTTACTTACTAGTTTAATACATCAAACTTATAGGCCAGTGGAGGATGGGCTTGCCACTGATAATGTCACTGCCATGCTGCGTTCAAAGGCACAAGGCCAAAGGCCTCCCACACTAAGTCACTCCTTCTTGTGTATTATTGCATAAGTAAACAGACACATGATCATTTGGATTTGTTTGGTCAACGGCCAGTGCTTGCCAATCTTTCCTGAATGGGCCTCATCATGGGCCCGGGAAGACACAAGTAGCTTCCCATAGTCATCTCAAAGGCTAATGATTTTAAGGATACACTTTTGAAGGATGTAATTTAACAGGGTGTTGATTTGAATTATGTAGATTATCAGGATGTAGTTTACAAGGGTCCATTTTAAAGAAGTTGAAGAGATAAATGTCCACCATTAGAAAGGGAAGACAACTGACTAAAACGTGAAACAAATTAAAGTTTGATAGCTGTAATGGGGTATGCTCATCCTTGGACTTCATGCAAAAAGGTGGGTAGAAATTTTAACTGAATTTGCTACATGAGGGAGTCTTATGAGATAAACATTCTATTCCTTTTCATCAAATCTGATTAGAACCTGAAAAGCTACATGTGCTTATCAAGTTTTCGTGCCTCTGAAGCTTAAACCTCTTCCGACACATTTTTCATGTCTTCACAGATTAAGAATGAAAAGGAATGCATGAGTAAACAAACACCACCTTTGTTTCAGAGTGGTGTGTTTGCATGCGTTTGTGTGTGTGTGTGTGTGTGTGTGTGTGTGTGTGTGTGTGTGTGTGTGTAGAACAGGTGCATTAGTAGCATTCTTTTTATCGATGATTGGCAAGCAGGGTTCTTTGAGATTATGGAGGTGTTACAGACAGGGGAGAGAAACCTGAGATGAAAATCACGTATGTGAATATACAAAAAAGCATGTTTCATTGCTTAGGGCATATGTCTCTGCTATGAATTTTTTTTTTTTTTTTTTTTTGTTACCACAATCAACTCTTGATTGTGCTTGTGCTTATATAATATAAAAGCATTAATAGCTTACTGTGTTGGTTTAAAGAAGAACTTCAGCCAAGAGATACACAAAGCAGAAACACAGTAGACCTACTGGGGGTGGAGCAAGCTCTTTCACTCTCTCTTTCATACACACACACACACACACACACACACACACACATGCACACACACACAGACACATGCACACTGAATGGCCTTGATTGATTATTATGAATAAGCAACTACTTTGCTATGCAGAATCCAACCATCAAAAATACAATGAACAGAAAAATAAAGAAATAATCCCACAAAACTGATTGACAGTGGTTGCATGTAGGCTTATTCATCACCTGATATTTCATTATGATCCAAGCCATCAGTCTTCCTTTGATGATTAAAAAGGAAGAAAAAATTGCACCCAGAATGCACTTCACATCTTTTGTTATTCTTTCTTTTTTTGTTGCTCTAGCTGAAGAGGACGGGTGCATATTATTTTATCAATCCTGAGGGATGAGCGAGCAAGCGAATGAGTGGGAGAGTCCCCATCCATTATTTGATGTTCACTCACATACCCCACTTGGCAGTTCCTCTAATTTGGGGGCTGGAACTAATAGCAAGGCCATCTTGCAGGCTGTCCCTGCCCATGATGTGGCAAGTGAATAGAGCTTTTGCAACTCCTTCGTGTCCCATCCCCTTCAGTTCCTGTTTTCAGCACACAATATCCCAGAAGCCTTTACAACAAGACAGAAATCAAATAACTAACTACACATCTATTGGAGATTTTATTCCTCATTAAAACATTTTTTTATTGGTAACTACATTGTAACTTTTTACCAGGGAAATGGTAGCACTCTTCATGCAAATGTGTTACCAGATATTATGTCGACATGTGTTCTGTGATAATGTATGTTAATGCAATTGTTCTTTATATAAAATTTGATGATAGTTTTTGATGATTGCTTACACACTTGTTGCGGACTTTGGCTCATTGTGTCAAAACTCTAAACACAAGCCAAATAAGACACAACGCTTGGAGATAAACATCTCACTTCTATGGCAAAATGAAACTTTGCAATCAAAACCTAACAATCAAAACTTAACAATTCAATTTTCAAAATAGAATTTTTGCAATAAAATGATACACAAATGCACCATTTGAATTACTCTTTCAAAGCAGCAACAACACACTGATGTACTTTACACAAAACACTGCTGTCTTTAGTACTTTGTAAACCTTTTACATTTTCTCATACAGGCTTCTGTGAAAGATTGTCCCAGTGAAGAACATCTACTCACATTTCAATGAGGCCAAAAAATAGAAAGGATTCAGAGAAAATGTCTATTTATAAAAAAAGATTGCCATTGCAAATTTTACAACAAAAAAACACAAATAAAAGTAGAACAAAAGGAAACAAAAATAATTACAGTAAAATGACGGTAAACTAAAAAAGGGATTGTCAGGGATGGGGTGAATGGCTTATGCATCCCGCCTTCTGTTTGGGTATGGCCACATCACCTAGTCTACATCACACACAATGTAATCTTTGGCTAGGCAACAGGGGAAAAATCTCCTTGCGTGCCGTATCCAACCCTGGATGGACCCCACCTCAACGTCCCTGCATGCCTCTTCCACTGCTTGCAGAAGAGGCAGGCGGGCATGTGGTTGGTGGTCATAGACTTTCCAATGCCAGGCTGAAAATAATTCCTCAATGAGATTGAGAAAGGGAGAGTAAGGGGGCCAGTATAGAACTGTTAAATGATTGTGGTTGGTGAACCAGTGGACCAGTGGACCAGAGCAACCCGGTGGAAACAATCATTATCCCAGATTACAACAAACCTGGGCTGCTCTGGTCCGTCCTTTGAAGCTGCATTATGTAGCACATCCAGAAATGGGATCATATGTGCAGTATTGTAGGGACCTAGTGATGGAGAACTCCTTGCTGACTAATGGCGGCATACGAGGTGATATTTCCCCTGCGCTGCCCAGGGACATTCACAATGGATCTCATTCACAACATGAGATCATTGGTTAGGTTTTTTCTCTCTATTTCCTGGTTCCCTTCTTTGTCCTGGTCTTCCTCGTCCTCTTCCTCTTCCTCCTCTTCCTCCTCCTCCTACTATTACTAATTACTGTCGCCATAATATTGTAGTTGAGTTTATGCTGAAAACAAAGACATGAGACACTTTGGAATCACTGCATAGAAAGTTTGTTAAAATGACAAAAATGTCAGAGCATGGCACAGTCACCAGCTTTCCTCATTTTGTCCTCTGACCCCAGAGGGTTAATGGAACATTGATAATGTGCATTCCAGGAGATTGGATACGTTTCAACTGCACATTTAATGACGATTGCACAGTGATATATGCAAGAAATAGGCCTACCATTGCTGTAATAATGACATTCTCATACAAAATACTAAGGAATCCTGTTTAGCCCCTTCACCCGCACGGATAGAGTGGGCTTATTTCCATTCAATCTTTTTTTAACAGTGAAAGCAATAAAACTGTTTTATTTGTATAAACTATTTTTACTATTGATACCATTGTTTTAGTAACAACAGTTCCTTATTTTATAACATGTGCGGTGACAAAACAAGCATGGGCACATCAACTTCAATGCATTTTAGAACTTCACAAGATGACACAAACCAGGCTAAAATTGGTATTGTTTTCATGAGAATGCTCCAGAGAACCAAATCCTCAATAGATTTAAATTCCATTCCAAAGGCGTAGAATCAACAGTATGAAAATCTAAAATCCTGGTGAAAATCGTTTTAATTCAAAATCTGGGAATTATTTGGGGGAAATTGGTTATAAGTGACAATTATGAGCCTTAGTTATATTGCAAGGGCGGCACGGATGGTGCAGTGGGTAGCACTGCTCACAGCAAGGAGGTCCTGGGTTGAAACCCGGTCGGCCGGGGACTCTGTGTGGAGTTTGCATGTTCTCCCCGTGTTTGCGTGGGTTTCCTCCGGGTACTCCGGTTTCCTCCCACAGTCCAAAGACATGCAGGCTGATTGGAGAGTCCAAATTGCATGTGGGTATGAGTGTGTGAGTGAATGGTGTGTGTGCCCTGCGATGGACTGGCTTTAATATCTACCTGTCCAGGGTATATTCCTGCCTTTTGCCCAATGTATGCTGGGATAGGCTCCAGCCACCCTGCAACCCTGTTCAGGATAAGCGGGTTAAGATAATGGATGGATGGATGGATGGATTATATTGCATTATATTGAGATAAGTATGATCTCCATCTATCTCTAAAAATTTCAAACATATTACAATGTGTGAAAGAACCTTGCCAGACAAAACTAATATATTTTTGTACCAGTTGAACATTGGAGGACCAACAAGTGCCAATATTCAACCAAACTTCAGATATTTACACAACAATGTGAAATCTTGACTAGATAGTGATTTTTGCAACAATATAGCCTCTCATGTGAAATGGTAAGTTAGAGACATGTATCTCAAGCCCACGTTGGGGCACAAATGCATATTCAAAGACATGTACAAGTGTTTGAAATACTGCCAATCCTGACCGTATGTGTATATTCTTCCAATTGTCCTGCTGATCAGGTTTCCCCCATGCCCGCTCTGTGTTCAGCCTTGGCCTCGTTCCCACAACGCCACGGACTCCTGCCCCGATGAAAGAATTACGAAGGTGATTAACCACTGTTGCCCAATTAAAGATCAATGGGGCGTCTTTTTAAAGGGGATTTATTAAACGGATTAGCGGGGCAGACTGTCCACAAAACTGCACCGGGCAACACCAGGGAGACGGATGTCACATCGATTGCCCCCCATTAAGGCTTAAACACACATTATCTCCAGCTGACAGTAGAAATTAATTCTCTGTTTCTTTTAAAGGGAGCAGGGGCACAAAATACTATCACCCCCGGGAGAGTAATGTCATTAAACGCTGTTGCCGAGCCATTAGTCCACCATATTAAACTAATGATCACAAGAGGCAGGGGAGGTCAATTATGCCAGTCGATACTTGTAAGCGGGGCACGCTAATAAATGGCACTGGCTCTGGGTTTTAGAGTTGTAGAGCTAGGGAAAAGCCTTTAAGCCACGCATGTCATTTTAATGCACCATTGGAATGGTGGCCAGGAGTTATGGGCATTGTGGAGGGCGTTTATGATGCATTCCTGTCCCAGATAACCTGAGATCTGTGTGACAGGCCCCGCTGCAGAAAAGCCTTCCTTCATTAATATTACCCTTGATATTAAAAGGTAAAGCAGTACAGATGCCATGGGCCTCATTTGCACATGCATTTTCTCAAATTAACCTTCACTGGAAATGTCGTGCGTGTGGCGAGGAAAAGCTTTGATCCAAAATTATTTGAGAGCCAGATTGTGCAGCCCTTTCACCCCTTGTGTTGCAAAAAAAGGGGACTAATCTGGGGATTAGTGTGTTTTCTTTTCGTTCTTGTTTTTAGTGTTGGGAGGGTGGGTGTTACAGATGGAAATTGGGGTGGAGAGGAATGTTCAGACCAGGAGAATATACCAAGTTCTGGAAGAATCTTCAATTTCCCCTTCCACTTTCCACACCAACCAGAATGGGGAAATCGATGGATGTGTGTGGATAGACCTTGCCAGGCCAATGCTGGCAGGGAGGGATTTCAGTTGGTAGAATGTCTATCCATCTCGACCCAACAGGGAACCCAACATGTATCTGAACAAGCTACACCTTCTTTTAATAATTCTAGTCAAGGACTAAGACCTGTGGCGAGGCTGCTTTCATCTCATTATGGCCCCCACCTCTGCAGAAGACTCCATCCACTAACATCAACATCACATCAAGAGACACTTTTTTAGCCTTGCTTTTACCTACAGGTAGGAACATCCAGACACTTTTCTTTATTTTTATTTTTTGTTTTATTTATTCATTACTAATTGTATTTATTTACATCCTCATTAATGTTTTGCCATCTCTGGTGTTCTTTTATAGCATTGTTTAATTTTATTTTTTGTTTTATTGTTTTATTGTTTTATTGTTTTTATCGATTTTATTGATTAATGACCTTCTGATTTTTCATTTTTATATATAAATGAAGATTGATTGATATAAATCAGAGGTGTCCAATCTTATCCTAAAAGGGCCGGCGTGGGTGCAGGTTTTTGTTTTAACCCAGCAGTAACACACCTGATTATACTAATGAACTAATCGTGGTCTTTAATCAAGACCTTGATGAGTAGAATCAGCTGTCTTAGTCCTGTGCTAAAACAACAACCTGCACACACCGGCCCTTTCTGGATAAGATTGGACACCCCTGATATAAATTGTCCTCTGACTTGGTGTTTGAATGACTTTTACTGGTCTATTGGCTTCAAAGTTATACAGAAGTTACAAAGAAACAGCAGTTTGTCATGTTTATCATGTGCTTTGTTGTAGAATGGTCTCCCAAATTTACAAAGGAGGTAGTAGTGATGAATAAAGTTTTAATTTAAAAATTACAGAATTATCCAAAATAATATATATAAATATATCATTTATTTTACTAATCAATACATGTGTGCTAGAGCGGTACATTACAGCATTGTACAATGCACACCCCTCAGTTTCCTTTGTGTTTTTAGTGACACATTAATTCACTTTATATTTGCCCAACACAAGGATTTTCTCTAATGATCAGATCATAGAATATGTGCGATCCAACAGATTTTTCTTCATTATATACAGTTTGCGAGGAAACATAACACTAATCAAATTATTCAATATTGTGACCTCTAATTCAGGTTAAGATTCAACCTCATTATAAAGGCTTGGCCTTTTTTTTACTATTTTACAATTTCCAAATCTTTTCAGTAAAACTAGGTCCATAAGAATACTTTCCAAACAACAAATATGTACACTAGTTGAAATTAGCTCAATATGTCCAGTAGCTGATTGGGATCACACCTGGCCAGATGAAGCATTACATTACATTACATTATTGGCATTTTGGCAGATGCTCTTATACAGAGCGACTTACAGTTGATTTTTAGACTAAGCAGGAGACAAACCTCCCCTGGAGCAATGCAGGGTTAAGGGCCTTGCTCAAGGGCCCAACAGCTTATTGTGGCTACACAGGGAATCGAACCTTGCGGGTCCAAGTCATGTACCTTAACCACTAATACTGGAAACAGTTGACACAAGGGAATAGAGGTACATGGTGACTCATACCTGTAGTGAAAGCTGGTTTAGTAAGGTATGGTAATAGTTTAAGGGGCTGTGTCAGGCAAAGTGAAGGTCAGCCGTTTTTACGAAGGGACAAAGTATGAAAGTTATATCTGGCAACAGCAGCACCTTCCCATGGACACGCTGTCCTCTATAAAGTACCAAACACTTATTTCAGGTAGGTTTCATACGCAACAGTGTCAAAACAGGCACACACACCTGTGGCAAATATGTCTATATTTGTGTGTGTGCGCGTGTGTGTGTGTGTGTTTGTAGGGGGTGAGGGGATATCTGACCTGTTGCAGCAGCTTTTTGACTGGGAGTATTATGGTCAGGGACAGCAGCATTTCAGGCTCAGTGCATTTCAATGACAGCCATGCCCAGTGTACTATGTACTCATTACCTTATGTGTATTCTATTCAAGCCATTCAAGGATGGTGAATTAGCCAAGGCAAAAGTAAAGATGCCACTGAGGAAGAATAAAAAAACATAAGGTCTCTTGATATAATGCATAATGCCCTGTTTGAGCTTAGAAGGTCTTACTCTCCTGTCAAAGTTACACTAGAATGGTATATGAATTATAAGCCAAATAATAGGCATCCTACGCTCTGTAGAAGTGAATGTTTTTGATTGAAAATCCATGAGTAGATAAAGATAAAGGCCTAAGAGACATTATGCCAGCCATTGAATTCTGCAACATCAAGACTTCCCGGATTCAATACGATGTGCAGACACTAGTGCTCCAGGTTATTGAAAATGTTAGGCTAGCACTCAAGATTCCATCTGCAGCTGCCCCTAGAGTACAGAGGATTACGACCCAATTGTACTTGGGCGTTGCTCAAAAGCAGAGTAGTGGCACTTGACCGCATTGCAGGTCAAGGTATTGAAAGATTTAAAAAACTAATTTTTTTCACCCTAATGGCTGTCATATCCTAGTGGAGAAGTTGGTATGCATCCTGCCTGTTTATATGACGCAGACACATCCGCTGCCCGAACCCATGCCATGTTTCTCTCTGCATGGCAAAGGAAAGCGCTCTTTTTGTCTTACATTTTTCCTGGGACCACTGCTATTAAACGATGCCTCTTGGGACAATTACTGTTAGACTGTGCTGTTCTGGTCTTATTGGTCCCTTCAGACAATCCAAGGGTGAGCTGTAGGGCTAAAACATATGAGAACCATACCATTTGGACTCTCCAACCAATCAAACAGGCAAGCCCTGTATGAAAGCTTTGCTGGGGCAAGTAGGGCTCACTCCAATTGCTTATTTCTTCTCCTTTTTTATTTTCCTTGCACCTTTTTCCACTCCTAGCTCAATCAATCGGGAGAGATTAGAAAAATTTGCAAACATTCCATATGTATTATGCCCCTACAATGCTAAGTGGTATGTTTAACTGGTTATGTATTTTCAGAAATTTGATAACTAAATAAAAAAATATTGAAACATGACAGTAAATGTATTGAAATAAAAGATTTTCTGTATGTTTGAACATAAAATATAGATCATTATTCATTCTTCATTTTTACTAACGGTGCCAATAATTCTGGAACGCACTTTACGTGAAAGCCTGTGACATTCATTTGAGTCACACAATTAGGGCCAGTTTCACATATGTAGATTAAGCCTAGTCTTGGACTAAATTGAGTTTCCTATGGAGAATTTCCATTCAAATTTGCTCTTGGACTAGGCTTAGTGTGTGTCTTTGAAACTGATCCTTAGCATACTAATGTATAACGAATGTATAGTATATTATCAGATTGACTTCTGGTTGTGAAATAGGTAACTTAAATACAGAGAGTCTTACTTTTATCCAGTTTGCTACTATTGTGGTGACTGTGTTCTTCTTTTAGATCCCTATTTTATCCCAAGCTGGAAAGACAGAAGGGGGCAGGCACCGAAATGCGGGCCGGAATTATGGTATCGGCAGGGGGTTTCATGGTCAAAGCAGAGATGAAACACTCCAACATCGCTATTGCATCCAAAATTCCCTTTATACCTCCTCTAACTTTTTGTAATTACACTGAATATTTCATATGACATTGTCTAGGCCAATTAGACTTTTAATTGACCTCTGTCTGAAAGTGATTCATCATGCTTGCTTCCCATTTGGCTGTGTTTGCGGATGCATGCACAGCTATGGAAACCAGGAAAGCTAAAGCTTTGTTCGAAACAAATCATTTTGAAATAGGTGCTGATATTTTATAGTCTCTGTTATGTGAGGGAAAGTACTATGTGAGAATCAGGGGCTTGTTTCACGAAAGCGATTTGCAAGAATTTTCACTCGCAGATCTTATCAAAACGTGATTCACAAATATTCATCACTTGCAAATCGCAAATAAAGCTGAGACAACTACAGACCTACAGCACAACCAATTTGGCATATTTTTTTAAACATCTTTTTTGTAAGTGTTGACAGCTCCACGCAATCAGCGCTAGGGGTGACCCAACTACTAATTTTAGATGAGTACCCATAACGATTATTGACTCTGATTATGAGTGTTGGATCATTATCCATGATCAGAGAAGTGGCCTGCTTTATGCATTTATTATATTGGCTGCAGTAGCTGTACATCAGTGATGAATGCATAACATAAAGTTAACACTTCATCATGATAGGCCAGTTCCTCTCTGGTTCCTCCCCCTTAGGTGAGTAAAAATTATTGTTAGATGTCCAAAATTACCTATTGGACCTTTAACTAGTATCTTGTCTTAGCATCTATGTAAATCATACATTATTTTTCATGGTTTGTTTATCTGTTGCTGACAGTTATCATGTGTCAGCAGCACTGTTCATTTCACAACAGGCTGTTCGCTGGAGAGATTTGGCAGTAGGCTACACTCGTACACACTCACACACACACAGTACCCTACACAGCTCTCTCATTCGTGCTCATAAAAATAAAAACTCCCTTGTAGGCTATTATTACTACCAAGACTGAAATTTTACATTTGACAGCAGCACGGATTGTGGCGCTGATACGAACGTGCAGGCTTGGCTTTAGAATGTACTTTTCTGCAAATCGCAAAGTTTGGACACGGAGTTGAATGGGTACAGATACGGAAAAAAGTTGCATCCCTGGTAAACTCTCAGATCCTGCAGTTCCTGTATGATAACAATATACTTGGAATTTAGAATTTGGTTTAAGGTCCGTTCACGCCGTTTTCATGCATCACACAACGCATCACGAAATAGCCTACACATTGGGCTATATTGAAGACGTAATGTTATTTTATTGTGTTCATATTTAAATCATATATAACAACAGTGACGTAATTAAACTGCAAAACAGCGATGCCAGATTGTTAAAAAGACGAAAACAAGAACTGCAGTTTAGATTCGTATCATGCTCTTATTTGCAATGCAAGGCAAAAACACAGCAGGCTCCCCAATGCCACGCTTACGGTTTACAACCACAACCTCCTCACAGACTCAGGCAATAGAAGGCATATTTTAACAGTCCTTGATACCATTTCTCTATGTCAAAAAATCATGTTCCAATATAAGAACAAAACAATACAATTAAGAAGTTGCATCAATAAACACATAGGGTCTCATTCATGAATGAATGAGCTGAATGAATTTGTGTGTAAAATGCGAGTAGAGGGAAATTTACGGGTTTTTGGCATTCATCAATATTTTAGTAGCTCTGATCTTTTCGTAGCTACTAACAAAATCTACACCTGCTGCTGACCACGTGTAGTGCTTGTGTAAATTCAAGAATGCACATAAATAATGCTTGTCACTATTGGAAATTTACGTTTTTATTCATATTGTGCTCTGTTATGTAATGTAAACAATACGCAGATGCCTTTGAAACACGTGATATGAACATGACAATTAAAAATATAATACATTTAGTTAAATTAGTTGGCAATTAGCAGGTTTAAGATCCAGATTAGGTTCATGATTGTGAATTATCTATGAAAATCAACTCAATAGATTACATTCTTTGTGATGCATTTGCTTACATAAACCGGAAAAACCTTCATTCCGTTAATGTGCAACTGATCTGTGAGGCACACGCTGCTACTCAGGCCGTTGTGGAGTGCACAAACGGGGTCTTGAAGGCAAGATGGATCTGCCTGGACAATAAAGGTGGTACCCTTCTTTATGCACCCGTGAAGGTGTGCAAAATAATATTAGCCTGCTGTGTCCTGCACAATGTGGCCATTAAACAGGGCTTTCCCCTGCCTGAAGTCCCCAATGCAGAGGAACGACTGCCTCCGGAACCAGCTCTTGGGCCTCGAAATGCGGCTGCTATACAGACACGCCAGCGACTTGTAGAGCAATTTTAAGGTAAATGTTGCTAAGACTGAATAAGCTGTGCACATTGTAGGCCAACAAGCTTTGCAAAAAGTTAGTTTCATTTGTATTTTGTTTTATATTTATATACAACATCCTGTTTCAGTAGGCTACCTCAGTTCATTTTCAGGTCATGCTCTTTAAAATGTATACAAATAGGCTATATATAATTATCAGAGTAAAAGAGAGTAGCTTGATTATCTTGTAGTAAATACGTGTTTTCCCAGGATAAACACAGACATCACACAATACTGACAACATAACACTTTATTGTTGAGGACGCAAAAGTGGCTTGCAGATTTCCTTCAAGCTGGTGTTAATTTCTTGGAGGGACGTGTTCATTTAGTTGACTGCTGTAAGTAGACTTTCTTGATTCCTCAGGATCTCATCCGTAAGGACAGCCGGATCACCTCTTCGGCCTCGGTACCTGGGTGCAGCAGGAGCAGCAGCGGCGGCAGCAGGTGGTGGAGCCACATCATGGGAGGAGCACTCGCCAGCTAGAAATATGAGACAACGTTTGTTTTTTTTCGTTTTATGTGTGGCTCTTTTTTCATTTGAAAGAAACATTAAATAAATCTTATTTGAAAAATGTTTAATTTACGTTGGCTGCAGACTGACTTATTTTTACATTACATTACGTTACATTACGTGGCATTTAGCAGACGCTCTTATCCAGAGCGACGTACAACAAAGTGCAAATCAAACACAAGAACACGTGCAAAAGTGGACCTGAGAGGACAGTACAGTTCCGAGTCCTAGTGTAAACATACAGAAATTCAGAACCCTTGAAGAGTTGTTTGGAGCTGTACAGTATAAAACAGAGCTTTAGGCTATTAAGATTCAAATAATTTGAAGACGATGCATACAAAACTGCAGTGGGCTATACGTTATCCGTATCCTTTCTTGAAATGAATGTTAAATAGCTCTACATTCCGACACTGATATCCATTACGCACCATATTGCACAATATAACATTACTGGTTTCCCGTTTCCACTTCATTCAATCCGAAGAGAAACCCCCACAAATGTTCTGTTTGTTTGGTGGGACTGTACGACCTAGGTTAAACTATACTAACCACTAAGCTATCAGTGATGGTTTTCAGCATGTATTATGATACAACAATTATCACCTTACCATCTGGGTTTGATGTTGTCTCCAGTGGAGGCATGTCGGTGTCTCCGTCAGGTATAATTCCTGACAGAGAGGTCTCCCCAATAATGCCAGCGATGCGCTCGTCAGCAGGTGATATTTGTGCCTGTGAGCCTCCTCCTCCTGCGGCTGATGCATGTTTTTTTTGTGCGCTTATGCGTTTCTTTGCCTCCAGTTTCATGTCAAACCATTTACGTTTAACCTCGGATATGGTTCTATTGTCTACAGAGGCAACATTAACAGCATCTGTCACCTCCTTCCAGGCCTTCGCTTTGCCTGTCCCTGTCACAACACCACTACTGATAGAAGAAAAGAAAATATTTTTTACCCAATAAAATATATTTCACCCAAGATGATTTCGATCTCGGCTTCGGAAAAGTTTTTTTTTTTTTTTTTTTCTCTCTTTCCTTGTTTGCGCCATGATGACTGACAGGTCGACTGGATGCGTCTACACCTCCTTATATGGCAATCATTGTCTATTCATGGGCGGGGATTTATGCTAATTGCTGATTACCGGGAGCGCGCTTTCACTTTACGATGGATTGGCATTCATGATCATACACACGAGTTTACGATCAGATCTGAGTTTCCCACGGCGTTCATGAATCCGGAGTAGGTTTTTAGTAGCGTGGACGTTTATGTGCAAATCTGCACATAGACTTACTAACGTTTCATGAATGAGACCCATAGTTTTTATTTTCTTAGCTCACTTTTATTCCACATCTGGCTGACATATTTCCAGTTTGGTAGAAATATACGTTTGTTTTGCAAACATTTTTATGGAACCAAATATCCCACCTGGTTATGAAGCTAGGACTGTTTTCTGACTAACGATGAAGTTTGTTTTGTCATCCATTCAGCCATTTTTGAGAAAACTATGTTTACTATACGAAACCAAATGCCGTCTTTAACGACTTTCATTCCAGTGTGCAAAACATGTAAAACATGGCATTGACATTCTTGTAGGGGGTTTCCTACCCTTTCCAACGAGGTATAATGTGTCATATTCTGGTGACAGACAGTTTAGGAATGTGGCTGCATTCATATAATAGAATTAATATTCAGACGTGTGTAAAACATCAAGTGAGTGTTTGTGTTGGACTTGCTATAGATAAACCCATAATTTTACTGTTATGGAATAAATTCCCATTTTAAATATGAATTTTAGGATGTGTCTATCTTTTTGGAGAGCTTTTTCAACTTGCATGCTTTAAAACGACAAATAACTGTCCCTGTGTTCTGAAGACTGTGTTCACAATGGTCTGAACACCTATCTACTCTTACATGCGCCTCAGCCTGCATAACAGACTGCCCGGTTCATAGTCTCTGGTTAGCAACAGCTCCCCATCCACAATGTCACAGTGGATTACCATTACCATGACACTGTATGCGACTCGTACCACGTTTTTCATGAAAACGGAAGGAATTAGACACATACACAGAAAAACCAAGCTGATCTGGAAGTTTTTTTTTTGTTAGTTTTTTTTCATTAAAGTTGCACCGTTCAGAACATAGTTCAGAACATAGTAAGCTAACTTTGTGTCCAGTTTACGTTACGATTGAGCCAGCTACTGCAAGAAATAATAGTTTGTTGTTGGGCATTAGATACCATTTCTTCAAGCCGACATTATGCTGCCAAACTCCTCGTTTGGGCATCCAGTCACAAAGTGCTTTGCTTATGATAACATACATTTCAATCGTGAATAAAAATAACGACTGGGAAGAAATACAAAGTAAACCAATTAAGCATTATGGAACGAGAACCTGTGGTATATAGATATTGACGCAGTTAGCGAGGTGGTTAGGCATGATGCAAAGCAGAGTACATGTATTCTTCTGGTGAACAGTATTTTATTGGTTGCTAAGTAACGGTATTGCTAACATAAGATAGCAATAATGTATCCCCCCTGCACTAATTAAGCAACGGTATTGCTAACGTTAGCTAGCAATAATGTATCCCCCCTGCACTAATTAAGCAACGTTAGCGAGCAATAATGTATCCCCCCTGCACTAATTAAGCAACATTACCTTGCAATCATGTATCCCCGCTGCACTAGCAAAGCAACGGTATTGCTAACCTTAGCTTGCAATAATGTATCCCCGCTGCACTAGCAAAATCAACGGTACTGCTAACATTAGCTTGCAATAATGTATCCCCACTTCACTAGCTAAGTAATTGTACTAACCTTTGTACTGGCAAACCATCTGACGACTCAGAAAGGGAAAGCAGGGCTTGTCTCAGGCTGTGTCCAGCAGGGGAGGAGAACTGCTGACCCGGACTGTGTCAGGTGGTGGAAATAGCACTTTGAGGAGCTCCTGAACCTGACCAACACGTCTTCTGTGAAAGAGGCAGAACCCGAAGAATCCGCACCTATATCCCTGGCGGAAGTTGCTGAGGTAGTCAAAAAGCTCCTCAGCGGCAATTCGTCGGGTGTGGATGAGATTCGCCCTGAGATGCTGAAGGCTCTGGACATTGTTGGGGTGTATTGGCTGACACGCCTCTTCAGTGTAATGTGGAGGTCGGGGACAGTACCTGCAGGGTGGCAGACTGGGGTGATGGTCCCCATTTTCAAGAAGGGGGACCGGAGGGTGTACTCCATTTATGGGGGTATCACACTTCTCAGCCTCCCCGGGAAAGTTTGGTGACTTACGTCTCTGCTTTTTGCGGATGACGTGGTTCTGCTGGCTTCATCGGACTGTGACCTTCAGCACGCACTGAAGCGGTTTGCACTGTGAAGCGCCCAGGATGAGAGTTAGCACCTCCAAGTCCGAGGCTATGGTTCTCTGCCGAAAATGATGGATTGCTCCCTTCTGGTTGGGAATGAGCCACTGCCCCAAGTGAAGGAGTTCAAGTATCTCGGGGTCTTGTTCACGAGTGAGTGAACCAGTAATGCGGGCGTTGTGCTGGACTGTTGTGGTGAAGAGGGTCGATCTACGTCCCAACCCTCACCTATGGTCACAAGCCTTGGGTAGTGACGAAAAGTACGAGATCATGGATACAAGCGGCCGAAAAGAGCTTCCTCCGTAGGGTGGCTGGGCTCAGCCTTAGCAATAGGGTGAGGAGCTCGGACATCCGGAGGGCGCTCGGAGTAGAGCCGCTGCTCCTTCACGTCGAAAGGAGCCAATTGAGGTGGTTTGGGCATCTGATGAGGATGCCTCCCGGGCCCCTCCCTTTGGAGGTTTTCCGGGCATGTCCAACTGGGCGGAGACCCAGAGGTAGACCCAGAACCCGCTGGAGAGATCATATATCTCTCCTGGCCTGGGAACGCCTTGGGATCCCCCAGGAGGAGCTGGAATGCATCGCTGGGGAGAGGGACGCCTGGAATACCCTGCTCAGCCTACTGCCACCACGACCCGACTCCAGATAAGCAGGTGATAATGGATGGGTAGCATACTTTGGAAAGAGCAGATATGAATTGTTGTTTCTCACAGAAGAAACAACAAGCTATAACGACAAGTTGAAGTTCAAACATCATGGTATAGAAGTGGCATGGCATGCGCTTCATTTGTTCATGAGTTTAGTTTTTGCCTTTTTTGCAATTTCAGAATTTGTCTTGAACTGTTTTTCCCAGTCGGAAGGTGGAAATTCGGTCATTCCGGTATGATGTGAATGCAGCATTAGACTCTGTTTACATTAAATGTATTGCTTTAATAGAAGATTAAAGCATGGCTCACTTCCAGAACATGGTCAGGTGCTTTCCGTCCTCAGCTTCTTGCGGACTGGCACAGGACAGTGAAAATATATTGCTCCTTGATAATCACAGACAGTAACGTCGACAGTTTGCCTCCAGTTTTATGTCAAACTATTTTTGTTTTACCTGTTCCATAGTATGTGGAGCTCAAGACAGAGATTACAAAAACAGCAATAACTCTGATGCGTAGGCCAATGCAGCATATTAGTCTGCTAATCTTATGTGGCACATACGTAGTTTATGGAGTCTATATGAACAAAAATAGGCAAACTACCAATGTTTAGATGTTAGTATGGATGAAAGGAAGGAAACCTGCACACTTATATGCTCCTGACACACCTTGATTGTAGGAAACTTTTCGATCCTAGTGGATCTTCATCAGGTTTGGCACATCACTTTATGTTTCTCCACAATCAGCTAAATTTCCTTGTCCGTTACCTTAGGGTAGTGGTTAAGGTGAATGACTGGGACCCGCAAGGTTGCTGGTTCTAATCCCAGTATAGCCACAATAAGATCCGTACAGCCGTTGGGCCCATGAGCAAGGCCCTTAACCCTGCTTTGCTCCAGGGGAGGATTGTCTCCTGCTTAGTCTAATCAACTGTACGTCGCTCTGGATAAGAGTGTCTGCTAAATGCCAGTAATGTAATGTATATACATTTTCATGTCCTCAAAGAGAAGTTACAAAGTACCTGTAGTGCACGCAGTCATATAATGATACATTTTTTTAATACAAAAAATCAGATCATGTGTAGGCTACACAGTATTTTTTCTCTGCCATCTCTTTAAATTGCCTGAAATTTATTTCCATGGTCCTAATAAGGTATTTTAGGGGCGTCAATTTCCACCAGAAGTTGATGTCCGTTCAATGGTAGTTTTTCTCCTGAGGAATGATTGCTTATGCTTGTTGTTTATGATTGCTTATTGCCAATCCATTATTGGCATTTTGGCAGATATGTATCTAAGTGCCTGATATAATATAACATGTCTTTCTGCAAACCTTGCATTCCTGCTTTCTCTCTCTCCCTTTCTGTCACTCACACCCTAATTGTTTCAATTTCCCTTGTCTATTTACTAACCTACTAATGCTAGATCAGGATTGGGTAATACTAACATTCTAATCATGTGTTCATGTTACCTTACGTTTCTTGTGCATATCATTTACTAATTTACTAATGCTAGGGCAGGATAGGTTTATTACTAACGATTACCAATTACCTTGTTAACTTGTCAATCCTCCACACCTGATTTCCATTCTATTGCTGCTCTCAAACTAATTGTCTACACCTGTCTACACCTGCATATAAGCTCAGTTTCATGTCATGTCTCTGCGAAATTGCTTGCCTCCTGTTCGTCAGTGCATTCTCTTGAGCGTTTATACCAAGCCATCAACTCGTTACGATCCAAGCCTGTTTTTGACCATTGTTTATTGACTTCTGTTTTGTTGACCATCGCCTGCCTGTACCACGACTTTGCCTGCTGTTTTTGTGCTTTTGCCCCGAGGAGAAGACTTTGGTCTTGACACTTGCACTGTCATTGACCCTGAGCCTGCCTACCGTCCGCCTGTACTTCTGCCCCGCTGACAGCTTTCCTGGCTACTGGACTTCCCGCATGGTGTACCGACTACGAGACTGCCTTCTCCCTCGGTACTGCGCTTTCGTTTTCTGGCTGGATATTTACATGTATGAACATTGCTTGTCTTTGACTACGCTGTCTGGATATTCCCCAAATAAAGCCCTGACGGGACTTTACTACACTACTGTTTCTGAGTCGTGCATTTTGGGTCCAAACCCCCCACGCACCCGTCACAGAACAATTTTGCCAACATGGACCCGGCTGACTCAACCGCCATGTTCTATGCCCTCCAGGAACAAGGTGCCATCATCCAGCAACACTCTCAAGGAATCTCCGCAGATGAGGAGATGAGGAGACTCGCCATCACGGTTCAGCCACACCCACTGGAAGAACCTGCCAACCCGCCTGCACCTCCACCTTCTAACCCCATGGGAACCTTGCAATTCCGGGAGCCACAACAACCCCCCCCGGAGAGGTTCAGCGGAGAACCGGAGAGATGCAAGGCGTTCCTGCTCCAGTGTGACTTTGTGTTCCGCCAGCAACCACAGACCTACAACAGCGATGACCGCCGGATCGGCTACGTGATGGGTCTACTCAAGGGGAGAGCCTTGGACTGGGCTACAGCTGTGTGGTCCGGGGGTTCATTCCCTCCCCGGTACCCGACCTTCGCTGAAGAGATCCGCAAGGTCTTCCAGCATGCATCCAGCGACCAAGAGCCATCCCAGCGCCTGATCGCCCTTCGCCAAGGCAGAAAAACTGCGGCAGACCATTCCATTGACTTCCGCACTCTCGCGGCAGCCATCAACTGGAATGATGCGGCTCTGGCAAACCTGTTCCTGGCCAGCCTGAGTGAGGCACTCCAGGACGAGTTGGCGCATCTTGAACCCATCACTCAGTTCGACCCACCCGTCCGTGCCACCATCCGTATGGACAACCGTGCCAGACAACGCCAGACTGAGAGACAGGTCCCACCCGGCCAGCCGTCCCCCAGGCGAGGGTCAAGTCCCCGACCAGAGGAGAAGCAAGCCGATGGACTCGACCCCATGGACCTTTCCCATGCCGGTATGAAGATCTCAACTGAGGAACGGACACGTCGGAGAGCAACCGTTTCCTGCTTCTATTGTGGGAAGCTGGGACACACCCAAGTTCGGTGCACCCTCCGGTCCAAGAGATCTGCCTCATCTGTTGGGGTAAGAGAGAGTTAACGTGTTGGTGGATTCCGGAGCTGACGCAAACCTCATAGACGAAGTGATGGTCATGGAACTGAACATTCCCACCCTCCCACTACCCCACCCTGAGAATGCTCGGTCGTTGGACAGAAAGACGTTCTGCCGCATGACCCACATCACCAAACCCATTCAGCTGATCATTTCTGGGAACCACCATAAGATGATTCAGTTCCGTGTCATCCGGTCCCCTAACGACAAGCTCATTTTGGGATTACCCTGGCTCCAGAGACACAACCCCACCATTGACTGGAGTTCATGCCAGATTCAAGCCTGGAGTCATGAGTATCACCAATTCTGCCTGCGATCCGCTCCTGCACCAGCTGAGGGTGTACCCAACCCATCACAAGTCCCCAAGCCCTCTCTAGAGAAGGTGCCCACCCCTTACCACGACCTAGACACAGTCTTCTCCAAGACACAAGCACAGACACTTCCTCCTCATCGACCTTACAACTGCGCCATCAAGCTGCTACCCGGATCCACACTCCCCTCAAGCCGTCTCTACAACGTCTCCAGACCTGATAGGGAGGCCATGGAGAGATACATCCGGGACTGCCTAGAGAGGGTGACGAGTGGAAGACCTTCTTCAATACCTCTCTTGGACACTTTGAGTACCTAGTCATGCCATTTGGCCTCACTAATGCACCCGCTGCGTTCCACGTGTTAGTTAACGATGTTCTTCGGGACTTACTGGGCGGACACATATTTGTTTACCTTGACGATATCCTGATCTACTCCACCAATGCCAAGGAACATGAGAAGCACGTCAGGCAAGTTTTCCAGAGACTGTTGGAGAACAAACTGTTCGTCAAGGCAGAGAAATGTGTTTTCCATACTGACACTGTCGAGTTCCTAGGTTTCATTTTGGAAAAGGGACAGATCAGGGCGGATCCCAAGAAGGTTCAGGGGGTCACTAACTGGACCACGCCTGTCTCTCGAAAACACCTCCAACGCTTCTTGGGATTCGCCAACTTTTACAGAAGATTCATCAGGTCCTACAGTCAGGTTGTCTCCCCCCTCACCAAGCTTACATCCACTGCCATGCCATTCTATTGGGGTCCCGAAGCGGAGGGCGCATTTACCAAGGTCATGAGACTGTTCTCCTCCGCTCCCATCCTGGTGCACCCCGACCCCACCTGCCAGTTTGTTGTGGAGACGGATGCGTCCGACACTGGGGTGGGAGCCGTGCTGGCACAAGTGTCTGCCTTCGACAACCGGTTACACCCATGCGCTTTCTTCTCCAAAAAGCTTTCACCAGCGGAGAGAAACTATGACGTGGGGAACCGAGAACTCCTCACTGTCAAACTGGTACTAGAGGAGTGGAGGTATTGGCTGGAGGGAACTGAGAAACCTTTTGTCGTCTGGACAGACCACAAGAACTTGGCGTACCTCCAAACAGCAAAAAGACTCAACTCACGCCAAGCTAGATGGGCACTATTCTTCGGAAGATTCAACTTCGCACTCACCTACCACCCAGGTTCCAAGAACGTTAAGCCAGATGCCCTGTCCCGACAATTTAACACCAGTCCCGAGCGTGAGGCACCTGAGAACATCCTCCCAGGTTCCTGTACCGTCGCGTCAGTAACTTGATTGAGGCGGTGATCCAGAGGGCTCTACGGGAGGAGTCCGATCCCAGGTCCAATCCCGGAACACGCCTCTACGTCCCCTCAGCTGCTCGGACACAGGTGCTTCAATGGGCCCATTCGTCTCCCCTGTCCTGCCATCCCGGCTTTACCCGCACATTGGCGGTGCTTAAGCGGATGTTCTGGTGGAGCACCATGATCCCCGACACCAGACACTTCATCAAGGCATGCACCACCTGCGCCAGAAGCAAGGCCTCCCACCAAGCCCCTGCTGGTCTGCTCCAACCTCTGCCCGTGCCCAGCCAACCCTGGAGCCACATTGGGGTGGACTTCGTGACCGGACTTCCCCCTTCCGACGGTAACACCACCATCCTCACTGTGGTGGATCGATTTAGTAAGGCAGCCCACTTCATCCCCCTACCTGGATTATTCACCTCCCAAGAGACTGCGGACGTTCTAATAAAGGAAGTGTTCCGCATCCATGGAATTCCCTCAGACATTGTATCTGACCGGGGTCCACAATTCATTTCACAAGTGTGGAAAGCTTTCTGCCTGGCCCTCGGTGCCACAGCCAGCCTCTCATTCGGCTACCACCCTCAATCCAATGGACAAACTGAGAGGGCCAACCAGGATTTTGGAGCCGTGCTACGTTGTGTCTCTGCGAAGAATCCGGCCTCATGGAGCAAGAGACTCACATGGGTTGAGTACGCACACAACACCCTGCCCTGCGCTGCCACCGGAAAGTCTCCTTTTCTCCTCCCTTCTCTAGGCTACCAACCTCCATTGTTTATTCCATTATAAATAATAATTTTTTTTAAACATTACCTTTCAAGTGTTATACCTCCCACCTAAAGCTCATGCCTACATTATGTTCACACCCCCAGAGCTTTGTCCTGCCCCCAATCACTCCAAAGCAGTTGCTGATGGGCCGGATTTTACACTGAGGTCACTTCTTGCCATATTTCCAAATAGATTGGCCAATCCCAACAAATGATAGCTAATTTTGTTGTGAACATCTCTTTTGTATGGTTGGTTGTTAGGCTGGTGAAATGACTGATTGATTGAATGACTGAAAAAATCACAGTCCGACATGCTGAATGCGTAGACACCTGGTTACTGAAAAAGGGTGACATCTGCTTGTGTGCATCAAGGGCTGAAGAAGCAAATTGCAATGACCTAAACATAGGTTCTGAGGAATAGACAAAAAACATGGTTTTACGGAATGTACATGCACGTTCCCTGATAGATTAATTATATTACATCCATGAATGTCCACAGCCAATATTTTGATTCCTTTTCATGTTCATAGAAGCTACCAAACATTCCTCCTCAGAACTATATTGTTACCCCCCTCCCCAACTTACCCCCCACTCTTCCTAACTCCTGTCAAATATTTAGTATCCTTTCACTGCAATTCATGGAACTTGTCTTTACATACGTTCTCCCCAAAACTATTCATTCAAAATGTGCACGTTTCCCCCCATCTTTTCTAGCACTTTAATGGCACTGCCACAATTTCCGACACTTAAGCCGTGCTTCCTGATGGTAGCGTCGGCACGGCATTGTGCAATTCAATGTTTTTTCTTCATGCACGATTCATGGGACCTTTCAGCGCCGAGTGCTTAGGAGGCCTTCCAGGACAAAGGCCACCAGCTGGTTCCACTTCACTGCTCTCCTCCACTGCACCGCTCGGCTTGTGTCACGGACCGGGAGCGGCCGTTTGATTGGCCGCTGTTTCCAGACCATGCCGCAATCCATGCCTTGCAGTCTCAGGGATTTCACTTTCCCCTTCATTTATACTGGTCCTCATATTTTGTTGTTTTTACTTTGTTTTTTCCATGATCAGACCATGCAACTGCGAGATCAAAACTATTTTCCAAAGGGGATCATTTCTACAATAAAGCTGGTGTTTTCTCTGGTTCCTACCATGAGTAAAAATGGCCACCAAACAAGCAGACTTCTTTTGTGATCTGGTGCACACAATGGATTTCAAGATCAGTCGGGATCTGTGAAAAGTGCTATACAAATAAAATAATGAATTGAATTTCTGTAAACTACATGTGAGCTCATTGTATGGGATTTGGTTTATTTGCAAATAAACCTGATATATGGATAACAGCAATTATGAACAGTGAAAGACAAGCAGATGAAACAAGTTGTGTTTAAGGTGGACATTTTCATTCATTAAGATTGGCACAGGTTTCTTTGCATTAAGCTAAGCACAATATTATAGTTCATCCATCGTCCACTAACATACAGGGTGAAAGGAATTGAACCGTACATAATGCAAGGACTGGCAACTCCCATTGCTGACCTGAGTAAGAAATACTTGCCCATCATAACACTAGAATGCAGCTTGATGACAGGACTTTAAATGTATACCAGCACACATGCACTGAGTACACAAATGCATTTAGTAAACTCCTGAATTGATACATGAAAAAAAAACCAGACAAAACAGAAAGGCAGCCACTGCTCAATTAGTGAACATCACTTGGCAATCTGCTCATTGCTGTTTAATTGGATAGCAATACCGCCTCTGGTCTTGTTCACTTATTAACAGCTTCAGTTGGCGACGGTGAAGGAACTGCACGCCCAGCCATACGTTTGATCCTGTGGCTCCCCAGGTCCCACTGGCGACAGATATCAGCCTGCTAAACCTGTGTGCAAACTCCAGGCACAGCTGGGGGAGGGCGTCCAGGGGTACAGATACGCCCCTCGTACTGCCTTAGCATGCGCCAGAAGTGATTAATCTCAGTCATGATTGGTTATGATTTTGGTAACAAAAAGGAGGAAGCTGATGTAAATGAGTCCCTGAGCCTAAGGGAAAAGGTTGATTGCTTTTTCCAAATCTGCTTATTTCTTGTGGTCCTCAGCTCCTCAAATGAGGAAGAAGTGTAAACAAATTTCTCTCTCTGATTTACTTCCTTTCTCTCTCTCTCTCTCTCTCTCTCTCTCTCCCTCTCTGAGCTAGAATTATTTAAAATAATTTGGCCTCACACAGTAAAGTGAGGGAGAGAGAATGCCTACCTGTGACAGAGTGAGGTGAGAAAACCTGAACCTTCATTCAAGTCAGTCAGAGTAGACTGACTCTGTACTGTCCCTGGAGGAGCAGCTTGGGAATAACATTATTTAAAGTAACAACTGACTTGAGTTACTTTTTTGATCATATGAAACGGGACTTTAAAAAATATTCAAAGCAGGTGAAGCATCCGCTGAGCCACATGTCTTTTTGACTGCTCTTGCATTACCAACCTCAACCTCAGAATCTTCAAGGTTATTGGCCCCAGCAATCCTCCATACCCTCAGCCTTCCGCCCCCCACCCCCACCCCAAGCTGCCACCTGGTAGCTTTCCCACTTGCACTGGCAAAAGAGCTGTAAAAATTATACTAATTCATATTTCCAGGGGTTCATTTCAATCTGTATCCAGTCTTCTGTGCAGAAAAAAGAGAACCGCCATGCATAAAACAATTAAAATGATGGATTCCCTTTTAATTCTGGTATGTCAGTGCTGGACTTGCTGCTGTGCTCCAGAGTTTTCAAAACTGTACAGACAAGTTCTTTAGATTTTTATCATTGCATGCACCTGAGGGAAGGTTATTCAAATGAAATATCTGCCATTCAGAGGGTAATTGTTTTGGGGAAAAAAATAAGAATAATAATAAGCATGATGTAAAAGAGATTTATATTAGCTTTTATGCCACATTTTTTCTGTTTCCCTGCATCTATTTCATTACATTGTGTGCTTCTGCTAATAATGAAAATCCATTATGTGAAAATCTGATGAATATGTTGAAGGGAATATTTCCCTGGCTCTTCTTTCAGATGTATGAGTGTAAAAAAATTGAAGAAAAGAAAATTAGAGGACATTACATTTTTCATCTTTGTACAGTCTTTATCCTTGCTTCAAGTTCTGAATTATGTCAACAAGGCTGGCAGAAAACAAAAGAAGGAATAATTATAGTTTGGAAATAGGGGATTTCTTTGAGTGGAAGAGTGCAAAGAGAGTAGACTAAGCAAATTATAGAATGATTTTTCTGTTGGTTTAAAGCATGTCTATTATAGACACAAATATACACAGCCAAAAGGACTGAAATTTTGGGCTCATTTTGGCTCTTGATTAGAACGTGCTATTCACTCACAGCATGTGCTTTAAGAATGACAGTATTCCTGTAGAGCTCTTTTAAAAGATATATTTCAAAAATAAGAATTTTGGTCACTCATGAATTATTGGCACCCTAGATAAATATTGACATAAAGCTTTTTTTTCCAACATGTGTAAACTAGTGTGCTTTATTTGAGCTCTGGCTGTTTTTTCAGGTTGATGATCTGTTGATGCCCCGTATATACCTGTCTGCCTGGAATTCGACCATTGCCAGTTTGTGGATTTTGGATCTGCCCTCTCATTAAAGCCTGTCCTTTTCACTTTATCCCTGAGTCTGCTATTGGTTCTCTGCCCGATCCCTGACACAACTATAATTGGCTCGCTGCTCCAGAGGGAGGGTCTTGCCAGGTTTAGCTGATAGGACACGATCAGAGAGATGAGACGTCTTGAAGAAGGCGTGTCACTCTTCCTCGGCCCGCCAGGGGGCAGGGTGTGGAACGTGTATCTAACACTAACTCTAATTGGAATAGAGAGGGGTACATCTGAAAAATCTGAAAAATAAAATAAAATAGGGGCTAAATTATTGTACAAAGTTCATCCCCAACATGTTTGCCACCACTGGTAAAAAGTTGTCGAGACATCTAAAAGCAGTGACATTCTCGTTTTTCCAAGATGTGGCCAAATCCTCTCCAAATGGCATATTTTGGATAATGTTGTGAACAAGTTCTCTACACCTTAAAACAAGTTGTTTTCAATTAAAATTACTTATTTTGAACAGATAACAGAGGAAAATTATAGCATGTTTTTAAGTGTATACATTTTAAGTATGCAAAAAACCTCTCCAAGACGTGCTAAGTTATCAACTTTAAATTTGTCCATAACTTTAAATTTGCTATTTATTAAATACATAAAAAGAAACTTCACCAGAGCCCCATTGGCCAGCACATTTCCAGATATACCCAAAACAGACTGTCATGGTTACCACAGTATTGTAAGTAGTCTAAGAAGGGATTCTGAGAGTCGCAAAACAAAATATAAACAAAATATATAACTATGTACAAAACAGGACTCGCCTGTCTCTGCCAATTTCTAAATCAGGTCCTCATTTTTCTACATTCCAGGCAGCAAAGCAGTTCCTATCAGGTATGACACACCACGCTTCAAGCACTTCCAGATCACCTTCATGTGCCTCTTCGATGCCTACCTATGTCCTGCTGTGGCTTTCTGAGACGCATCAGCTGCAGAGGGGTCGCTGATTGGTGCCACAAGGTGCATTGTTGGCCCTACTGCACCCGCAGCATCTTCTGAAGTTCCAGCCTCCTCTTGAGCAGCGGCTTCTGCTGTAGCAGCAGCTACTGGTGCTCTCCCATGATTGAAGTCTACAACCTGCTCACAGAGGTCCTCCCTGAAAGCTGACTATGTCATGGGCTTAGCATTTTTAAGGTGTGCCAGCTCCTTATGCAGTAAGTACCCATTCACAACCGCAATGTCAAGTTGTGGAACAGTGCAATGTACCACTTTCTTGTCTTCTGGTGGACACTGTAGCACTTCAGAAGAGCTTCAGACAAGTCCACACCCCCAACTTGTTGTACTCTACTACTGTGGTTGGAATGGTTACTTTTTTGTGTGACCAGGAGTTATCTTGAGGGTTCTTGTCACACCGTGTCATGGCTCAGGCAGTAAGAGCAGTCGTCTGGCAGTCGGAGGGTTGCCGGTTCGATCCCCCGCCTGAGCTGTGTTGAAGTGTCCCTGAGCAAGACACCTAACCCCCAAATGCTTCCAAGGAGCTGGTTGGTGCCTTGCATGGTTGGTGTGTGAGTGTGTGTATGAATGGGTGAATGAGAAGCATCAATTGTACAGCGCTTTGGATAAAGGCGCTATATAAATGCCAACCATTTACCATTTACACCGTTATGCAGTTTCCCCCTGTGTGCTGCATGGATGGTTGAACACATTTTCACAACTCTTGTGTCCTTCCACTTAACAAAGAGCCACCGGACCGTCCCTCTCTCTGCTCTGCCTTCATGTATTGCTTCATGGCAATGTGGGCCTTGAATGGCACCATCCACCCATCGATGGACAGCTGCTGATGAGGATGGTAGGATGGTCTGTTGGCATCCTTGATGCTGTCCATAAGTGGCCTGACACGGAATTGCCGGTTATATTATAGTGTTCCCTTTTTCGAGTCATTGTCCAGGTCTTCACTGGGATAGCTCAGGTGGAGTTCACCCGTGATGCTCGAACCTGGACTGTTTCATCACTGTACAGTAAAATGGATGGCTGTACATCCTCTTCTGGCTCTGATAGTCCCTCAGCTCACGTGTTTTCATCTGTGCCATGCTAATGAGTAGGCCGAACTGAAAAACGGCACAAAGGCACACTGAATATAAAATGGAGCAGAAATGTAAAATAAAAAGCATTGCAATCCATGTTGTAAAATCCAGCTATGACCAGCTTGAAATACCAGCTACCATCTGTTTAAAAACAGCTTGAGCTGGTCAACCCATGTTGTATAGAGCTGGTCGAACTGGTTACCAGCGGTTTAAAAATCTATGTAAAAATAGTATAATAAATAATGAAACATACAAGTCTGCCAGCAGATCAATCCCTCTGTCCAGGGCGTCCTCTTCAACAGAGTCCGCACTCTAAGTCTGGAGAGAAGTCCTGTTCTGTGTCTCCTCCGTTTTTCTTCGATCACCTCTGCTGCAGTGAAGAACCTCTTCAACCAATCTGCCATAATAATTTCTGTTTTTGCAATATGATCTCGCTCTGATCAAGATGCGTACTCTGTTATGCACTCTGAGTACACAAAAACGGGGGTAGTGGTTACGCACAAAGATTTCGCTACAATAACTCCACCAATAAATACCAACGGCGGCTTGCTTGAAAGGGTAGCATCTCATCTGAATGGTTGTTGAGTGAGTAAAAGTGAACATATCACTGTTCACATAGTTACATTTCTTAACTAGCAAACGGCTACTATACACAAAGAGCGCTTCACATATTCACATATATTCTGACCTTGTTTTTACTTTGACATGCATCTGAGTGAGAGGAAAATAGTATCTAACATAGAAAACATCTTTAGCTTGCATACAAATGGAAGCATTTTGGATTACTAAAACATTTATATGGACAAAATAACCTTCAAGATGCATGAACTCGATACAACACAAGTGACTGCAATGTACATTATATAACACCTGCCTCCAGTCAAGTCACTTTACACACACTCTCTAACCACACACCACTGAGAACTCTGATACTTTGGCGACGCTCCCTGCATCTCCTGAATATCGAAGGCACCTGGACTTTAATTGCTATGAATATTTAAACCCTTTGTTTTCTGTCCTTTAGGGTATACTAAGAGATTGGGGGATGGGGAGGCTGCATTTATTTTATTGTTCTGAGCTAAAGGGAGAAACGAGAGGCTACAGACTATCCTTGTTAGCTTTCAAAGCATCTCCTGCACACTCTGAGAGTGAGGATTTGGCATGTTTGTGTGTTGTGCTTTGAGAAATTATGGATTTGCGTTCAATCCATAATCCAATCCCATCGGCGGGATTACCGATCAGGTTAAGTGCCACAGCCTCCCACAGTATTATTGCTGACCATGTGCATCCCTCTATGACCAGTCTTCTGGTAGCTACTTTCAGCAGAATCTCAAGCTGGTTCCACGAACATGACGATGGTCCAACCCAGTACCAGAAAGATGTACCTAATAAAGTCATTGAGCAGTGCTGGACTAAGTACACAAATCCTCAACCTTACTGAACATAGTTTTCGTAAAACTTTCACAAGGCCCAATGTCTTAGCAAGTCAGAGAGAAGGGGAGACTTCATCATGGACGTGGCAGAGATGGGGGACCAGGCAGAGACTTCAAGTTGCACTTGAGTCGCAGATACACAGACTCCTGACTCGACTCGGACTTGTCCAAAAATGACTTGAGACTCGACTCGGACTAGTCAATAAGGACTCTTGAACAATAAGAGTCTTCCAAATTGCATCGTGAAAATGACAAAGTGAATAATTTCACAGCCAATTATTATTTTTAAATTATATATATGAAAGAGATTCATTAGTTAAAACACACCCAACTCCGTTTTACACGCCACACCGTGAGCCTTTTAGTAGCAATCATTGGAACACCCTACGCTGCATTTATTGTAGCATAGCTCGCTAAGATTACAGTTCCGCATGTTGTGGAATTTGAGTTTAAATAATTCAGGTTAATCAAGCCAAAGAAAATGATTGCAACAAGCAAAATGTGCAGAATTAAAATAAAACATTTGGGAGCAACCGCGTCAAATTTCAACTCATACGGAAAGTTAAGTCAGTTTACTAGCACCAGAGCTGATCCCACCGCTGTTCACTGCTGCGTTAACGGAACTTAGCTAAACTGTTGTGTTGGAAAAATGACGCGTTTCAGACTCTATAATGTTCGTGTCACCGTTTAATCAGCATAATAGAAGCACATATTTTCTTATTTTATAACTGCCAAGTTGTAGCGATGTTGGCTTGCATTTCGAACGGTTGATCTCATGAGATTTTTTTAATGTTTCCAGTTACCTTTCATTTTAAAATTAAGAAGTAAGAGTATATTAATAAACCAATACTGCAACGTGATTCAAATTTCAACACTTTGTAACTTTGTTTACAAAGAGACAGTGCGAAAAGAGTTTTGAAACTCCAGATAGTGTAGTTTTGTATTTTTTTTTCAATGTGCCTATATGCCTTAATACATTTTCCCTTAGTCTATATAACAAAACCACTATACAGATAAAAATGTAAATGCATTCAGTTGTGTCCTTTATTTCACTAAAATAGTTTTGCAGCATACAATTTCACTAACTTTATTAGCTTACAGGTTGCGATGGGTGCATAATGCTTGACAAGGATAGATATATAGATAGACACCTTTAATGCAGGGAAGTCCCACTGAGACCAAGGTCTCTTTTTCAGGGGAGCCCTGATTACAATTAAATATTTACAGTGATAGTTTTACAAAAACAAAATTTGTAGTTTAGATCCAAGGAATTCACATACACCATGGAAATTATAGGGATAAAATAATAAAATAAATAAATAAAAAAGGACATAAGACAGGGAATAGTGATATGATTGTCCTAATTTATCACTGAAGGCAGGTACAAACGGCGTCTTTTAGTATCATATCCATCACTAATTACTTGAAGGACTCGATCAGGGTAAGGCAATCCAACTTCAGGATATCCTGACATTTATTCCACACTGCCGCGGGTTCGAATCCCAGTCGGTCGGGGCCTCTGTGTGGAGTTTGCATGTTCTCCCCGTGTTCATGTGGGTTTCCTCCGGGCACTCGGGTTTCCTCCCACAGTCCAAAGACATGCAGGTTAGGCTGATTGGAGAGTCTAAATTGCCTGTGGGTACGTGTGTGTGAGTGAATGGTGTGTGTGCCCTGTGATGGACTGGCGACCTGTCCAGGGTGTATTCCTGCCTTTTGCCCAATGTATGCTGGGATAGGCTCCAGCCGCCCTGCGACCCTGTTCAGGATAAGTGGGTTAAGATACGATGATCTATTTCAGTAAAGAAACCCTATTTTAGTCTTTTTTTGGACAAGTTGGCTACATACCAGATACTTAAATATGTGTAGTACTTAACATATTTGAGCACCAGTCAATGAGGATTTGGCAGTATTTGGCATAGTTGTATTCCTGTCAGGGTTGGGAGGTAGGGACCGGTTGTGGCCACCAGGGGGCACAGGTTTATTATTTTGATCTGGCCCTCATTAGTGCCAGGGGAGCCTACCTCGATAGATAGATTAGATTACATTACATTACATTACATTACATTAGATAGATAGATAGATAGATAGATAGATAGATACTTTATTCATCCCGAGGGAAATTTTAGGCATCCAGTAGCTTATACATACGTACACACCAGTGGAGGCTCCTCCATAGAGGTGGAAGAGGCCTGGCCTCCCCAATAATTTGAGAGAAGAGAGAGATTTAAAAAAAACAATAAATATATTTATTTTATTTATTTATTTTAACAAAAAACATATTTTTTATTTTTTATATTCATATTATTTTAGTTTTGTTCATAAATCTAAATTTTCCCATGGCTAAAACCCAATATTGCAATTGTAAAGCAACAGGCCAGATTTCCCTATCAGTTTGTATTAAGGGAGGCCAGGCCAGGCCAGGCCTCCCCTAGGAAATGAGATTCTCATAGAAGTCAATGTAATGCATTTTTTTTCATGCCAATATGTGATTGGCCAGATCACTGAAAATGGGTGGGCAACGGAGGCCTTGCCTCACCATGCATTGTGTCCAGGGCAAAGATTGACATTTTGTTCGTCCAATCACATGCTACTGGTTCATTTGGAATCAACTATCCTTTCCTTTCTATTCAACACAGAAGCCATTTTGAGAATTCGCTAGTCACTTCAGTCAAACAAACACTCGCCATAGTGGCTACGAGTGTCCTATCAACTTGTGCTTTTCAGGAAATTTAGAGAACACCCCTGGCTATCATCCCTGGAGTTTATAGCTCATTTGGCCAAACACTTTTGCTTAAAACTACCTCGGAAGTCGGCGAGATTCTAGCGCAATTTGAGATCTTGGGCTGGAGATATGCAGATTCCAGATACTAGGGAGTGAGAATGACATTCAATAGGTCATGTTAGACACCATTTGGGATTTATTGAACAGTTTTATTTTTAATGTAGTCCATTTCGTTTTATTACAAGTCAATTTAATAATCTTCCATATCAAATTACCGAATTGTTGCTCTGTGAGGAAATTCACTCTAAATACGAATAGAGTGCTGCCCTCTAGTGGATAACGTTAACGTTAGATAAAGCCAACTGGAACCATATTTTTACATATTTTATATTAAATATATTGAATAAAACTACATATGATAAAGAAAGTGTTATCTTATCTTTTTTATATGCTAAACTTGATTAAATTGGTGATTACATGTTGAAGCTGTAGAAGAATGAAAAATGTAAGCTAAATAAAATTGTTTTTAACTACATAATTAAAATTCCTGCCTTTTACACATGTTCACTTGGCATTTATATTACATCCAAATGTCATTTCTCAGCTTAATTATCAGGCAGGCTCATAGACTTACAGCAATGTCATTTCTTCAGGAAGGCACAAGGCTAAGCTCTGCACAATGAATTTCATCAGCCAGAACTTTCTGACTGTAGCTTACACTCCAAATAGTATGCCTTTGGCCAGCACAAAGACAGATAAGAGAACAGGGAACATTCCATCGCGAGTGAAGTGAGCAAGCGGAAAAAAATGGCCTCCTCAATTCTGGAAGTCACCAGCCTCCACTGGTACACACACATATCTCACACACATAAAGATCAAAATCACTCACTGAAAAGTGAGAAATAAAGCGCATGTGAAGTGATTACAAAGGCCTAGTAGGGACTGGCCCTGTGATATATTGACCATGATAACGTGCTATGTTAGATTGTGTGCAATGGTGGTAGTGCAAAGACAAAGTAAACAGTAAACAATAAACTCAACAGGGGTAAAAGTGAGGATTACAGTCCAGATTGTGTAGAGGGCTAATATAGCCTGTTAGGACAGTCAGACATATATTGGATAGAGGATGGTAGACAAAGGTGATGTGGTGGAAGGAGCAGAAAGAGACTCATGCTGAAAAGTCCAATTCTCTCCTCCCGTTTTGTGTGATATTGTATAACTGAATGGCCCATGGAACAAAGGACCTTCTTAACCTGTCTGTTGAGCATGTGAGAGACAGGAGTCTGCTGCTGAAGATGCTTTTCTGTCTGTTAAATGTGTTATATAGTGGGTGCCGGTCATTGTCCAGGATTGCCAGCATCCTGTTCAGTGTCCTTTTCTCTGCTGTTGATATTATACACTCCAGCTCCATTCCAACTACAGAGCTAGATTTCCTTACCAGCCTTTCCAGTCGCCCAGCGTCCTTCTTCTTAATGCTGCCTCCCCAGCACACAACGGCATAAGAAAGGACACTGGCAATGACAGACATCCAGAGGAGCTTACTGCAGACATTGAAAGGCCGCAGCCTCCTGAGGAAGTAGAGCCAACTCTGCCCTTTCCTGTAGAGTGCATCAGTGTTGGCTGACCGTCCAGTTTATTGTCCAGGTGTACCCCTAAGTATTTGTATGTGCTGACCACCTCCACATTGACCCCTTCAATGGAGACTGGCAGCATAGGTGGCTTAGTCCTCCTGAAATCCACCACTATCTCCTGTTCAGCTGCATATGGTTGAGATTGCACCACTGCACAAAGTCATCCACCAATTTCCTGTACTCATCCTCCTGCCCATCCCTGATACACATTACATTACATTACATTTTACATTTTACACCCCACTATTGCAGTGTCGTCTGAAGACTTCTGCATGTGACATGACTCTGAGTTGTACCTGAAGTCAGATGTATACAGGGTGAACAGGACTGGTGAAAGCACAGTCCCCTGTGGCGCTCCGGTGCTGCTGACCACCTGCTCTGAGAAACAGTCCTTCAGCCTGACGAACTGTGGTCTCTCCGTCAGGTAGTCTGTAATCCAGGATACCAGGTGAGTGTCTACCCCCATCTGCACAAGCTTGTCTCTCAGTCTGGCAGGCTGGATGGTGTTGAAGGCGTGGGAGAAGTCAAAGAACATGATTCTCACAGCACCTTTCCCCTTGTCCAGATGAGAGTGGGTCCTGTGCAGCAGGTAGATAATGGCATCTTCCATGCCCACCTTCTCCTGGTATGCAAACTGAAGTGGGTTGAGTGCGTGGCAGACCTGGGGTCTTAGGATGTTGAGTAACAGTCGCTCCATGGTCTTCATCATATGTGATGTTAGAGCGACTGTAGTCATTGAGTAGTCATTTAGCTGGTGTGGTTTCTTTGGGACTGGGATGAGAAGGTGAAGTCACACTGTCTGTGGCGGCAGCATGGGGGAGGGGTACTTCAGTAGCTGGCTGAGGTGATAGTGGGGGTGTCGGAGCATGGTTGCCTGTAGTACACGAAGCCATGCTGTCTGTGGCCACATCAGCAGTTGGTTGTGGAGGTGAGAGTGAGGGGGAGGGGGCATGTGGTGAACAGGAGAGAGTAGCAGAGCAGTCAAAACGGTTGTAAAAATGGTTGAGTTTGTTGGTTTTATCCAAATCCCCATCCACTGTACTGTTGCTCCTGCAGCCTGTGATGGTTTTCATGCCATCCCAGACTTCCTTCATGCTGTTCTCCTGCAACTTCTGTTCCACCTTCTTTCTGTATTCCTCCTTTGCCTCTTTCAACCTGCCCTTAAGTTCCCCCTGTATGCACTTCAGCTCTGTCTGGTCCCTCTCTTTGAAAGCCCTCTTCTTCCTATTGAGGAGGCCCTTGACATCGCTGGTAATCCAAGGCTTGTTGTTTGGAAAGCAACGTACAATTCTAGTGGGAACTACAATTTCCATGCAGAAATTCAGGTAGTCAGTGGTGCAGTTTGTGACCCCCTCCAAATCTTCACCATATGAATCCTGTAACACACTCCAGTCCGTCGACTCAAAGCAGTCCCTCAGAGTCTCCTCTGCTTCGGAAGACCATTTCCTGAAGGAACGCATGGTGGTTGGCTGTCTGCGAACTAGTGGAGTGTACTGTGGTTGAAGGAAGACCAGGTTATGATCTGATCTCCCTAGCGGTGGAAGTGGGGTGGCAGTGTATGCATCTTTGACATTAGCATACAAGAGGTCAATTGTCAATTGTCAATTGACAATTGAGGGTATTTAAAGCACTCACTGGCAATCAGTTGGCGCTTTGGTGTCAACTGTTCGCTCTTGCACCAAGCTGGTAAGCACGTGGTAGACTCGGTGTGTTAGTGAGTCAGGTATCGTGCTGGTTCGGGTTTTTCACTTTCAAAAGAAAAGAAAAGGTAAGGAAAGTGTTCAGTTTGTTTGTTGTTTGTGCTGTGTGCACTTCGGATACCTTCCTTTAGGTTTGTTTTATTTCTGGCTCATGTGAGCTTGTGGGTGAGGGACGTTGTCCCCGGTATTTGTATTTTGATTTGTGTTTTTCCTGAGCTGCATCTCAAGGTTCTTTATTTTGCGTGCCTAGTGTTTTGTACTAGGTTGTTTTTTTTATTTTGGTCCCCGGTCTGGGGTTTTCTGTGCTCACCTTCTAGCACTGATTTTGGTTGGGTTTTTTCGCCCTGTTCTTTAGGGTTGCTTTTATTTTCGTATAGCCGTTTTGGCCTTGACCTCTTATTTGGTCGGAGTTTGTCTCCGGATTATTTTCTGTTTCCCTTCCTGTTCCGGGAGGAGTCTCCCTCCGTATTGTTTTCTCCCTGTCCCCTTTTCTCCAGGGATTTTGTGGCGAACACGTTAGCGTGTCCGCTTATAAGGTGTTACCCTTAGTCGCTCCTGGTTCTCCACCAGTCCCCGACATTACAATTCCGTGTAGAAATGATCATGTACTTACTTACTCAGTATTCAAAACAAGTTTAAGACCAGCTAGAGCAATGTTGCTAATATCCATTCATATACCGATGTTCAATCTATGCTACATATTTTTGATTATTTTTCCCCAAAGAATTCTCAAGCTACAATTATTCCCCCTTGCACACAGACAAAGATATAGATGTCTCACAAGAAATGGTCCGGCGTAAAATCTAGTGTGCCCTTGTTTGTGTCACGTTTCATGTTTGTCATGTCATGTTTCACGTTTAGTTATTGTCTTGGTTATGTTATTGTCATGTCACGTATTATGTTAGTCTACTCTCACCACGTTTTTATGTTTTTTGTCATGTTATGTTTCATGTTTAGTTCTTGTTACCATTTATTTCTTAGTCTTGCCATGTCATGTTATATAGTTTGTCATAATTTCAGAAACTTGTTATGTCACGATTTATGTTGTTTCATGTTATGTCGTTCCGTTCATTGTTTAGCATACACTTTTTTTGTGTCTTTCTGCAAACCTTGCATTCATGCTTTTTCTCCCTCTCCCTTTCTCTCACTCACGCTTCCCTAATTGTTTCAATTTCCCTTGTCTACTTACTAATCTACCAACGCTAGATCAGGATTGGATAATACTAACATTCTAACCATGTGTTCATGTTACCTTACGTTTCTTGTGCAAGTCATCTACTAATTTACTAACGCTAGGGCAGGATAGGTTTATTACTAACAATTACTAATTATCTTGTTATCTTGTCAATCCTCCACACCTGATTTCCATTATCATGCTGCTATCAACCTAATTGTCTACACCTGCATATACAGCTCAGTTTCATGTCATGTCTTTGTGAAATTGTTGCCTCCTGTTCGTCAGTGCACTCTTTAGCATTTTTGTCAAGTCATTGTCTACCCGTTACGATACAAGCCTGTTTATTGACCAATGATTATTGACTTCTGTTTGTTTGACCATTGCTTGCCTGTCCCACAACTTTGCCTGCTGTCTTTGTGCTTTTGCCCTGCGGAGCAGACTTCGGTCTTGACTCTTGCGCCGTCATCGACCCTGAGCCTGCCTACCATCCGCCTGTACTTCTGCCCCGCTGACAGCTTTCCTGGCTACTGGACATTTTGCATGGTGTACCGATTACGAGACTGCCTTCTCCCTCGGTACTGTACTTTGGTTTTGGCTGGATTTTACGTGTATGAACATTGTTTGTTTTTTGACTACGCTCACTGGACATTCCCTGACATTCCCTGAATTTATTTCACCCCTTTTGTCTGAGTCGTGCGTTTTGGGTCCAACCCCCCACGCACCCGTCTCAGTTTGGCAACTGCTCAGGCATTTATCATTGGTTCATCCACATGGTACATAATTAACTCTGCGTCTTCTTTGTGCATATGACACAAATGAACAGTGAACAAACATTTTTCCCTGTGTGGCGAAATTTTACTCCATTGGTATAAACACTCAGTGACCACTTTTAATACATATCTATTAGACTTTTTTTTTTTTTTACTTCTACTGTAGCCTATCCACTTGTGTGTTCAGAGATACTCTACTACATACCACTGTAATGTGTGGTTATTTGCATTACTGTTACCTTCCTTTCTCTCATTAACAAGGTGGTTCTGTCTGCAGAACTGGTGCTCACTGGAATTTTTTTTTTTTTTTTTGCACCATTCTTTGCAAACTCTAGAGACTAGAGTGTGTGAAAAGCCGTATCTGAGATACTCAAACCACCCTGTCTGCCACCAACAATCATTCCACAGTAAAAGTCACTAAGATCACATTTTTTCACCCATTCTGATGGTTGATATGAATGATTGTATGCATAGCACTGCTGGCACACAATTGGCTGATTGGATAATCGCATGAATGAGTAGGTGTAATAAAGTAAAAAAAGGTCTCTGAGTGTATATAAGCTTAAGCTTTTCTTGTAGCTCATGGTAGGCTAAATCTATCTTTTGTGATAATGATGACATAATCCTCTACAAATCAAATTCCGTATGGTGAAAATGAATCTTATTTTTTTCCTCAACCAGATGTTTCAGCTTCCATTGTGTGAGTCCCTCTAGTGGTATGGAGTACTTCCATTGTATCAACTAATTTTGCAGCATGTTTTCCTTTTTGTTTGTGCTTTCATTTTTTGAAGTGATCATCCTATTTGAATTTTCCCAACATCTAGCACATTTCTTCAAAACCTAGCTTGAGCTGTTTATTTCAGCACCATGTGTTTTGAAATGTGCATCGTTTTTTGCCTAAATGTTTCTGCTTTTGTTATTGAAGTGCAATCATCCTTGTGGGCCACTCTAACTGCCTCTCTTAGCTTGTTGTTTATGAGTAATGGTCTTTGACGACAACAAAATCAGTGAAGTAAGGTTTACCTACTTGTTTTTTCTGCTCAAATTACAAAAAAGAGCAATGTGGCTATAATTGACAGAACAGTAATATCTTGTGTGCAGATAGCTTCAGAAAATGGATGACCAGAATATATTCTGACATGTTAATTGAATGTCTTACCACACTGTTAAAAGCAGGGCAGATGGTTTACTTTTCAAAGGTATCGCTAAAACACACTGAATGCAAGGTCTGGATTTATTTTGCACAATGACAATGACAGAAAAAAACACCCAATGCAATGCTTTCAACCTGTTACTTTGGACACAGCCGGGAAAGTTATTTTTGGAGTAATGAATAACAAAGTGTACTACTCTACTGTGCTTAAATCCTTTACCTGGGCAAAAAATAATAATAATTCAACCCTGACATCCAAGATGAAGTAATAGCAATTTAACATCTGCATTTTAGCAATGAACAAAATCTGGCTAATTATTTGCCTGTAAAAGGAGACACTAATGAAAACATGAAAAAAAACATATACAGTACCTTTACAAAACATACACCTTGAGCACAAAACAGCCATGACTGTTATGAGTTACGATAAACATATTTCTGGCACAGAGATCAGGTCACGCCTTAATTATGAGTTCCACCAAGCAACACTCATGAAATTTAGCGTCCACATCTCCACACCCATTGTACTTACCCAGGGGCAGTTCTGGAAGGAGATCCAAAAAGCCGCAGACAAGTTATATCAGCTTTATAATGTCTTGGGGGGGAAAATGGTGGACTTTCATGAAATACCAAGGCAGTGTTAAGGCATGTGGTTTACTTGATGATGCAGTGCACAATTGTGGACGTGCAGCTATTCCACAATGTGTGTGATCTCAAAAGTTAATTAATCATATGGGAAAATTCTCTGCGCAATTGCATGTCGCTGTCTATTTGGAAAACAAACACAACCTGTATCTTTAAGCAAGACAGGAGGTGGACAGTTGAGCCCAGACCACACTAGAGCCAGCCTTTGATTTTGACCAAGGCCCACATTTGAGCCTTACTCTGACCAAAATAAAATAACTTTTTTTAAAAATATCCTCTGTGAAAGTAAGACCCAGACCGCACTTGGTCAAAATCAGTCAGGGATCGCCTAAAGCATGGGTGCACAACTCCAAGTCCTGGAGGGCCATTCTGTGTGCTGGTTTATGTTCCAACCAATTAACTTAGTTTTACAACAGCTGTAGCATAGTAAAATCCTTCGGATACACTTGCAGTCTGAGCCTTAAGCTGGTGCTTGTCAGATCGAGGTGTAATTGAGCCGATTAAATAATTAAGAGCAGAAGTTGGTGAAAAATCCTGAAACTGATCGGCCCTCTTTCTGCACCCATGGCCTATGAGTATGCAGTATCCTCCATGTACAGTCAGTGGAGTCCATTCAAACATGCTTTGATCACCTGGGCACAGGAGTACTTAATTGGCTAGTATACATATAATATGTATGTTTCTAGCAGATCTATTGATGAAAATTACTTTGGCATCTTCACCACTTTCTGATATCATTCTCTATCTGATATCTGTCTTTTAAATATTAAACCTCTGTTCATAATCATTTTGAATGCACATATCTCTCCAGAAACACAATCTTTTGTAGATTATTGTATAGCAGATTATATAAATTCAAGTTGCAGCCGAACCCAACTGCCTTCTTTTTTAATGTCAGAAATTAAACAAGAAAGTAAATATAGGACTAATTAGCATAACTGGTTAGCTTTCATTCAATCTTTCCAATCTACACTGAAGAAGATGGGACATGTTTCCTTGGGTTTGAGCTGTCATTTTGCAGCTTATGCAAGGTTTATTGCCATACACAGGCGGGTGTTCAGTCTCATTTCCTGGGTCTGTTCTAAAGACTAAGAAGGCATGCTTCCATCACAGAGCCAGAGACATATGTACTGCATTTATGGTTGGCTGAAAATTAAATGTTTATTATTGATCGTGTAAACTGAACTTCATATATTTAGATGTCAAAATAGTCCTCAAAGGACAGCACTTGCAGATGCCTGTTCCTGGCACATAAAAGGTTGAAAAGTACTGATGTAGAGCCCTTTCCAGTTTTAAGTGAACTGCATAAATAGTGTATTTTTTTTTCTTATTTCGCTTGTTTGCTTGTTCATTAAAAACTTATAGATAATTGAACGTGTACTGTGTCTAAATTGCACAAACATACACTGGATTTCTTCAGGTCCCATGCAAGCAGCCTGCTGAGTGTGAAGTCAACTGAACATAGAGCTGTGGGAACATAGGGCTGTGGGAACATAGAGCTGTGGGAACATAGACACGCTCCCGTAAATTCAGCTGACGCCTCCCAGGGCATCTATGGATTTTAGAATTCTAAGCATATCCACTTAATGTGATTTAAAAATAGCTTGTAAATGATATCTAGTTAAACGACTTTCTGGACCCAAAGATATATTTCGGTAAATGCCGCCAGCTGCAACGAAAACGATGGCTCAAAAATGGAAAGTAATGGGTCTAAAGTGGGTCTTTACAGCGTTGCCTGGTGAAGTTCTAGGTCTCAGGGGAAAATGCATACTCCTGCACTTCACTACCACCCTCCACTCCGTACCCCGGAAACCAATTGTGGTGGACTGTTTACGGACAAACAATACATTTGTTATTGTGGGAAATAATTGTTTTTCAATGTAAACACTGAACATTGAAAAACTATAACTCACATATGAAGTGCCATACAGGCTAGGCTACATTTCACTAATCGACAGAAATGTTTCAGAGTTAGTGGATAGAGATGCAACTGACAATAGCATAAAACATATATAATAGGCCTATAAGGTGTTCAGATCGGACACATTGGGATTCTGGGATTACTGCTCATGAACAAACATAGTGAAATGTTAGAACAGGAACAAATTACTTAAGCATGTGGTAGAATGGGAGATTTGCAGCATGAATGTGCAGCTGGCAAATCTGCAGAAATTGCATGATGCAATCATGTCAATATGGAACAGAATATCAAAGGAAGCCATGCCACAAATAATTGAAGCTGTTTTGAGAGCAAAGGGAGGACCTACCCAGTATTATTATAGTGTTCCTAACAAAGTGCTCAGTGAGTGTATAATCAGTCAAAGGGAGATATATTAGTTATATTAGCAGCACATATCCGGTACATAGCTGGTAGCTAATTGGCCAGTTCAGACCAGTTCTCAGCTCGACACGGTTGGCTGGTTGACCAGTTCAGACCAGCCCAGGTAATACAATGTAAGCAAATTTATAACACCAATTTCCCAGTGACATTTCAAAACATAGATTCAGATCAGATTCAAATCAGAGTCAGACCAGACCAGATTCAATAGCCCTGTTTCAATCGACAGTAACCTTGCACAGGTCAGGGAACAAAAGCCGTATTTCATAGCTAGATCAAAAACCCCCAACCAAATACTGTACAGTAGCTAAACATGCTCAGTTTAGTTAGAAAAGGCTATCGGTATAACCTAGCTAGCTAGCTAACTATAATTCATATATGTTGGCGCCAGCGTAAGAATTACATTTTCAAACAGGGAAACGCCTTCGTCTACGTCATTGATGACGCACTCTGCGCCGCCTCCCTCTGTAATTGCTAAATAATGCTGAATGCAATCCCAAACACTTCTTTCAATACTGTAGTAGGAAAAGGAAAATTGAAGAGGAGGTCAAGTGCATTAAGAATAACAAAGGAGAACTGCTGTATAAGAATAAAGATATTGCTGAGGCCTTAAATGGCTACTTTGTTGAGAGTTTTACCAGGGATGAGGTAACTAGAAACTGGAGAAATACCGGATGACTGGAAACGAGGTAATATAATACCTATATATAAGAAAGGGGGCCGTGCCGATCTAGGAAACTACAGGTCTGACTTGTATCACATGTAAAATACTGGAGTCTATAATTAGTAAATTACCTAGACATGGGCATTGAAAGTAATTTAGTTAAATTTACAGATGATGCAAAACTAGGAGGTTTAGCTAGACTCTACTACAATAATCCAGGAAGACCTAAACAGAATCCAGAAAGTGGGTGGACACCTGGCAAATAAAATTCATTACAAGTAAATGTAAAGTTCTACATGTGGGAAATAAAAATATAAGGCAGGATTACTTCATGGGGGTACAGAATTGGATAGTACTAAAGTACTACATTTCTCTTTGGGCCAATCTATGTGTTTCATGGCTAATTTTAAACGATTCTGCATGTGCCATTTTTTCAACAATAGTGCTTTACAGGGGCTTCTTGCTGATAGCTTAGCTTCGATTAAACGTCTTCTGACTGTAACAGTACTTACAGGTGTTAGTAAAACAAAGTTTTACCAGGAACCAGTAGGATGACCGTTGTCACAGGAAGATGCAGATCCGATGTTCGTCGTTAGAAAACAGGAAAGTTTATTACAATCAGAACAATGTTCAGAAGACCAATGATGTTTGGGGTGTTTTAAAGAATTACATTTGCATATATTCAAATATGTCTACAAATTAAGTGTAACCTGATTGGAGGTTTGGAGGTAAGGAATTGCACCTATCCCAAGTACTTCAGATTGGGCCATTCAAATCCTTAATGGTTGTGAGGCCTTGCCCTGCTCCCCCCTGGAGTGGAGGGGGAACGTTGAAACTGATAGCGGTCATTACCATTTATGTGAAGTGGTCCAATATACAAATTTGTCTGTCTCCCAACACAGGTAATTGATCTTTCTGGAGCTGATGAATGACTGAATCTTTGCCATTCTGACTATTCTTTGATCCGTTTTAACAGTAGTTGCTTGCTTTCTTCCGCTTCTTTCCGGTTTTTGTTGCCATTTTAAAGCATTTGAGATAATTTTAGCTGAGCATCCTATAATTTGCTGCACTTATTTATACGTTTTCCCCTTTCCAATCAACTTTTTAATGAAATGACTGTTATCATTGTTCCTCTGAACAATGTTTGGAACGGCCCATTTTACTTTGTAATTCTGAAAGAAATATATTTTATAACAATATGTGAAACATTTGTGTCCCTTCTTCCTTAATGAAGGACAATTGTTTTTTCACAGAATGAATGAATTCTCTAATTAAACTCCACACTGCTATTATTTCGAACACGCCCCTTTCAATGAATGAGTCAATTACTCAGAACAAGCAGGGTGCATGTCATGATAGTTGGGTCTGTTGTTTTTCTATTACACTACTACATCTACAAGTAAATTATTTGCCATGCAGAAATATCACTACTACTAATAACAGTAGTCCATCAGGTTCTTGAACACAACTGTAGTTCTAGAAATGCCACTGCTTTCCTTTTGCTTTTATTATTGGATGGGCAATTGGTGTGGTAGTGGCTGGATCAAGAGCATACATGGTGAAGGTAACCTCCCCAGCAGTCTTCTGCTTCTCCCCCACTATTTTGTTTTGTATTATCACTGGTGGCAGTCATTAACCCCCTTTTGTGCTGTGGCATGTGCCCTTTTATCATGTTGAAATCCTTTTAACTTTTGTATGAATAAACTATTTATTATTTTTCTACTCCTTTTGTTTGGAATCATATACACTCACCAAGCACTTTATTAGGAAAATTTTAACCTACTTATTCATGCCTGTAGCGTAGTGGTTAAGGTGAATGACTGGGACACGCAAGGTTGGTGGTTCTAATCCCAGCCCTTGAGCAAGGCCCTTAACCTTGCTTTGCTCCAGGGGAGGATTGTCTCCTGCTTAGTCTAATCAACTGTATGTCACTCTGGATAAGTGCGTCTGCTAAATGCCAATAATGTAATGTAATGTAAAAATGGAGTTGCCATTGCAGTTTCAGTCATTACTTTAATATAATAACCGCACAGATGTTCCGATGGGTAACCAATTAATGAAAATAGGCCTTTTTTTCTTTATTGTTATCAACTGCCCGGAACGTATCTCTATTAAATCAACGATAAATGTTGTTCAGTTTACCCCTTTGTAAATCAAGGTATACTGTCATTACTTATATGTACCTGTGTTTGGAAACCCTTTTGTCTTTTGATTTGGGTCAAATCAAAACCTATTTCTTGGGGTAGAATTCCCCAGGTGGCCTAGTCAAGTACCTTAGAGTTCAAGACTTTCACTAGTTGTATGCCATGTCAGACTTAGAATGCCACCAATACCAGCATCCATGACCAAAAATAATAGGCTTCAGGATTAACAGACACGTTAAATCGGAGTTGCATCCCCTTAATGGCTTGATAAGACTGGGAGGGTGGAGTTGTTCAACCGTGTTAAAAAAATAACAAAAAAGAAAAGATAAATTAACATAGAATAAATCGGGCACATCTTCCTACGGGAACACAATCAGAAGCTGTTGGGGATTCACATTGAGCCAATCACGCATCCATCTGTAGGCTCTTGCCCTCCTTCTGTGTGAGCACATTAGCCGTAATGATATTTCCGGCATAATCATGCATATATATTTCTTATCCGTCGGATTGGGGGTGGAACAGTGGGAGCTAATGTATTCCGAGTTCATACCACCTGCTGCTCTCAAAGGGGGTGGGGGATGAGAGGGGGTGGGTGTAGAACACTCGGCTGAGTAACTGCAATAATTGGAAAATGATTATGATAGCCTGAAACAATCTAACATATTACAGAATTTTATTAAAATAATATCAAATCAAATTAACTGTGATCCGGTAATGAATTAGGTGACAAGGCAGGGAGATATTAATCTGCCTTTCCTTCCTCAGTACCAGGGGGGGGGGTGGGAAAAGGAGGGGTGGGCAGAGATGGGGATGAGGGCGGTGGAGGTGGAGGGGGCGGGCTTTGGCTTTGGGCTGCAGATCAGGAGGTGAAATAGCCACTATATAGAATCAGAGTAAGGCAGTGGGAAAATGTCTTTTCACCTCACTTAATTCATTATGTTCTCTATAATATACTAAACTTCTTCTTTCTCTTCTTTTTCTTCTTCTTCTTCTTCTTCCTATTATTATGAGTAGTAGTTCACTACCAGCCATCTTTTTATTATTCAACCAGCTGGTTGGTGTGGGCATTGGCATCATTTCCTAGGCTGACACTGTGAGGTGTCAAACCAGAACTAAGCAGCTTAATTTGTTTAGGTGGGTAGTTCACTTCCTGCTTAGTACCAATGTATGGATGGATGTTACAGTCTCACTTAGTCCATGTTAATAACCTTGGTCCATCGCCAGCCCTACAACTCTCATGGATAAAGGCGATGTATGAGATGTGGAGGTGCACATCTGAGCCTTGCTTATTCCCAATCAGGGCTGTGTGTGCGTTCTTCCAAAATCGTTAGCAGATGCTTGGCTTTGGACTTGGATGGAAAGATTTAACGTGATGGGAGCAAGCCAGATCTGTCTTAAAAACTTTTAGGATTTCAGCGTGCCAATCAATTACGGCTCCCATGCAATCCCATAATAAAATTATGCATCGTCCAGGGACTTGCATACTAAAGAGGCATGGCTTGTACAATGTTAGAAAGCGCTGTGATCCTGTTAGGATGATGTCCTGCAACCCATGTTTTTTGGAAGGGGGGCAGGGGCAGCGGGCAAAAATCATGGAGCAGTTGGAAGCTGGAGCCTGGAGTCAGGCACCAACTTATTTTTTCCAAGATTAAATCGTCAAAGACCTGGCCTGGCGCCAAAAAATGGCCTTTTGAGCAGATCTGGGAAACTCTGATCCCGACACAACTAATGGATGTGGCTTAACAAAGTCCAGGGAGAGAGCATTTGTTGATTTAGGATCACTTTACTTGGATTTGGCTGTGTGGCGCTGGGTGGATTAGTGTTCCTGTCTTGCGGCACGCTAATGCCCCAAACACAACCCCCCCACCCCACCCCGCCGCCCCACACACACACACACATTCTCTGTCCCAAATCCAAAGACTATAGGGGCCTGTTCACAGAAGTGATAAGTCTACTTATCTAAGACATTGCAGGTGTTTTGGAATGTCATCCTCTCAAAAAAGAAGGTGCTCTGAAATTCTCTTTTTGAGGCTTCGCAGAAAAGGGTCTGATAAGCGCTTGGAACACACACAGGGCCTCGTTCACTGTGTGTCACTGTGAATACGGCTGCATTTAGATAGGGAGCAGAAACTTTTCTATGCAGTGTGAACATGCTGCCTATGTTTTATGTAATTATGCATTGATTTCATATTCATATTAATTTTGGGATGAAGTTGTGTTTTGGACAGGCTCTAGAAGTTCTCCACCAAAAGGAGGCCAAAACATGAAAACTTTTACTCTGTGAGTAACTGTGAAGTTTATGGCTTTACACTTATTTGGGAGGAGAGCATTATGGATTGCCAAGGGAATATTCAGGAAGGGGGTGTTTCTATATTTCATCTTTGATCTGTGGTGGTGGTTTGAGTTCACAGGCTAAGGGGGTGACAGCTGCACTGTCTTTAGCCCCAGATTTGAATTTGAATTCTATCTGACGGCACAGCTAGGCCTTGACTTGGCAGTGCAAGTCACCTAATCTGCTGAACACAAACGGCCAGGCTTTTTAACGTGCCCTCGTGGAGACTTGAGTAATTAAAGTTAAATTGAAGGAATGAAAATAAGGAGGGGGAAAAATCCTTCTTGTACTGTGGCTGTCTTGGTAATGCTGACCGTGAATAGTCAGGTTCGACCGTAAAGCTGTAATCCCATGGGCCGCTTCTCGCCGTGAGGGTGCTGTCAAGCTTCAGGAAGCGGCTAAAGACAGTGATAAGGCAGGGGCCTCTGGATCTTTCACCTTACAGGGGTCTTTAGCAGCAAGAAGACAGAACATCCAAAGTGGAACGCATTAAGTGCCGACGGGGGAATGACACGTTTGGGGAACGGATCTGGCATTTTAATTCCCCTCTCCCCTGGTGTTCCCGGTGACAGCAGGAACACCAAGCTGGGGCTCACAGCAAAGAATTCACAGCTGAGCGAATCGGCATTCAATCTTTTCTCTGTCCAAACCAGGGAAAGAAGGATAATAGTTTGTACTAAAGGGGATCTTAGTGCATATTCCAAAAATGTCAACTGCATATTGTATTTAAGGTTTAAAAAATACTGCTGGGGTTGCTTGCTAGCTAGGTTTCTCTGATGACAGCAGAGCTAATCTGCCAGGGTGACTGTGGTGCTCATGATGTTGATTAGCAAACCTTCATACATAACTAAGAGTTAATGTAGCTTGCTTTTGACCTAAAACAATGGGTTCATATTTGTTTTAACAGATAACTGATTCTAATTCAAAAGCTCTGGTAGCCATGTTCAGAAGACTGGATGTAAGCGGAAAGTGTGTCGTGATCCCCAAGGCATCACAACACGACAATCCTTATGTGTTTATGTGTGCACATGCAAGCATGTGTTGGTTTGCATGCATGTGTGCATGTGTGTTGGTGTACATGTATAGAGGGCTCTAATGAAGAATGGCTGTACTGAAAATGAAGAAAATGCTGCATATAATAAGCAATACAGATAATAATCTACACATTTAAATTATGGCAATACATTTACAGTACAATCTTAGGTGTCAAAATTATTGGCACCCCAAACAATTACTGTAAATAAAATCACAATGAAGTGAAATTGTCAATAAAATTGTACTTAATTTAGACCTGGTCTAAAGGAACTATACGATGACATTCCAGCACTTCCTGTTTCACTAGAGTATAAAAAGGGTAACAAACAAAATCCCTTTGTCATCCATCAGAATGGGAAAAGCCAAATAACTGTCACTTCAGAAGAGACTCAGATTCATATGTCTGGTAAAGAGAACCCAAGGATCACAGTTTAAGAATTGCAAGATTGGTTGCACCTTGGGGTCACCAAGTCAAAAACAACCATAAAATGGCACCTCCATACCAAAAAATCTCTTTGTAGGGGTGGCACGAAGACATGTCATGGTGCTATGGTCAAAGGAATCAAAAATTTAAAATTTTGGCAATACGCACCATCAACATCAATCAATCAATCAATCAATCAATTAATCAAATTTATTTATTTAAAAACAACCCACATTGACCAAAGTGCTGTACAAATCAGAGTAGGCAATAAAATCATAGTTAAAAATCACAATAAAAAAGACTAAAAGCAAAAATACCTGCATAAGTTTTTCTTTCAATTACAAAGAAATCAGGTTGAGTACACCACACAAGAAGAGATTTCTAAACGGAAATAAACCCTGAAAATTCTAAAATGGCATTGTCACACCCCTGAGACAAGCTGGACACAGGGAGATATCAAAAGTCCAGATTGCACTGGCTTAGGGGGGAAGAGAGCAATAGAGCAGGTAGCTGTTAAACAAAACAAACGTCTTCTCCCTTCACCCTCACGGTATCAGGGTAAAAACAGCAAATTAAATAGCAAAGGCAAAGAAAACCAAAACCTGAATGGGAGCTTTGCAGCATCGCTTGCAGCTCACACGAACACAGCTCTCTCATACGCAACTCTCCCTGCTATGGTGGTTTCACGATGTCAGACACCTTCTGTACAAAGTGCACACATTTTAAAGCCTGAACTAATTCCCAACATATTTTGCACAAACATAAGTGCATTCACCTGGTTAATATGAGCTATAGTACAACATTCACAGCAAGATGTAACACCTCTAAAGAACTAGCGCAAGTAAAGTATCCTAACCATGGCAAGGCATTTCTGTTTCATATTTCATTTACATTTGAAATATGTCCCAAATATGTATAAAAAGAGCATTTTGCATTACAATAAATGTAATTGTTCATATCATTCACTTGGCAACAGCTCACTTATGGTTCTGCTGCCATGTGTGTTCTTGCTGTCATCTTGACATAAATGAAGATTTGTTTGAATTCTCTGTCTGGCTTGAAACATTTTCGGATTTTTTTTAATGCAAAGCTGCAGTTAGTTTTCTGTCTGTCGTCTTTATCTCTAGCCTCCATTACTGCGGTATGAAGACCTCCAAGGCCTGGATCACAGTGTTTTTAATAGATACCTGTCTATAGTAATTAAGTGTGTTCCCTACCCCCCCCTCTCCTATTGCCTCCGGTCATGTTTTGCCCATTTTGAGGGCCTTCTGCCACCCACTGTTTGGAAACAGTTTTAATTGCCGCACGACAACCGCAAAAAAGGACAAGAAATCCACATAAACACACATCGCAGCCCGGCGGGCGAGTCGCTCCTGCTCTGGAACGATGGGCAATGACGTGATTAAAGGGAAACGCGTTTTGCACGGTGATCTGCTTTTGTATTGCCGCCTGTCACAGTGCGTTTACTGTTTCTCGCGTTGACTTTGACAATTTGAGTCCTCTTTTTATTAAAACATTTTTTAGCAGGGACCATACAATTTGTTCAAGAGTTACAGTGGAGAAAGTATAGGAGAAATCATTTATATATATTTAAAAACAATCTTGAAATTTTGTAGATCTCTGTTGTTTGTTGTTCTTGTTTGTCAATATGTACTGAGTACTTGATAAATTGGGAAAATATATTTATTTAACCTGTGGGTGCCTAGTATCACAATTAAATTTAAACTGAGGTGCCCAGGCCTTAACGTAAACTCACCCTACCCTATGACAAACCAGAGGTGCAGAGTAAACTTTAAGAGTGAACTTTGAACCATGAGGTTTCAATAATCTGCTATGTTAAAAAAATTATTAAAACCAAGAATTCATTGTACTCTAATGCATATGACAATAAAGGTCTTGAATGTACACTACTGTGCTGTACTGTGGCCTCATTGCTGCTGATGCAAGATGCCAACGGTTAGAGAGCATGGTAAGACCAGGAGTCAATCAACATTTTGTCCTTGATTCACAATAAAGTGAAAGCACACAGTTTTTATTCAGTTGAATCCAGGCCTTGGAATTTGAGAATGGATACATTAGTATCATCTCTAAAATGTTAATTGGCAACATCATTTTAATAAATTCAGCAATTATGCTGAAAGCAATTGGGTAGCGTGAAACATATGCTTCCTATAGATTCTATGGAATCGCATGTACTTTATGGAATCTCATACACCTTTTGAAGGAGGTGCGACACATTTTGCTGCTGTTGTAGATGTCAAGTTGAGTTTTATTTTATTTTATTTTTATTTTATTTTTATTTTTTTAAAATTTTGTTTTGTCTTTGGAAAAGTTAGCAAGTGCATGGAAAAAATGTTCACCCCAACAACAACGTTGTCTGGGCCTGGGGAGAAATCTGGGTGCCGTGGAGCAATTTTCTCTCTCCTTTGTTCTCCTAATATCCCTACGGAAATCCCTGATAATCCAACGCTCAGGTGCACTAAAGAACCTGAAAAGTAAACATTCACATGGCGCCCTGTCTCAAAAGTTCCTGTATTTTAACAGTGATCATGGCTGACAAAATAAACAAAACTTTATGAATTCAGCTGGATTGAACAAAATGAAACTGGATTAATTATTGAATTATTGAATCCAAGAAATCCAAAATATCATTGTTGGAGCTGACTGTCTTTGGGTTTTTGTTTAGACAAATTGTAGTTTGCAATATAATGCACTTTTACATTATTAAATTACATCATAACATCAGAAGTTCCAGCACAGTAAAAGGCTCAGCTGGTGACACAGAAGTCATTATTTGCAGTGGTCTCCAGAATTATTGGCACCCCTGACTGGCAATGCACTTGAAAAAATAAACAGTGCGATTACTGAGATGAACAAGTGGTTCATTCCACACAAACTGAAAATGATGAACATGTGAAAAATACTGTACCTTATTAATGTTTCAATGAAACCCACCAAAATCAAACATTAATTTAATTAAAAATATATTTCACCAAAATCAAGGTTTCGATAATTACTGTAACCCCTGTTTTATTACTTGGTGCATCCACCTCTGGCAATGATAACAGCATGGAGTCTTTTCTGTAATACTTGACGAGGTTAAGGAAGATATTTGGAGGGATTATGGACTATTCCTCTCTGCAGAGCTCTGTTTCGATGCCAAACATGCCAATGCTGCATCTGACCTTCATCAATTGGGTCTCATCTGACCACAGCACCTTTGTTCAATTATGTTTTAAATATCCAAATGAGACATTTAAGACAAAGGGCAGCATATAATAAAGAACACTGATAATACTGTGAGTACACTCAGTTAGCAATTTATTAGGTAGACCTGTACACCAGCTTGTTAATGCAAATATTTAATCAGCTAATCGCATTTTGTGTGGCAGCATGCATGGTCAATAGGTTCAGCTGTTGTTCAGACCAAATGTCAGAATGGGGAAGAAATGTGATATAAGTGACTTTGACTGTGGAATGATTGTTGGTGCCAGACAAGGTGGTTTGAGTATCTCAGAAACTGCTGATCTCCTGGGACTTTCCCACACAACAGTCTCTAGAGTTTGCAGATAATGCTGTGAAAAACTAAAAACATCCAGCGAGCAGAAGAGGGCAGAAACTTGTTGTTAATGAAAGATGTCAGAGGAGAAGGACTAGACAGGTCAAAGCTGACAGGAAGGTGATAGTGATGCAAATAACCATGCAGTGGTATGCAGAAGAGCATCTCTGAACACACATGTGTCAAACATCTTAAGTGGATAGGCTACAGCAGCAGAAGACCAATAGGTCTAAAAAAAGAACTCTAATAAATACTTAATAAAGTTATCATATGTTAAAACATATGGAAAACCTATATACTTTTATTTCAATACATTTGCTATCATGTTTCAATGCTTTTTATTAAGTAATCTCATGTTTTCTGAAAACCATATTTGTAAAAATGATTGGTACCCACAATAATTTTAAATAAAATCTATATGAAAGTGTCAATACAATCCCAGTCTAAAGGAACTATATTGTGTCGTTCCATCACTTCCTGTTTAACATCACCATGGGAAAAGACAAAGAAGTATCAATTCACAAGAGACTAATAAAAATAGAGGCATGGGCTGGTATGAGATTTTGAAGGTATGATAACCTTGGTCAAAAACAACAGTTTCAGAGTATCACGGAATTGCACACCTCTAAAATGTGGTATTGTAAAAAGACCATTTGGCAAAATGTATTTTATGTTTCAATGATTTACAGAACTTTTAAACACTTCTAAAAAAGATTTCAATAAATGCAGTCTAGTGAGGCTAAACCTGCAGAACAACAAGCCTAAGTAGGTTTTTGGAGACTCAATAACTTTCTACAGATTTGCTCTCCCTTCTTAAAAATACAAGGCATCCAAATTAATTAAACTGGCTTAGGGCTGCAACTAATGATTATTTTGTTATCGTATTTTTGTGTGTGTGTGTTTTTTTTTAAATCGATTAGTCAATTAATCTAAACAATTTATTTACTTGGGGGGCAATTGATTCAATTTGCTGTTTTTACAATTCAAATTATTGAAATGTTTTTGAAGTGCGATACTGCTATCCTTAGATCACATGGGTAGTTGTCTCTCTGACACCACCTGCTGAAGACCCAGAGTAGACCATCTTTGAGTAAAGAGCTGGAATCATCCACATGGATTTGTTTTTTGCTAGGAAAAAGAGAGTGCAAGAAAAAAGTAACAGTAAGTGTCAGAATTAGTTTGAAATTGCACACTTTTACACATTGACTAGAAAATTACAATTCGATTTTAAATTAAGATTTGTACTTATTCATAAGAATATAATATGAATAATATTGATAATAATATTCATCATGAGCCATAGTAGTTTATTTATGCCCATAAATTCTGTGTGGCCGAGTCACCTACATGCCATGTCTTACTGCTTTTTATGTATTGAGTCAATATAGCTACTTAAATCTTGAAATAATATAACACCCACCAGTTACTATGACATTGTTTTCCATTATATACAATTTATCTATGCCTGTAGTTACATGCTGAAAACAATTAAAGAGATTATCCGATAGAGGGGTTGCACTATGATTACAGATTACTTGCGGATGCTTGATTTTGTTTGTCTGCGCACTACGCAGTGCGCACATGGCTACTTGTTTATTAGGCTACGTGTAAATGTTGGACTTGGACATGGAAACCTTGAAATTCAAATATTGTTGAATAAACATGTTTTAAGAGAAGTTATTTATATTTTGAATGTGACTCATTTGTTACGCATGTTATGACTTTGAATGTCAGAGATGTTATAAAACTAACCTTACAACTGGGTCATTTAATGTTAATTGTAATAGCTGCTGATGTTGCCTTACAAAATGCTTGATCGCTGACGACACTAATGGAATGTAAACCGTGGTCAGTTTTACATTCCAAGTTTTGCAGAGTTACACAGTAGCCAAATATTGCTACCGGTATGCATAACGTTAAGTGTCTGGAGCCGCCATAACTCGGCAGTGGAAATATGGCTAGTGTAACGTTAGTATAACTGTGGCGTTATAACAATTCCAACAGCCCAGTCCAATTCCAATAATTATCATGGCTTAATTTCACTAAAATCACGCAATCAACACACTATAATTTAATACAGTGATCATGATATGTCTGAGAATATCAATGTTGACAACGTTACAGAGCTACATATCCATAACAATAGCAAGCTAGATAACCTAGCATCACAGCTCCTGGATGCTTTCTTTAAAAGTGTTCAGGCATGACTATTGTGCTGCTGTGATCTGCTTTGAACAGCATGCAAAGCACCATAAGAATTCCCACTCTTTAAATGCTCTGGTTTTTTGGATGTCTCTCCTGCACTCTCAGCTTGGTTTGCCGCTGTCATGTTCAAAACAATACGATGCGTTGGACATGAATCGACAAAATTACATGATCCATGTCATCGACGATGTCGACTAATCGTTGCAGCCCTAAATGGGATACATCATGCAATTTCGCTGCAACAGGCAGGAACTTCACCAAAAGCCTTTCCTTTTTAAGTGGGCTCCAGAAGTATTGGAGTATAATAAAAATTGAGAAAACACATCTACATTTTGTGTTCAAACATACAGTGAAACTATACTTTTGTTTTAATACATTTACTGTCATGTTTCTGTGTTTTATATTTCGTAATTCCATTAGTACGAAGTCTCAAAGACAGCCCTTATTGAGCACGGTAATAAAAACCAAGCATCTTGAGTTTGCCAAACCTCATTGGAATTATGACTGGAAGAGAGTGCTATGGTCAGATGAGACCAAAATGTTTTGGCCATACCTGTGTATGATGGGTGTAATGGACTGCATACATACCTACTGTCAAATATGGCGGTGAGTCATTGATGTTTTGGAGATACTTTGCTGTCTATGATCCAGGGGCACCATTTAACATCAATGGCACAAGGAATTCAACAAAATACCAGGAAATCTTGGCCGAAAGAACTGCTGCTCATGTTTGTTTGTTTTTCGACAATTCTCTGCAAACTCTAGAGACTTTTGTGTATGAAAATCCCAGTGGTGATGGACATCGCTACGGTGACCTGGGCATGCAGGTTCTTTCTGTACAACATCCCAAGAATCCAACCCTTGTTCCCCACCTACTCCACTCAGCTCCTTGTACAAGCAATGGTCCTGTCCTGCCAGGACTATTGCAATTCTCTGCTGGCTGGCCTTCCAGCATCCGCCATCAGACCCGTACAACTAATCCAGAACGTTGCAGCCCGTCTGGTATTCAATGTTTCCAGACATTCACGTCACCCCCCTGCTCAGCAATCTCCACTGGCTGCCTGTTATGGCTTGCAACAAATTGAAAACTTTGGTGCTCGCATACCAGGCAGTTAAGGGATCAGTCCCTGTATTTACAGTCAGGTCCATAAATATTGGGACATCGACACAATTCTCTATACACCACCACAATGGATTTGAAATTAAATGAACAAGATATTGTAAGGCGGAAATTATTAATTATTATTAATTATTAAATTATTATTCTGGCATTATCACTCAGGGCTGATCAGCTTGCTGGCTTCCTCTGGTATTGTAAAATATGTGGCTGTAAAGTAATTTAACCCAGGAGCATGCACCATTAACCCCCACTATCTCTGCACCCATACGGGCAGGAGCCTGTGGGGGAAGACTCAGGCCTCCAGCCGTAAAACTCGTTACGACGAGGCAACATCCTTTACGGCACGGGAAGGTTTCAGAGGGCACGGCCTCTTTGCTCTCTCCCTCTTTACTCAGTCACTAAATGATGTGTACAGCACTGGATGTTTCATGACAAAGTCAGTTTAGATAATATTCATGTTTGGTATTATTCTGATTGTTTCAGTGCGACTGGTGCAATGGTTTTATTTCTGCAACAGCAAACCAGAGAAAAACTGTGTGGAGCTCTGCCCCAATGAAAGCCATGTGCCTCAACCCCCCTGCGTTTCCTGGGGAGGCGTGGATTTAAGGACAGTAAACTAAGCAATCTGGGAGAATGCAATCAGCCTCCCGTGCACAGAGTGCACGTAATTTCTACGTACAGGGTGTCTGTAGCCAGACTCCCGTATGTAGCTTTTATTACCAGGTATGACTTTTAAGACTCTGTAATTTGGTTTCTGTTGTAATGTTTTTTGATTTGGAACTAGTATGTAATTACGTGTATGTAACCTGCCTGGTAAAATAAATTGTTAAAACTTGATCTGTGTGGTTTCGCTTACTGACACTCAAAGTTATACAGGGAATGCTTGGTTTGCCCCCTCAAACTGGTCTAGGGAGGATGAATATTTACGCTTAATGTATCACGGCGTATAGCACCCGTAGACCTATGATGGTAAATCCCTCGCCGCCGCTTGGTAGTTCATTCATGTCGCGCACAGCCGTAGCTAGGTTGGTCTGCTTGGGTCCCTAGGCTGAATTTGCTGCACTTTATACATTTCCCCCTCTCCTATCAACTTTTTAATCAAATGACGTTGTTCCTCCAAACAATGTTTGGAACGGCCAATTTTACTTAGCAATATATTTTATAACAATGTGTGAAACATTTGCTTCTCTTCTTCCTTAATTAAGGACAATTAATGACACCTTTCCATTTTAAGGTTTGATGTGTGTTCAGTGATGCTCTTCTTCATACCACTGTTGTAACACATGCAAGAAACAAAACGCATCCAGTGAGCAGCAGTTTTGTGCCAAATAAACCTTGATTATTAGAGGAGAGGAAGGTGAGAGTAGCTCAAATAACCACATAGTATGAAGAAGCTTGTCTCTGAACATACAACACGTTGAACTTTTAAGTGAATGGGCTATAGCAGCAGAAGTGAATGAACAGAAGAAAAATCTAAATCAAATGCAATATTTGCTGTGACCACCCTTTGCCTTCAAAACAGCATCAATTCTTCTTGGTATACTTGCATACAGTTTTTGAAGGAACTCAAACATCTTGTAGAACTAGCCACAGTTCATCTGTGGATTTAGGCAGCCTCAAATGCTTATGTCTCTTCATGTAATCCCAGACAGACTCGATGATGTTGAGATCAGAGCTCTGTGGGGGCCATACCTCTTTACGCTGAAGATAGTTCTTAATGACATTGGCTGTATGTTTGGGGTTGTTGTCCTGCTGCAGAATAAATTTGGGGCCAATCAGATGCCTCCCTGATGGTATTGCATGATGGATAAGTATCTGCCTGTACTTCTCAGCATTGAGGAGACCATTAATTCTGACCAAATCCCAATTCCATTTGCAGAAATGCAGCCCCAAACTTGCAAGGAACCTCCACCATGCTTCACTGTTGCCTGCAGACACTCAATCTTGTACTCTTGGGTATATCTGTTTACAGCCTAGGGACCCAAGCAGACCAACCTAGCTACGGCTGTGCTCGACATAAATGAACTACCACGCGGAGGCGAGGGATTTACCATCATAGGTCTACGGGTGCTATACGCCGTGATACATTAAGTGTAAATATTCATCCTCCCTAGACCAGTTCGAGGGGGTAAACCAAGCATTCCCTGTATAACTTTGAGTGTCAGTAAGCGAAACCACACAGATCAAGTTTTAACAATTTATTTTACCAGGCAGGTTACATACACGTAATTACATACTAGTTCCAAATCAAAAAACATTACAACGGAAACCAAATTACGGAGTCTTAAAAGTCATACCTGGTAATAAAAGCTACATACGGGAGTCTGGCTACAGACACCCTGTACGTAGAAATTACGTGCACGGGAGGCTGATTGCATTCTCCCAGATTGCTTAGTTTACTGTCCTTAAATCCAAAATCTGGCCTTTGAAGTTAACCCTAAAAATGGGTCACCCATCTGTAATTTGGAGCCACGCCTCCCCAGGAAACGCAGGGGGGTTGAGGCACATGGCTTTCATTGGGGCAGAGCTCCACACAGTTTCTCTCTGGCTCCTGGTTGGTTATGATGTCCAGGGTTTGCTGTTGCAGAAATAAAACCATTGCACCAGTCGCACTGAAACAATCAGAATAATACCAAACATGAATATTATCTAAACTGACTTTGTCATGAAACATCCAATGCTGTACACATCATTTAGTGACTGAGTAAAGAGGGAGAGAGCAATAAAGGGGGGTTCAGGAGAAGGTCAGGGCCTAGCAGGAAGTATTTCCTCCCAACCTCTCTGTGCCGCAAAGAATGTTGCCCCGTCGTAACGAGTTTCACGGCTGGAGGCCTGAGTCTTCCCCCACAGGCTCCTGCCCGTATGGGTGCGGAGATAGTGGGGGTTAATGGTGCATGCTCCTGGGTTAAATTACTTTACAGCCACATATTCCACAATACCAGAGGAAGCCAGCAAGCTGACCAGCCCTGAGTGATAATGCCAGATTTCCGCCTTACAGCTTTCCAGCCCTTCGGCGAATAAACTGCCTTCTGCTGCAGCCAAATATTTCAGTCCAGAGAACCTGCTGACATTTTTTTGCACCATAGTCAATGTGTTTTTGTGCATAGTTCAGTCGCTTGGCCTTGTTTCCATGTCAGAGGTATGGCATTTTGGCCACAATTCTTCCATGAAGACCACTTTTAACCAGACCGGACAGTAGATGGGTGTACCTCGGTTACAGTGGTTTCTGCCAATTGAGCTGATGGCACTGCTGATGGACATCTTCTGATTGTGAAGGGAAGTAAGCATGATGCGTCTTTCATGTGCTGCACTAAGTTTCCTTGGCCGACCACTGCGTCTACGGTCCTCAACGTTGCCCATTTTTTTGGATTTCTTCAAAAGAGCTTGGAGATCACATCTGGAAACCTGTCTGCCTGAGAGAGACCTTGGTGATGCAGTATAAATACCTTGTGTCTTGTTGCTGTGCTCAGTCTTGCCATGGTATATGACTTCTGACATTAAACTGTCTTCAGCAACTTCACCTTGGATGCAGCAAACTTTGGCTGTTCCTCACCCAGTTTTAACCCTCCTACACAGCAGTTTCTGTTTCAGTTAATGATTGTGTTTCAACCTACATATTAAATTGACGATCATTAGCTCTGTTTGGTGTAATTGCTTAATCACACTCCTGACTATTTGCTTCCAAAATCCCTGACTTTGTGCAGGTGTACCTAGAAGATTTGATGCTGGTTTGAAGGCAAAGCGTGGTCACAACAAATATTGATTTGATTTAGATTTTTCTTCTGTTCATCACTTTGCATTGTGTTAATTGATAAAAACTGTACACTGCTGAGCCAAAGCAATATAACCATGCACAAATTAAGCTAATAATCTTGCTTATCTCGTAACAATGGCAAATGTCAAGGTCTGGGATATATTAGATGGTAAGCCAACCATTGGTTCTCATAGTTGTTATGTTGGGTGCGTGGGAAATGAGCGAGTGTAAAGACCTGAGTGAATTTGACAAGAGCCAAATCGTTACGGCCAGACCACTGGGTCATCTCTGAAATGACAAGGCTTGTGGAGTGCTAACGATAGTTATAGGAGGAATGTGTCACAACACATGTAAAGGGTTAAAAAGAGATAGCCATAGAGAGGATAATGAGACGGGTGCGTGGGGGTTGGACCCAAAATGCACATGAGTAGATAAAGTCCCGTCAGGGCTTTATTCGGGACAAATCCCAGGAGAGTGGTCAACACAAGCAAAGTCCATACACAAAGATCCAGCCAAACAAAGAATAAACAAACAAAAAGCACGGTGCCGAGGGAAGAGGCAAACTCGTAGTCGGTAGACGTGCAGGGAGGTCCGGCAGCAGGAAAGCTGTCAGCGGGGCTGAAGTACAGGCGGACGGCAGGCAGGGTCGCAGTCGTGGGCGATGCGGAAGTCGAAACCATAAAACAAACAGCGAGGCAAAAGTACAAAATCGGTAGGCGAGGACGTGGTCAAAAACAAACGATGGTCAACAAAACAGAAATCAATAATCAATGGTCGGTGAAACAGGCTTGGATCGTAACGTGTAATCAATAATGTAAATGCTCAAGAGTTGCGTTGATAACAAGAGGCAGACAATTTCGCGAAGAACAGTTGTGCGACTGGGCTATAAATGCAGGTGTAGACAGGTGTAGACAATTAGTTAAGAGAGCAGAAAGGAAATGAAAAACAGGTGCGATGGATGACGAGTTTAACAAGGTAATTAGTAATCGTTAGTAATAAACCTATCCTGCCCTAGCATTAGTAAATTAGTAAATGACATGCACGAGAAACGTAAGGTAACATGAACACATAATTAGTTTGTTAGTTCTACCCAATCCTGATCTAGCGTTAGTAGTTTTAGTAAATAGACAAATGGAAACAATAAGGGTGTGAATGACAGAAAGAGAGAGAGAGAAAAGGTGGAACGCAAGGTTTGCGGAAAGACATGTAAAAGTGTATGTTTAAACAGTAACCAGTCTAAGTAACAATAAACATAAATCAAAACATAACACAAAACGAAACTAAGACGATAACCACTCAACATAACAAGGCAATATAATCGTAACGAAACATAACTAGACATGACGAGAAAATAAATCGTAACAAGAAACAAACTAAACAACATGACGAACCTAGACTAACATAATACATGATAAGACAATACGTGACTAAGACAAAATGAATACACATAAAACATGGCAAGACAGACCTGAAACGTGACAGATAAAACATGTCGTGAAAATGTTAAAAAGTAATTGGAACAACATCACAGGTCAATATAAGTTGATTGCTAAAAAGATAAGTTAAATGTGGTTAAAAACAGACACCCCTATATATTTTTTATTTATTTTATTGTGTCTTAAATAGTGATTAAAATGACAATTTCATTGTACCTGACTGGTTACAGTTGTTAGCGCGATACTCAAACATGTCAGCAGACGGCACATTGCGCTTGTGAGGAACTTAAAACCACGTAGAGGCAGTAGCTTCAGAATAAAGTTTGCATTAAAATTGAAAGCAAGCTAAACTTCTCTGCCTCTTTGTTCACACATACAGGTGGGTTAATATTCTTCTAAATTACATGCATGTATCCCAAAATAAGGGACAAGAGTGTCAGGAATCTGTGGTGAAAATGTAGTGAATTAGAGTTGTGTAGTTTTGCAGTAATGTGTCGAAATGTAGATGTTTCGGCTGTCGACTGCAATGCTAAGCTAGTGGGTCTGTTGCTAACTGCTATGGAAACATACACAGTACAATCGAAATGCTAAGGAGACACGAGGGGTTATTTTGCTATGTTAACTGAGCTGAAGAGACATAAAGGCCTAATATGTCGATTTCACTGTATGTTCAACTGTTTTCCTTTATGCTGTACATGTGTTTATTATGTTAACTGTAGAAGAAATGTAAAGACTGTTTATTTGTGAATGTGTAGCAGTGCAGCAGGGGTAATATGAGAGTTGAACTTAGTAGATTCACGGTAAAGTTGCATATTATTGTTTTGTTAGCAATGTAATTAAATAATTGAACTAATTGAAATGTTACAGCAACTAAATGAGAACATAATATGGTTTTCTGTTGTTTTATTGGTAAATATGTAATATGTACTGTAAATGCAAGGGTACTTATGGACATTTGCATTATTTCACCGTGCTGCAGTTTTCAATTTATTTTCATATGCTAGAATTAATACTTTATTTTATGGAAATAGTGACATATCTGCTTTATTTGATATGCTTGATACTTACCTGGAGCTACAATGAGCTTTTGTTACTTACCTCTGAGAGTTATATGCTATTGCCATTTGTTGAACAACTGGTTTTCTGTTATGTCAGAATAAAGTTTGCATTAAAACTGAACGCAAGCTAAACTTCTCTGCCTCTTTGTTCACACATACAGTGGCAGGGGGGGTTTATGACCACACCCCTCCCTGACACCCCTAGGCCAGGGGGGGCAACACACACAGTGCATCGCACCCTGCTGCGTATATAGATATACCCATTCATGACATTCCGCGATGGCAGTGGCCTCTTTCAGCAGGATAATGCACCCTGTCACCATTGTACCAATTGTTCGGGAATGGTTTGAGGAACATGGAGAAGAGTTCAAGTTGTTGCCTTGGACTCCAATTACCGTAGATCTCAATCCAACCAAGCATCTGTGGGATGTGCTGGAACAACAAGTCTGATCCACAGCAGCTCCACCTCGCAACTTACAGGACTTAAAGGATCTGCTGCTCGTGTCTTGGTGCCAGATACCACAGGGCACCTCCCAGTGCTTCTAGAGTCCATGCCTCAGTGGGTCAGAGCTGTTTTCACAGCACACTGAGGACCAACAGCCTATTAGGCATAATGTTTTGGCTCATCGGTGTATATATATATACAATATACCATGGATCTGTATCAGAAGTGAATGGAGTACAGCCTCTTAATATTAATATAAACCAAGCTTATTGTACCCAAAAGTCTAAATATGTAATAAATGGGAAATTTATATTAAAAAATATTCTTACAACGGAAAACAATCATTTGTTTTGGGACCTCTGACCTGACTCATCTCAATTAAGTAATTATCAGGGTTAATACAGTCAATTGGTCTTGGATTACTGTGGCAGTAATGATTGTGGCAGTTGGTTGATTAAGTTCTGGACAGGGCAGGGATGGATAAAAGGCTGTATTTATCACATCATTGACTTCATTGTGGTCTTGTGAACTTTGTCATAAACTGGAGCACTGACACCGATTGCTACAGTCAATGAGGGGAAAGGAAATTTTGTATTGTGTGATATAGACAAATACTGTATCTGACACTAAGAAAAAAACTTTTAAAGCCTTAATTGAGTGAATAATATTGATAATGCCAATGCCAATAATGTAATAATATATGTTTTAATATCGAAGGCATCTGTGGAATTAAATAAATAATAATTTGCCAGCTCTGTACAATGCACAGGTCAAAGCATGTTGATTTGTCAGCTATATGAAAACAGCATGTTCTCACCTCAGGACATTATCATGGGCTGAGCAGAGAAAAATGTGGTGACTCACACATTTTGGCTTTCTCCACAGATAAACGGCAATTAGCTCAAATATAATATCTTGATTATAATCATTAATGTTCAATGCCTTCAGAAAGGTGACTTCTGAGTAAAACGTTCATTTTACTGTTTTGGACGTGAATAGGGAGCATATTAGGATATTTGAAGGGAGCTCAAGTGATAGCACAAATGAAGCGATAGTGGGACAATCTTTCATAGATTCAACTCTGCTGTGATATTCCATTCAGAAAACATGATCAGGAGATTCCATAAGTGCACAACCATACATAATGGACAGGGCCCTTCAAAAAGAACATATAAGATTTTCTGGCATGGCCTGGAGTGGTGGTACCCAGTGTCTATTTGTGGGGTCCAAAATCCCTAGTCACACCCCTGACCACAAGTCAGTTACTGCAATTACCTGGTTCTATTAATCTCTATTATTCGCATAAACATAACCGGAGACCTAAAAGTGGGAGAAAACCTGAACATGAGAAGGGCATGAATGTGCAAAGAGAACATGCAGTCTTTGTAAAACAAGGCAAACTTTCCAGTTGGGTGTGTATCTCTAACCTCAGGTCAGTAGTGGCTTGCACGTCGCCCTGACTGAACCTTTAGATAATCCCCGGTGACTGCTCCTGGCACAGCTCCAAAGTGCTTTTAACAAAAATGTCTTGGGTGGATGAATACCAGCGAAAGGCTGTTCTGGAGGTGACAGATTTATGAGGTGAATGGTACAGGCGTTCCCGTAAATCACCGCAAAATGCTTTCAGGTAGTGCAGCCGGCTTGCATGCGAATGAGGGCAAGTGTGAGACCGGGAGAGAGAGAACCGGTAGAGCAGTTTGAGGGGCACTTGCTCACCCAGGACGAACCTCAAACCCGATCGCCGACTGGATCAAACCGGTGCGGGTCTGTGCTAAACATGCATGAAAAAAAAAAAGTAGATTTACCAGCTCGTATTATTAGCAAAGGTGGCAGAGATCATAACGTGTCAAGTTCGATGTCTGCATTACTGTGGTCGTGTCGAATGCCACTCTGGGCATCAGAACACAACAATTCAATACTGGAGAACCCAAATCAAATGGACAGCAGCAGTTTAGTGCTGTTTGTATTTATGTGAATAAGAGGCACTTTTGTTGCTTAATAACCATCCACTTTCTCAAGTGGCCTTATTTAATTAAAAAGAGTTTTGTCAATTTTCTTTACTAGAATATTCCCATCTCACTTTGCTGTGGACAGCTATTCCAAAACAAAAAAAAAGTATTATTGAGTGGCTTTAGCAGCAGAATGGGCATGGGAATTTCTGTTCTCTTCTCCCACTACACAGACAAAAAGAAGCACTGTCCCATAGTACCTCCCCTAACCTCTCATCCAGTGTTCTGCCCTTAGGCAAGAGGCTCCGCCTTCTCTGGTTTCGGCCCCTCCCTCCAGTAAAAAGCATACTGAGCCATAGCTGACCGCTGCCCTCCACAGGACAAATTAATTGCAGCTGCAAAGAGTGAGCGAGATGTACAACTGGATGGATGGAATTGTACCTTGCCTTGTTTATTTTTTACATTGGCCCAGTTTAAAATTCTTAGTTACAAGAACTTGGTCATTTTAGTTTTGTATTTGAATGGAGTAATAAAATGTAGTTAAAAAAAGTACAGATATTTTACTGAACCTACAATATTAGCCTTATTAGCTGAAAAGCACAATATGAGTGAATAAAAATTATTTATGGTTGCCAACATACAGTGGTGTCACCGGAGCTTAGAATTTTAAATCCAATTCACTAAATTTGAGCCAATTTGAAAAGTTAATTGTAGTTCATTGTTTGAAGTTGAAAGAGTCTTACATGTTTGATATACAGTATATACAGCTTGGTACTCACTGATCAATTCAGGTCGAGTACCTCAGTGGCACAACAGTAGCACCGCACCTGAAAATGGAACCTGCAAGTTTGGAGTGACAAGCTTGCCACCTACTCTATTAACAAGAAGTCAATAACAATAATCACAATATTACATATGATGAATTTGGAAACATGAAAAAAAAAAAATCTGAAAACGGGAAAAAGCCCCTCAGGTATTACTGGACCCCAGGTTTGGAACCCTTCCTTCAAAGATTACTTTATACACCTGAAATGCATGGTAGTATTATTTCTAAGTCTGCTTTAACCTCCTAAGACCCGCACTCTTTTTTGGTATGCATTTTTGATTTCTCTTTGCTATTTGGGCTTATAGGGACCTGAGAAGTATAAAAACTAAGCATCATCTTTTGACATGATGTAGTTTTTGAGAAAAATGATGTCCAGATATGTGGACTCTCAGTCTTAAGAATTAAGTATTATGGTTGTACAGCCCAAAATGTGGAGTCCACGCATGTGTACGCCAGGTCTTAGGAGGTTAAGGAATCCATCATGGTTGTATAGCTGAAATCTGAAAGGCTTGCTGGCTTTGTTTTTTTAAATTTGGTAAATTAGATCCAAGCACTTGCTTTATGCTGTCAGCCATTTGAGAACAGGGCTAAACAAGACCGCATCTCACACAGAAGAGCCTTAATTGAGGCACCACTTTAATTAAAGTCCAATGTGTGCAAATAACAGTCCAATTGTATTCTCAGTTTTGTTTTTCTATGCTTTGTGGAACAGTGTATTTATCTGTAACCAGTTAATTCATAGTACAAACAATCCTTTCAAAGGCCTGTCGGTTACTTGTGTTTCTAGTGAGTTGATAAGCATTCAAATGCCTGACCACATAAGTATTTTGGTCTTGTTTCTAAAAGTGGCTTATTAGATTTCAGTATGCTAAGGCTCCATGATTACTCACCTGACAGCTGCATGGAATTCCCTTTCCAGATGCCAGCATAAGAACAGAATACATTTAATATACGCTTCAGAGCCTGCCTTTTAGTTTTAATGTAAGAACAAAATTTCAAAATGAGTTTTTTATGAAAAAGGGCTGTTTTGTGAAAGACCTGTCTGTCTTGGCATGTATATCATCAGTAGAATGCACATACACGTGTGTATCACTGCTCTATAATTGCAGCGGTTTCACTACGCTAGTGTGCATTACGATTTTCTCAAACCAACTCCACGCTTCTAACAAGCCAAGTCTACTGCTACAGTATAAAATGTTGCTTGATGACAGTTCACACCAGCCCTCATTGAAAGCATTTTCTTGTGTAACGTTTTGTGTGCAAGGTTGAGGTTATGAATGATGTTTTTGATTTTGTCCAGTCTTTATTAATGCAAGAGGAGTGTAAATAATGCACCGCCATCATCACTGTAAACAGCTCAGTACATACAGCCTTTCATGTGGTCTCTATTTGCGCATATTGAAATCATATTTCAAACCCTGAGGGCATGAAAATGTGTTCAGCATGCTCAATCCATTCCGCAGCTCCATTAATTGATGCAGGTGGCACTTTTTACTGGCTGTCTCTGCTCTTTATATGCTTAAGGAAAACATTAAAACAGTCCAGTGTTACTGGTATTTTAAGCACATATTTCCATATGTGTTTATGTCTTAATGTGTCAAATGACAGACTGCATGAAAGGCATTCCAATGTACTGTACGCTTTCTACTTTTTGAAATCCCTTTTTAAGGAAAGCTAAGCGATAAATTACAGCGCCGCAGTAAGGAGAAACTTAAGGTTCCTTTGCGCTGCAGTTTCTCTCCTCAAGGCCAAATCCCACATGCTCAAGTGGATGATTACCCCCAGGGCATGCTGGGATAGGATGGTCAGCCGACCACACAGGAGGCAACATCATCTGGAGGGGGTTTATACGGTAGTCCGTCTGATCTGCGGCAGGGGACTGTGACTTGGGTTTGGATCCTGTGGGAGATGGGATCAATGTGATGCAACTTGCTAAGCAAAGTCCTTCCATACCCTCCGTACCCCTCCCGCACCCCCCATGGACTCCTGCCAAAATGACTCACTAATCCATTAATTCAGGCAGCAACAGCCCTGAGACAGTGCAGTAAGAGTGTTGAGGCCAACATTAAAGGAGTAAATCATGTTTGTTTGTTTTTTTAACCCAAGCATCTTGTCTCCATTTGATACATGGCATTAGTCCTATAGTAAAGAAAAAACTAAATCTAATTAAGCCATGTCACTACATTTTGTGCCAAAAAATTGCCAAGCACTGCCACCCAAAGGTGAAATGTTTTGTTTTGCCTGGAGTCCACCTCACATCTGTGACACAGAAGTAGGCAAAAACCTGCATCTTACATAAGCAATTTATCTCCCATCTGTGCCCCTCTTCCTGATTGGTGGGTATGTGTAATGTATTGAACCCAACTGCACAAATTACCCTGCTCATTTCAATTGTTAGAGCCTGGACAGTGATTTTTTTTCTCTAGATAAGCTTAGCTATGCTTTTTAGTCTTCCCTTGTTCCATTCTAATTCCATTTTCTATATTGTTCTTTAGCTCTATATTTGGCATTTTAATAGTTTGTTAATAATTGTAGCATATTATAGTTTGCCTGTTTGTAAGATGTAGGTAGTTAGACTCTAATTGTAGTATCTTCCAATTTCAGTATTTTTTCAATTGCAGCAAGAAGTCTGGCTGTTTCCAATTTTAGCTGAAATACCTAGCACTGGTACAGTCTGGTCCTTGGCTCCACCAATACTCACAAAATTATACAGATAACTGCAATTGAATGTTTAAAGTGAAAATGTTCAATTATAGTCAGCAACATAATGTTTGTCCACTTTTCATGCAGGCATAGGCCATAGTTCCATACCGGGCAAGTAAATAAGTTACAAGAAATCAGGGAATAATTGGATCATTTGTCAACTCTTTAACCACATTAGGACAGCACTTGAGTCCTCTATGCCACTTGAGCACTTGAGTCCTTTCTTTTGCCAAAATACCTTTGCAGATCAGACATTATAATGAAATAACAATTACAGCTAATTCAGAACAGTAACAGACACAGGATTTTAATTTTCAACCTGAATTTCAGTCTATAATTTAAATAAATAGCAAAATGTCATTTTATTGTCATTTTATTTTATTCTCAATTAACGTAATTGTGTTTCTGTGTGTATGTGTGTGGGGGGGGGGGTATACAGTATATGCATGTACTGTATGTGTGCATTTCTGTATCCTAAATACATGCAAAAAGATTGAAAGGGTGAGAGAATAAGGATAGAAGGGGAAAATGGACATCTGCATCAGAAGTCTGGCCCTAACTCCCCCTAGTGGCTCAATGTGTATTTATTACAGCAGATTGCCTTAATGACGACCAACCGCAGGGAATCCTCATATCTTCTTGCCCATCCGATCTCACAGGTACAGAAGAGCAAGAAAACACAGCAATGGTCTAGCATGTGCTAACAGCAAAATGAGTAACCAAGCATCAAGGTTCCAAGTTTCTTCTTCTTTTTATATAGTGCTCAAAGGATTTTGTCCAAAATGTCTATGTTCTCTGAACATGTGTCAACTGAGCCATTGTTCTGAGATGGAACCAAGTTGAGTGGAGAGAGAGAGAATTGTTTTTATTGAGTGGGGGTCAAGCTTGGCAGTGAGTAGGCCTTTTGGCTTGAACACATGCTGGCAGTCTGTGGGTTAAGCAGTGTAATCTCTGTAAACTGAGGTTAATTGGAGAGCTTGCAATTAAGCATTCTTACCTTTCACTCAAGAATTAGTTGGGTACGCTCTTCATTGTATCTTTTTTCCATACAATGCATTTAACACTTAAAATGGTGTACTAGTATAATTGTTAGGAAAGTCGGCTTGTAGGGTCCAGTTCCCAGCTGGGGTGCTGCTGTGTGTACCCTTGAGCAAGGTACTTAACCTGAATTGCTTCAGTAAAATATCCAGCAGTATAAATGGATTGTATTTTAAAAAAGTAATCGCTCTTGCTCAAGATAAGAGTTTCTGCAAAAGTCTGAAGTGTAATGCAATGCAAACTGTTTTAATTAACATATGTAATACAGTAATAAAACTGGCTGTGATTTACATCACTGTGCTTCATATAGTTCAGTAGGATGGTATTCTCTTCATTATAGAAGGAAGTAAAATAGCATTCTATTTATTATTATAATATTATAATATTATTATTATAATCAGGGCTCCCCTGAAGAAGAGACCTTGGTCTCGGTGGGGCGTTTCTATCTATATATCCATATAGTATGGTTTGAAAGTTCCAAAGCAGATATAACCCTATAATTCCAAACTGTATCAATTTTCATATTACGTCCTTTATTTTTGTTCATATCAGTGCAGTTCAAACCAATTTAAACTCCATTCAGCCTCATTCACATGTAAATTGTACTTCAGACAGCATGATACAAGTGAAGAAGTTCTCCTTAAGATTTGACACATGTAAGGTCCCTAAAACAGAAGTGGGTCAACACAGCCATATTTGTGTAGTAATGGCAGTATGAATGACAGTGTGTGAAGGTTACAAAGAGCTGTCAATCTCGTCTGGACCCTAAAACATTAAAAAATCATGACATTATTTGCAGCAAGGAAGAATATCACACATCATGAAAAAACAGAAACATCAATTTCAGAAAACACAATTCATATGGTGATTCATTTAATAATAATTTGAGTAAAACATTCACATAAGCAGAACATAATCTCAATAAATGTTAAAATATATCTTCATTAACTATTTGCAAGAACCACATCAATATCCTGCTTTCATTTTGAACCACATTTCACAATGATCTAGGAAATATGACCTCTGACCTTTGTTGATCATTGCTTACATAAACGCACTGTGATGTCTCATAGCAGGGATCAAACTTAAATGAACCATACAAGAAAATGTACATGGAGACCACCAAAACGTTTGTACATGGAAGCTCTTAGCACCTCTTGAGCCATAACACTGTAATTGCTCAAGGACTTTAAGGAGAATAGTATCCCTTAATGGAAGCTCTTTTTCTGTGTCTATACTCAGGTTGTATTCAGTGAAAGAGCTGGCAGCTGTAAACCTCTACCACCTTTTCAACTCACCTTAAGAAAATAACTTGATAAAATGACTCCTTTATGACTTTCTGGACTCATAAAAGTTTGGCAGGAAATAGTTTTCTGAATCTGCGGTTAAAGATGATATATTTTTTGCGAAAATGTTTCATCCAAACTTGTTTCAGCTGTGAGACAGGTGTTCAAACAGCAAAAGCCTTGTTTTTCCTTATTTGAGAGGTAATAAAAAGACAATTTCCGCCAAATTTACATGTTTGCACAGAGAAATTAAATTAAGACGGTTCTGGAATTTGCTCCAGTAGTATCTTTGAAACAATATACATTTTAGTCATTTAGCAGACACTTTTAATCCAAAGCGATTTAAAATACAAGTTCCTCAACCTCAAATTATAAACAAAAGCAATAGTCATAGTATTGTTGTGGTTCTCGAGATGTAGCCCCCCAAACTAAGCCATTCTGCCAAAGATAATTGTTGAGTAACCTACTTCTTAATGTCATTATATGATATATGATATAAGCAGATAATCATAAGTGAATTGCATTCACAAATTTAATTTTTAAATGAAAATGCAAATCTTTTTTAAAAAAAATTTGCAAGCCAGGGATATGCTACCAAATATGAAGTGTTATTTACTTTAATTTACTTAAATACTCTCTGTTCCAATACTTTTGCTCACCTAAAAATTGGGTGATCTGATACCAATGGTGATATGTTCTAAATAGTTTAACACATCTAGGTGTATATACCAGGAAATAAAAGCTGAAATTATTTTTTATCTCAGCCTCAAATGTATTCAGTGTGTGACCAGATGGTAAGAAAGTGGAAAATCAGAAGGCTAAGAGTGACTACACCACCCCTGGTTATAATGGGCAGGGGAACCCAGCTAGGTACAACACAAGAAGCAACTGTTTTAGTTTTTATCCTTAAATAGTAGCTTGTTTGCTTGTACTATAATAATTGAGCACAAGCTGCTGGCCCTTGGTATTACAGGTAGTCTTCCTCAACAAATAGGTAAATGAATAAATAGAAAAAAAGAGAAAAGAAGTACAACAAGTCAGAGGTATATACACGTGTTGATGCTATGTCCCGGATGGGCCCTAGCCTCATTACATAATTCTAGGTTAGGTCACACCAAAACAGTTCAGAGTAGAACACAGCCCTATAATAATCTTGGAAATATGTGATGCACAGCACAATCCGTTGCCACTACTCACTGTTTGCAAAGAAACACACAATTTACATTATACAATAGTCACTTAACAGCACAAAAAGCTACTCTGAGGTAATAAGGGCAAGGTTACTAGCCCAAGGGCCAATCTCCAAGCCATAGTGGTCTCAGTTATCAAGGGCCCTGGGTACAGCAGTAAGACACCAAATTTGGGCATGTATTTAAATAGCAAATAAACCAGATAAAGAAAATACACGCTTGAATCACTGTACACCAAACGTGAACCAAGGCTGACCGAAAAGATGAAAATAATAATACAACTGTGGTGGCTCAACCAATTTCTATCTTAATATTGGGCCATATAGCCCTCCAAGAGGAATGGCCTATGGAGCAAAATGAAAAATAAATGTCAGTTTGAACATGCATTATCAAATTTTAAGTCAAGGACCAACCCAGAACTAGTTTATATTTGTATACAAAACATGGTAAATATATCATCAGGTATTCAAATTCTTCATGAGTTTTCCCAAAACTGCACAGAGATGTCCTCAATTGTCCCAAAATCTCTCCAAATACAAAACATCTGCATATCTTTTTGTCCAGATACATGAATAGTCAGAACTGTTTATATTTCTATTAAAACAGATTTTGCAATTAAAAATCTAAAGGAAATTAACCTTCACGTGTGTTTTATTCACATATATGAGAGTATGTTTTGTAAGGCATGGCTTTCTAACAAATCAGCATCACATTTCTTCATTACATAATTAGATCTGCGTTAGCCCCGGTCACCAGTACAATTACAGGTTTTACATTAAGTCCAAATCCTGTAATTACGCACCTCTGTATATTCATTCTGCTATACAAACACACCAATATTCTTAAACTGTCCATCGCCTGAATATGACACATTATACCTTCTTGGAATTTGGGAACTCCTGGTCAAAAATCCTTTTGCAATTAATGTCTAAGTGAACCTGACCTCTAAATGTTACACTGGCACGTTTCTTAAATTATTAAATTTTAAAGCAAGATTACTTTTTATTTTTTACTGTTTCAATTTTACGATGATAAGAAAAGGGAAAGGGCTGTGTGTAAAAGTTTGGAAACCCTTTCAGTTAGTACTTTGCAACTGCTCCTCGGGTAACTATAACAGCTTGTAAACACTTCCTGTAGCCAGCTAAGAGTCTTTCAATTCTCACTTTAGGAATTTTTCCCCTTTCCTCCTGGCAGAACACCTCTAGCTAAGAAATATTTTTGGACTCCTTGCATGTTTGAGATCTCTCCCCAATTTTTAATAATATTCAAGTCTGGGGACTGTGGTAGCAATTTCAAAACCTTCTTTCGTCTTTCCTGGAGGTAATTCATGGTTGATTTTGAGGTATGCTTCGGATCATTGTCTTGCTGGAATACCCAACCTCTCTTCAATATTTGGACTGACCTTCGAACATTAGCCACCAGAATGTCTTGATATTTGGTGGAATCATTTTATCATTTCAGTTCTCATAGTACTTGGTTTATGTTTTCCCATTACAGTTCTCTATTGTCCTCCCCTGTTATGTCTACGTCTGAATGTTTATCAGTCTAGTCACTCCCCTGTCTGCGTGCCCCACTATTCGGGTGGTTACGGTAGTTTTCGGGGTTCAACATTTTTTCTAAACTCGCGATTCTTACGTCCTGCTTTTTCTTGATAGTTAAATGTTGTAAAGCACGATTCTTACTAACTACTACTAATCTAGGTTTTGTACAGTACTAATCCGATTAATACACTTACTGTCTGTCTAACTAACTAACTAACAATCACTTTTATTGGGTAGTTTAGAAATATTCACGTAACTAACTCACTAACGCTATCTCTTAGTATTTCTGCACTGTTCTATAACTCCGCCTCCCTATGCTATCCCTGATTACTCGTTTAGTTTCAGCAAAGTGTTCGCACCTGTCTCTAACTATCACTACGTCTTCTAACTATGCAAATGTCTACTCCCTAATCCGGAGCCGTATGTTTTACATGTTTTGTTTCGTGCATCCAGTCCGCGTTTTTGTCTCCCTCCCGTTATTATGTTATTACCCTATTGTGTTTCCCCACCTGTTGTCCATTTGTTTAGCCCACCTTTTCCTCTGCCCCGCCTAGATTGTCACCTTCCCTCTTGTATTTAAACCTCAGTCTCAGTATGCTTCGTTGTCAGAACGCTGATCTTGATAAGTGCCGATTGTTTGTAAGCCTTGTTATAGAGATTCTTGAAAGACACCCCTTTGCCTTGACTTCGACTTTGCTTTTGCCCTACTGTACCTTCGCCCTGTGATTTTCTGGATTTTGACCTCTCGCTTGTTTTTTTCGACCATTCTTTTGCTTTTCATTTTTGGCTGTGTTTTGGATCTCTTGGCTTGTGACTACTGGACATTAAAACTACTCTTTTGGATTATCCTGTGGTCTGCGTCTGGGTTCCCTGCACCGTACATAACAATAGTGGTCTAAGTGTTTATCACTAAAGGCCTCTCTTAGTATCATATCCATCACTAATTTTTGCACAGGGCCTTTTTCCTTTTTGTTATGACTTACAAAAATAAAAAGCAATCTTGCTTTAAAATTTGCAGAAATGTATCATATTTAATTCTTACTATTTAAGGTTTGCTTTCGATCACATAAAGATTAATTAATTAATTTTTGTATTTTCTTATTTCTGATTTTTCCCTTTTTCTCCCAACTTTGTAGCCAATTGCACCCCATCTAATCCAATTAGTGGTAGCTGGGGGACACATCGCCCACGCCCCGTCCCTCATGAACGTGATTCCGAGGCACCCGGGGTGCTGTTGTGTGCGGCGATCCGCTAACCCTGCCAAGTCCCTCCCTCTGGAGCAGCGAGCCAATTATGCCGCTCCACGAGAGCCGGCCAAACTTGGCTTTTGGCAGGATACAGATTAATTTGAACAAACATTTAAACCAGGGGTGCCCAAATATTTACACCCCACTCTACATTGTTTTTTTACTGAAATGACCCAACCAATACATTTCTGCAACAATAACAAGTAGTTAAAGACGGCAATTGCTTAGGTATAGTCCCGCCAAAAACATAGTTTTATCAAAAATGGCTGAATGGATAACAAAATAAACTCTGAGTTAGTCAGAAAAGTCATAGCTTCATAACCAGGTGGGATATTTGGTTCCAGAAATACTTCTGTGTCAAATAATTAGCTAAACAAACTTGAATTTCTACTAAACAATGTATTTATTCATGCAGCCTCTGGTTTGTATATTTTTGTTCTTCAAGAAACTGTGGGCAGGCCAGTAACTGCACACTTTAAAAAAACTTTGCTTTTTAAAAACCGTAACCCTTGTCCTGCATGTCAAATTCCAAATTTTTGGTTTTCACTGCTAGAATGAGAAGCTGAATTGAAAGACTGAATTAAAAGCCAGAGGTAGGAGTGTCACAGGTAAAGAGTCTTTGGCTCAGGAGTGTGGGAGAGCTGCTTGTTCACGCTTGTGAGGAACACAGAATAACATCAGTACATAATCAACACCTAAATGAGTTGAGATACAAAAAACGGCCAACGTGTTGCAACATTTTTGAGTGTCATGGAACCAAAGACATTCAACCTGCTGTAGAGCCAGTTGCAGCATGAGAGGCCAAGTGTTAAGAATATGATGAGATTGGAGCAACACTGAATGACCATACAACAGTGGTATGCAGAAGAGCATCTCTGAACACACAACCCATCATAACTCTAAGCGGATAGGCTATAGCAGTAGAAGTCCACAAAATAAGTCTAATAAATACCTAATAAAGTGCTTGGTGAGTGTATATGTCATCTGTTTAATTAAGTTACATTTTACTAGTACTAATTATGGCTTATTCAACCGCTATGTAGGTACAGTAATGTGTGCAGGAAGAAGTGGTGAAGAAGGAGCTTGAGCCAAAAGGCAAAGCTCTTGATTTACCAGTCGATTGTATTAATAATATTTATTGTAATTTGTTTCCATAATAATTTTTTACACACTATATATCAGGCCTTATGATTTGCTGATTTCACCCTCTGGCCATTTGATTAGTCAAATAAATCTTTCTGCCGTATTCAGCTTGTAATTATCTGATTAAATGACAGTTGTGAGAACACTTAATGCTCAGTTGTTCTGTGCTACAGAGAACCACAGTCGGATGATCTCAACATCATTGAGTCTGTCTGGGATTACATGAAGAGACAGAAGCATTTGAGGCTGCCTAAATCCGCAGAAGAACTGTGGCTAGTTCTCCAAGATATTTGGAACAACCTACCTGCCGAGTTCCTTCAAAAACTGTCTGCAAGTATACCGAGAAGAATTGGTGTTGTGTTGAAGGCAAAGGGTGGTCACACCAAATATTGATTTGATTTAGAAAATATTTTTGAAAGCATTCTTATTTTACAGAATTTTTCCTAAAACTTAACTGAAATGACAAACAGGTGTGAGTGCGGAGAACAGGAATGAAACACTGGTGAAATGAATGCATGAATGAAAGGACAATGGAAAGCGAGAGCGGACAAAAAACATGAACATGAGACACGAAACTAAAAACAGCAAAACAGAACAGACATCAAGGATTGTGTTGTCTTGTTCAACTAGTCAAACTAGCTATTAGCAATGTGTTTCATTCATTTTAATAAGTAACATACAGCATAGCTACATCTACCTATATTAACTACATTAGCTAGCTAAGTTATCTAATGTAAGGTGTTTAACTTAGTCTGTGTGGCTAACGTTAGAGCTATGTCAGTTTACATGCTAACACCCTCTGCTACCACATTATGTTGTATGCTCATGATCTAACTTAGCCTAACATTTGACATGTCTATCTCCAGCCAAATGCATGTTTTATAGTGAAGGCAGTTAAATCATACATTGTTATGCACACTAGCTATGACAACAAAACCTTTGCTTGAGAACATAGACTGCAGAAGGTTGAGAACCAAGAATTTATTATCAATGAACGGCAAAATACTACGTTTTGCCAATAGATGGCAGCAGGGTATAAGAAATAGCTAGAATGGGATTTTCTTTCCTTGTGTTAGCTAGTGGGCCAAATAGATTATTTAATGTAAATTAAATAATCTATTTTTAAATTGCCAATATAATACGTTCTCTGCCAAATGTTTTAACTTTAATGCATATTTACAATGACCTTAATTAATTTAATATCCTGGAGGAAAAACTTTCGCCCAATGTATGCTGGGATAGGCTCCAGCCCCCCTGTTCAGGATAAGCAGGTTAAGATGATGGATGGATGTTTACATTTGCTGAAAGCCTCAAAAGACAGGAAATTAAATTGATCAGCCCTTATGCTTAAATTGATCAGCCTGCTTCCATGAAGGTATCAGCAATTTCACTTAAAACATTTTTTTTGTGATTAATAAATGTTGTTCTTGTCTGAAAGATGCTGTCTACGCTAGACAATAAGAATGAGAATATGGTAATAATAATAATAATAATAATAATAATAGTAATAATAATAATAATAATAATATATTTATTTATAAAGTATATTTATTATTATTATTGTTATTATTATTATTATTATTATTATTATTATTATTAGTATTATTGGAACAGCATACATTTTTAAATGCCTAAACAGTTCCTTCCATTCAAAATACACTGTTCATGTTTTCTCTTTTCAGATTTAGTTTTAATGATGTGTTTGCCTTATTTGCTGCAGTTTTCCTGCAGAGGAAAAGGTGCAGATAGAGGAGTGCCTGGGACTGACCACAAAGCTGGCACAAAGCTGCAAGCAGCAGAATCTATACTATGCTACAGAGTGCGAACGCTGAATCTAAATATTTACATTGGACTCAGTCATCATTTAAGTCCCACAGTGAATCTCACCTCTTTATATCAGGAGCATCTGTGTCTCTGGAAGGTTAAAGAGCTCTTTTGTGTAGGTTAAGAAGCTGAACTCCAGATCTCTGAATAAGTGAAGTTTCATGTATTTTTTCATTGAATGGAAAAGCTGTGGCCACACTGAATAATGAGTTGACCTTCCTCAGAATTACATGACAAATATGCACTTGGCAAAACTGGGATGCTTTATTTGGAACCGAGGGGAGCCGATTCTTGTACCTGACCCGTAGTGACCTTCTGTTGTTCTCTTGAGTGTCATATACTCAAACGCTTCAAGTGGATAGGGCAAGATATTAGGCCACTTGAATGGTCATCGTTATATAATTTATAGGACAAAAGTATACGAGGAAGACACCACAGCGGTGCCACGGCGGTGAGGACCCCTCATTAGATTGATATGTTACACTGATATCCATTACATTACATTACATTACATTAATGGCATTTGGCAGATGCTCTTATCCAGAGCGACGTACAACAAAGTGCAAAGTGCATACTGTTACGACCCCCTGCCTCCCTGCCTGTTTGTCTCTCGCCCCTGCCTGTAGGTATGACGTTGTGTGTGTCTGTGTTCTGGCAGGGGCTGGAGGGGGGCGTGGCAGGGAGGGAAATTGGCTTCACTGGTGACACCTGTGACCAGTGAAGCTAATTGTTTCAGTATTGGATAAAAGGGTTCAGGAGAGCTCAGGTAGTGGGTGAGCTGTTCCCCCACAGAGACACCCGTGAGGTTTGTGCCTTTTGTTATGTTGTACACCTTACAACATTCCACTCCTATACTTTCCACTCATGCACTCACTCACATTACTGATTTGCTGATCTCCACACCCCATTGTTTGATTATGTTGATTAGGTTCTGTTTGCTTTTGTTATAATAAATAAGTAAAAAGTGACTTGGTTGTGCATCTCCCCTTTATTTGTCATTGCCCAACAAGGGGGGCCATGATAAGTGGGGGCTCGTCCTACGGTTAGTTTGTTGGTTTTGCCCGTAGTTTGGCTTCCTTTGTTGGGAGGTTTCTTTGTGGGAGATGCATGTAGTTACTTTTTTTGGGTAAGAGTTGGTTTCTTTGTTTGGTTTGGCTGTTTTTTTTGTGGAGGGATGTTTCTTTTTTTTATTCCTTACCGCCCGTTGTGTTAGGTAATGCGTTGGTAGCCGGGCAGATTGGCAGTAGTGCATGGTGTTGATGATCTCTAGGTGTCTGGTGTGGTGTGTCGGTTCTTTGTGGAGTTTCCTTGATAGGAATAGCAACGTGGCCCACTGGGTTCGTTGGTTTATTTTTTTAGTTTCTTGTTTTTGTGCGGTAGGCGGTCTGGGGACACATCCAGAGCTGTCAGGTGGGTAACCAGCTTGCTGGGGGCTTGACCGGGCTCTTGGAGTTTGTGTTTAAAGATCCTCCCGCTGATCCGCATGAAGATTAGGGGCAGTTAGATAGTTTATTTTGGGTAGGAAGTGTAGATAGAGGAAATTCTGCATTGGGCTTTTACACCCACCAGAAGACTAGTTTGCGGCGCTGTCTGAGTTGTGTTTTTGTGTTGTGTTTTTTTTTTTTGCTGGGCTGTGAACGCATCGAGTATGGCAGCGGTAGAGGAGTTTTTTTCTGCTCCGTCTGAGGAGCTGTTGGAGAAATGTACCAAAGAACAGCTGGTGCGTATCGCTGGGGAGTACGACATCGATCTCAGTGGGTTGAGTGAGAAGCTTAAAGTTACGTTGGTGTCCACGATTCGGACGAGGCTGGTTGAGCGGGGTGTGCTCTTGGCTCCACAGGGGGTAAATCGGTTGCCGGTTTCCAGTGTATCTGTTTTGAGTTTGAGTTTTGAACAGCAAAAAGAGCTACTCTTGTTACAGCTGTCTCATGATAGGGAGTTGGCGATCCAGTTGGCATCGGACAGGCAGAAGAGTGAGCTCGAAAAAGTTAAAATTGAGGCGGACACACAGGTGGTTATTGAACGGTTACCGCGGGAGTCCGAGCAGGCAGAGATAAGTCTACGGGCTACTAGACTGGGCTTAGTAAGGGACGGGCTGATGTCTGGCGATGCTTTGCGGGGGGATGACGGTTCATCTCCACCACCGAGGGCTCCCGATGTAGTAAACAACTTACGGCTGTTACCGAATTTCAATGAGAGGGATCCGGATGTGTTTTTTTCTTTGTTTGAACGGCTTGCAGCGGCGCGGACTTGGTCCGACTCTGAGCAAATTGTGCTGCTACAGTGCGTGTTGACGGGAAAAGCACAGGAAGCTTATGCGTGTTTGAGCAGTGGAAACCTGACTTATAAATCTGTCAAGACTGCGGTGTTGAAGGCGTATGAGCTGGTCCCTGAGGCATATTGCCAACGTTTTCGATCATGGGAAAGGGGGGTTGGTCAGTCGCATATGGAGTTTGCAAGGGAGCTGACTAATCATTTTGATCGTTGGTGTGCAGCCTCCTGTGTTGAGGATTTTGAGCAGCTACGTAATCTAGTCATCATGGAGCAGTTTACTAACTCCCTGCCCGGTGGGGTTGCTACCTACGTTAGCGAAAGGAAGGTGGTTACTGTGACTGAGGCTGCGGGGCTGGCTGATGAGTACGTACTCATCCATAACAGACGGCCTGGGGGGGAGCCAGTAGTGCGTAATGATGTGGGTAGCAGGCCTAAGTCGCCTGTTGGTTTTGGGGGGGGGGTTGCAACGGTTTTCGGGTAGGGGGTCCAGGGCGGTGCCTGATAGACGTGAGGAGGATATGTGTCACTACTGCCGGGAGTATGGCCATTGGAAGTTGGAGTGCCCAATATTTAGGACTAGGAAGTCGCAGTGGGAGGGCGGGCATGCCAAACCTACGGCGCTAGCTGCCGGCGTCTCTGGTCTGGGTGGTGTGAGATGGCGGCAGGGTGAGCATGTGGTGACTGGCGGCCCGGTAAGTCCTATCTGCCCTTCATTACAAAGGGGTGGGTCACACAGGTGGGTAGTGACACTAAAGTTCCCGTTAGGATCTTGAGAGATATGGGTGCTTCCAACTCCTATGCTCTGGAGTCTATTTTGCCGTTTTCTGAGCAGACAGACATGGAGGATAGGATCCTTATGCGAGGGATGGGGTTAACAGTGGTACCTGTCCCAGTGCATAGGATGTATCTAGATTGTGGCTTGGTGCAGGGGGAGGTGCTTATGGGAGTGAGGCCGGAATTACCGGTGGAGGGGGTGGATATCATTTTGGGCAACGACTTGGCTGGTAGTTGTGTGTGGCCTAATGTTTCCTTGCCTCCAGTGGTCACCCTCTCCCCTCCCAGTTTAGAACAGTCTGATGAATGTGCTGCACGTTTTCCTGAGGTTTTCCCTGTTTGTGCAGTTACACGGGCAATGAGCCAGGCTGAGTCTAATAAAGTTGACGATGATATTAAGAGTACCTTGCCAGTACCTGATTCTCATTTGTCTGTGTCTTCTAGTGAATTACGGAGTGAACAAAGAGCTGACCCATCTTTGGGGGACCTGTTTGAGGCAGTGTTGCCAGCCAGCCAGGAAGAAAGTGTTGCCAGGGGTTATTTCCTACAGAATGATATTCTGGTTAGGAAGTGGGTACCCTACAGTGGTGATTATGTTGGGGATCCAATTTGTCAGGTTGTGGTTCCGTCTAAGTTACGTGGCCATGTCTTAAGGCTAGCCCACGATGGGTCAGGGCACTTGGGTGTAAGAAAAACCCATGATAGAATTTTGAGACATTTTTTCTGGCCACGGCTTAAGAAGGATGTTTCTCTGCATGTTAAGAATTGCAACACTTGTCAGTTAACAGGTAAACCGAATCAGGTGATTATAACAGCTCCATTGCAGCCGATTCCTGCAATCAGTCAGCCGTTTGAGTACCTGCTGATTGATTGTGTAGGGCCGCTGCCTCGTGCCAGGTCTGGCTGTCAGTATCTGTTAACTGTAATGTGTCAAAACACCAGGTATCCAGCCGCATATCCATTGCGCACAATAACCGCTAGGTCAGTGGTTAGGGCCCTGACGCAGTTCATTTCCGTGTTTGGTATTCCCAGAGTCCTCCAGAGTGACCAGGGATCCAATTTTACTTCTCAGCTGATGGCCCAGGTGTTACAACTCCTTGGGATCAGGCACAATCAGTCTTCAGCCTACCACGCACAGAGCCAAGGTGCTTTAGAGCGGTTTCATCAGACGCTAAAGTCTCTGTTGCGCGCATACTGTACCGAGCTGAGTCGGGACTGGGAAGAGGGGCTACCCTAGTTACTTTTGGCTGCACGTGAGGTGGTGCAGGAGAGCACAGGGTTTAGTCCCAATGACCTAGTATTTGGGCATACTGTGCGGGGTCCGTTATCGGTGTTTAAAGATGGGTAGACCGAATCGGATCCCCCTTCTAACCTGATTGAATATGTAAATGGTTTTCGGCATCGTTTGTATACTGCTGGGGAGTTGTCGAAGCAAATGTTGGCTGTATCACAAGCAAAAATGAAACAACGGTATGATCGCAGGGCTGAGTTGCGTGAGTTTAGCCCTGGTGACCATGTTCTGGCTCTCTGTCCAATAGTGAGCTTTCCATTCCAGGCCAAGTTCTCAGGTCCCTATATGGTGATAAAGCGTGTGTCAGACTTAAACTATTTGATCTCTCTTCCTGGTCGTAGGAAGTCTGTAAAGCTGTTTCACGTTAATCTGCTTAAACCCTATTATGTCCCCTCTAGTGTCCAGGGTACTGACCAGGGGGGCTCAGTGGCAGCGAGTACCGTTTTGGTGGCTGGTACGGAGGGGGTAGTGTTGGGGGATGGGTTGGGGGATTCTGTACTTGAGCCTGATGAGGGGCTTTTGACGGGTAGGCTGAAAAATTCTGAGACCCTCCTGAATTTGAAGGCGTTGTTTGGCCACTTGCCCGCAGTGCAGGCTGTTGAATATGAGGGGATTATTCGGAGCTATCCTGGTCTGTTTTGTGACGTGCCCTCCCGCACTGACTGGATTGAGCATGATGTTGATGTGGGGGAGGCGTGGCCTATCCGGCAGCACTTTTATAGGGTTTCTCCTGCGAAGCGTGCCTACTTGGATGCGGAGGTACAGTATATGTTGGATAACAATATTGCAGTGCCTTCTGCATCGAGTTGGGCTTCTCCGTGCCTGTTGGTGCCCAAGACTGATCGCTCCCCTCGGTTTTGCTCAGATTTTAGGAAGGTGAATAAAGTGACAAAACCTGATTCTTTTCCACTGCCGCGGATGGAGGACTGCATGGATCAGGTTGGCAGTGCAAAGTAGGTCAGCAAGTTTGATTTGCTTAAAGGCTACTGGCAAGTGCCATTGTCGAAGAAGGCCCAGGAGGTATCTGCTTTCATCACCCCATCTGGGCTGTATTCGTATAAGGTGATGCCGTTTGGGCTGCGGAATGCACCAGCCACTTTCCAACGATTGATGAACCACGTGGTGGCTGGGCTGGCTGGCTGTGCGGTTTATCTGGATGATGTGGTGGTGTATAGTGACACCTGGTCCTCCCATGTGCAGCGGGTTTGTGCACTTTTTGACAGGTTGGCCCAGGCTAAGCTCACTGTGAACCTGGCAAAGTGTGAGTTTGCTCGTGCCACTGTGACTTACCTGGGTCGGGTGGCTCCTGTGCGTGCAAAGGTGGTAGCAGTTGAGCACTTTCCACAGCCTACCACTAAGAAAGAGCTTATGTGATTCTTGGGAATGGTGGGCTACTACCGCTGCTTCTGTAAAAACTTCTCCAGTGTGGTAGCGCCCCTTACTGACCTATTAAAGGCTACGGCTGCCTTTGTGTGGTCAACTGAGTGTCAGGGGGCTTTTGAAAATGTCAAATCTCTATTGTGTACGGCGCCAGTGTTGGCTGCACCCTGTTTTACCAATCCTTTTGTTTTGCAGGTGGATTCGAGCCAGATAGGGGCGGGGGCCGTGTTGATGCAGGCTGATGGGCAGGGGGTTGACCGGCCTGTGAGTTTCTTTTCTAGGAAGTTCAACCAGCATCAGTTGAACTATTCTGTGATAGAGAAGGAAGCTCTGGCTTTGATCTGGGCTTTGCAGTATTTTGCGGTATATGTGGACTCTCTGCCTGTGGTGGCCTACACAGATCACAACCCGCTCACCTTTATACACTCCCTGCGGTGCCCTAACCAGCGGCTGCTTAGGTGGTCGCTGTTTTTGCAGGCTCACGACCTGGACATCCGCCACATTAAAGGCCGTGATAATGTGGTCGCGGATGCATTGTCGCGGGCTCCAGGCGGTGGGTAGGGTGGCCTTCTGATGCGCAGAGTTTTGATGGGTTTTTTCGTCAGGGTTTGGTTGGGGTTTTCTTTTTTTTAACGGTGTCCTATGGACCCCGTCTTATGGGGGGCGGTGTTACGACCCCCTGCCTCCCTGCCTGTTTGTCTCTCGCCCCTGCCTGTAGGTATGACGTTGTGTGTGTCTGTGTTCTGGCAGGGGCTGGAGGGGGGCGTGGCAGGGAGGGAAATTGGCTTCACTGGTGACACCTGTGACCAGTGAAGCTAATTGTTTCAGTATTGGATAAAAGGGTTCAGGAGAGCTCAGGTAGTGGGTGAGCTCTTCCCCCACAGAGACACCCGTGAGGTTTGTGCCTTTTGTTATGTTGTACACCTTACAACATTCCACTCCTATACTTTCCACTCATGCACTCACTCACATTACTGATTTGCTGATCTCCACACCCCATTGTTTTATTATGTTGATTAGGTTCTGTTTGCTTTTGTTATAATAAATAAGTAAAAAGTGACTTGGTTGTGCATCTCCCCTTTATTTGTCATTGCCCAACGAGGGGGGCCATGATAATCTCATAACCATAAGTGCGCTGAAAGACCCTAGAGGGAAGTACAATTTCAACTGCTACCTGTACAACAAAGATATTAGCCTATTTTTTAAATAATAATACCGCAACCCACAAATCTATGAATAAACTGCTTACCTAGCCAAACAAAACAAAGGTTTGACATGTGAAAGTCATATAATTCGTTTTTCCAACTGTGTAATATGTTTAGCATTTCTGTCAGATTATAGATGAACGACAGATGTGTACAAACTGAGGGAAATGGGGGATGTGCTCTGAATAGCTCCCCAAGATGGATTTCTCAAAAGAAACATAATCACATTCACACAAGCTTGTTAATTTAAAGACAATAACTATGAAAGAGCACTGCTGGGCCTGTCCATAGCAATTATCAAATCTGGAAGACGTCATTCATTACACAGAGGACACTGAAACCTACAGCAGATCCAAAAGATTTGGCATTTTGCATTTTGGTGCAAATATTTATTTATAAGACTGGCTGCTTTGCCTTTTTGAATGATGGTGCTGATGGGGAAAATTTAAACGTCATTTATCCCATTCCATCCCATATCTATGCTGGTAGTGGAACTTCCCCTATCTGCCTCTCTCCACAACCTGAAAGGCTTCCTTCACAATGTAGAAAGTCTATGTATCTGTGTATATTTTCCATACAGATTCAATACGGGATGAAAATCATGCTTTTGAAGCAACAGGAAATTTGTTGCAGTTATCATGTTGATGTTGCCATGAATGAACAGAGCAGATTTCTGGACCTTTTTGATGTGTGTCCACAGACATTAATTGAGAAACCCTTGTTTTGGGAAGTTTATCTTATTAAATAAATAATAATAGGTGGATGCAACAGCTGAACAGTGTGGAAACTGGAAAAAGTTAATGGTTGGCATTTATATAGCGCCTTTTTGTACAATTATATGTACAATTGACACTTGATTCTCATTCACCCATTCATACACACACTCACACACACCAACAGCGATTGGCTGGCATGCAAGGCACTAACCAGCTCGTCAGGAGCATTTAGGGGTTAGGTGTCTTGCTCAGCTCAGCTCAGGGACACTTCAACACACCCATATGAAGGAGTCTGTCACACCAACATTTCACTTTACTAGTATAAGCATGTTACAAATAAATTATCTTGTATCTTTATCTCTGTTCATTATTCTGGCAGTATGCAGTCTGTGTGGTCAAAGACAGATGCAGAGTTTGGAATAGTTAGGGAATACTTTGAATCCATGAAAGGAAACCATGCAGAAAGTAAGGAGACTGGAGCAACCAAGAAAGACCAGGACGTTGGGTGCAGGGCAACCCAAACCCTCAGAGTGCAGTTAAAGATACAGCGTTCCATTCTTTACGCCTTATGTTTCACAAGACTTGTTTGTGCCACAAGCTCCGGCTTTGCTGGAGATGGCCAAATGTTGCATTTTGACAGCTCTTCTCTGTGATATTTAGATGTGTGCATGAAAACAGACCTCTCTTCCACTGGCAGCATTTGTATTTGTTACTGTTATCATTTTCAGAGTTGAGAGGAGGCGTTCCCAACACATATTTGCAGCCTTATGGTAGGTGATATTTCACCCAATTAAACCAACAAATACAAAACCGATAAATCAGATCTGGCAGCCAGTATGTCCATTCTTCAATACCCGCTGGACTACTTCTCGTTCTGGAATCATTCTAGGACAATGCAAGTGGACAGATGTCTCTCTCTTTCTCACACACGCACCAACAGCCATTTTCGAGAAAACTATATATTTGACGGCGCTATACCCAAGCGAATGCCATCGTGAAGTACTTCTTATGGTTGCGTAAAAGCTTCTTGTATGGCGATCTTGCTTTAAAATTTGCAGAAAAGTCTCATGTATGATTGTACCATTTAGAGTTCAGGTTTGCTTCAGGTTTTTTTTTCTTTCACCATACTGTATGTCATAAACACAGTACTGGTCAGGCCCACAAGACGACAAATACCTCAACAAATAATCTGCTTGCTACTTGCTATCTTGCTATAGTACCTTATAGCACCTTCAACTCCTAAAGCTACTACTTAAGATTCAACAAACTCACAATTAATATTCAGATGTACTTACAGATAGATCAAGGTTGACATAACTTAAAGAGGTAATAAGCCCTAAATCACTCGTTTGAGTTGTAAGTTTTTTGTTTTTCTTTCTATAAAAAAAGAAAAAATCTAATTAAGCCGTGCCATGACATTTTGTGATGTAGTCTCACACTACAAGGGGGAAAGTCTGGCGTGGTTTCCACAGGAAATAAATCAAGTAGTCAGTTACAAGTCTTTAAATGGGTGGAAAATGCAGTCTTACGTATATTAATAGTTATTAGTTATTTTCAAAACACCAGAAAGCCGCTGTGTGGATTACTGCACAGAAAATGGGTTCAAAACCTAGATTTGCACTTTAATTTTATTGGCAAGGATCTCGTGGCTAACAGTTAACGGTATTTGTCTATAAAAGTCTTTAACACTGCTTCGACAATGTTAAAAGTTAAAACGAACAGTTTTAACTTGTCAGTTTACTTTTCATGGTTATGATACTATCATAATGTAGTTGACATTGGATTTAATAAGATTAATTAAAAACATCCGAACTGAACTATGTTTATGACTCGAATCTAGGGACCTGTAATGTAGATGGTGAAACTCACTGTTAGCTAGCTAGGCTTCTGTGGTAAGCAAACCTGGTAAAGTTGAAACAATATAATCCATACAATATCAATATAAAAAACATATTGAAAGAAAACGTTGTTGGAGCTCAGTGGTCAGTGTAATCATAACTTTCACAGAGAATATTCAGAGGAGAATGGGTTTTTTTTGCATTTAAAACAATTTCCTTGGGAAGCAAACTCAAATGTACAGCCAATCACATTAAAAGTCACATTACAAAATAAGCCTGGTCTCTACTAATTAACAATCACAAAACAGAAACACAGGCATAGCCAGTCTTACCTTTGGTAACCCAAAGTTCAGTTACACATTTTAAAAGAAAAAAACAATAAAGAAATTAACCCCTTCCATTAGGTTGTACCCCTTCAGTACAATTTACACAGGCATGCCATTGTAGGGACTACAACTTCCACATTCCCACAGGAAAATTCTGCGACGTCCACCACGAATGACGTCTAACTTGGTTCAGCCAATCCCGTAATGGCGGGAGCAATAAACGGTCCCGTATAAGAGCAAGACACGTTCTTGGGATCTCTCTTCTGCTTCTTCTGCCTCTTCTGCTTCTTCTCTTCGACGCACCCTTTTTGGCCATTCACTTCAGCTCATCTGCTCCGAGACTCAGACAGAGGCTGAATGCTGCACAGTGCACTACCAGGCCTACGGACACACCCAGTTACCTCGCGGTAACTACGTGGCCTATAGTGAGTGGAAATTGTTGTACGCGGAACGCTACATCAGTTTACCCCAATAAAGCTCAACAACGAAACAGCAACAAACTTTTACACCTGGAAAAGGACCAGCGGATCAGACGACAACGCGCTGCTAAGACGGGAACGCCCCAGCCTGCGCATCTCTCCAGGACACGCATTCACAGCACCATCGCGGCTCCTATAAGGACAGCACGTCTTTTGGATCCAATGCGTATGGACTCAGTAAGAGAACAAACATTCAAGCATAGCCAGTGTTTAGTTAAGTCTTAACTGTTTTTGTGGATCTGTGTTTCAATATTTACCATCCTACTACTGTAATGTGTTTGGTTAGCTACATATATATGTACGTGAATTGATTCGCCGTCTTTTGCGCATATATAGAGTAAAACTACTCAAGTAGTCCCATCCCACAGCTAACTCTAACTCATTACCACACCCAGAACTCTAGCTTACTCAAGCTAGCTACTCCCACTTTTACCTTTCCTTTGTTCAAGCGACACGCGCGCTTGCGCGCGCCACACACACATACCCAACTAAATTTCCTTACTAACTTCCCGTTAGTTTATCTGTTATGTGTTTGTATGTTTGTTTAATAAATATATTTTATTAAACCCCGGTGTCCGTTTTGGAATCGCATAGACATGAGAGCCGAGTTAAAGCAGTCTTTCGAAGAACTTCCAACCTTCAGGTTATCGGTATGTTTAATCATTAATATTGGTTATTTTAATTATTAATTAAAATACTAAATTTGTGGTTAGATATTCCTGATAATAGTAATTTTATGAGACTGATTACTTTTTGCAGTTATACTGCTACACAACGTTTAACTGGCGCCCTGGTTTCGTAGAGAGTAAAATCCCTGCGTTATTTGGCGCCCCGTGCGAGGACCCTACATAATTTGGAGTCCCGTGCGAGGACCCCTACACCATGTCTAGGTTGTAATAATGATATGGTTAGGTTAATGCAATGTTATGATAAGAACATGATGAGATTGATTCAGTTGTAATAAAGATATACTGTAGAAAGGGTATTCTTAGTTTGATATGGGTCCATGAAAAGATTATGTTAAGCATGTATATAGGATAGAGTAAGTATATGTTTAAGTTTAAGTTGCTCTGAATATGTTTAGGCTGTGGTAGGGAATTGACAAAGTCACATTAAGGCTTTAATAGGGACATAGAAAGACAACCTTAAAATTACAAAAACAAAAGCGTAAGAAATTATATGGTTACAGAAAGGTTGTGGCAAGGTGCTCAGAAGTTGTTCTGAGCCACAGGAGTGAGAGATGCTCAGGAAACAGGCACAGGGGAATACATGCTTCAACTGCCAAGAGGAAGAACCAGGGGCTCCCAGTGTCACCTATTCCATTTTAGATCAGAGCACCTTAAAGCCCCTGTACCAGACAATGTAGAGCGAGGCTGGGGAGCCTCTCCCCACCTCTCCTGCCCAGATGCGGAACCGCGGCAGGGGGAGCGCTCGGAAAAACATGCTCGTTAAAAGAGTCCTTTGTTGGAGCAAGAGCTCTCCAGTGAAACGACACCTCCCCTCGCCTCTGTGGAGTGATGAAAGCTTTGTTATTTGTAGGAGGCCTCTATTCACTGATAACAAATCCGTGTGGGGGAAAAAATAGGAAGCACAAGTATGAATCCCATGGGAAACGTACATGCATCTTCTCATGCATTTTTTTCTCAATCTTACATCGTGTTTCCTGAGTACTTTAATGAGCATTCTCCCAAATGGTCGGACTGGAACAGCAGTGAGGTGTTTTTCAGAATATCTCAGAATATGCCATGGAGCTTATTACTTTTGCACTTAACTTTTTCCAGTAGATTGATAATTGAGTAAATTTGTCTAGTTAAGCAGTCAAGATATGATTCATGTTATTTCGGAAATAAGGCTGTAAAGAAGCTTCTTCTCTATTTTGTATTTTTTTATTGTAAATACTGATTTATTGATGCGTTATGTGCCAATAAGGATACATTGAAAACTATGTAGAATATTGAATCTGTCTGTGTGTGGCATACCAGGCATCAAAGACTAATTTTGTTTTTCATGTTAAATTTCCTTACTACAACTATTAACTGTATGGTTGGTCAGGTGATAGGATAGGTGATGCCCAGAGATAGGATCGGTGTAGGGTCTGATGATTGGTGTTTATGGTCTGATGATCTACTGAAGATAAAACAAAGCGATCCCTTTTGATGTCTAATAGGCAAGCACCAAAGTTTTGAACTGCATGAGCTGATAAAAGTACAGACAATAAAAAAACATTTAAAGAGGAAATGCCTCTGCATCTTTGGGCATAGACTGAGGGCATTTGGATCCCCAGGGAAGGAGCATTTCAGAACACTCTTAGAACACCATCAGACACAACCCTGTCCAACTGTTTAATCTTTCCGATAGTTTTTCACCAGAAAAAGCTCTTAATATTTCAGCCTGTGGTCACTGATACTCTGTATTCAAGACCCATGAACCTCTGAAGAGCTGATCTGATCACAGTGATGGAAGGACATCATTGTCACTATCTGCCAGAAGTCAATCTTACCATACATTCTGAAGGTGGATACTGACCTTTTTCTGGCAATACCTGAACATGCTAACTACTAACTGCTGGGAGATTAAGATGCATATAAGTACAGATATTCAGCATGTCTTCTCCATACAGTAAATGTTCATGCACTTTATTTTACTCTTTTATGAATGGTAGATAACAATGTCAATCTGTTAATAGCGTGGACAGGCAGATTTAGATATGAGCAAGTGCTGATTACATTCATTTTACATTGTGTAACACAATGTGTAACAGCTCACTACCATTTAAATTTGATTCCTTGTTGATTAAATTACAAGAATGTTATTCACATTGTACTATTATTATTAGTATTATCATTATTATGATTATGATGACAGTACTTATTCATCTTATGCGGTAATCATTCTCTTTGTAATCGCAAGCTACTTTCCCCTATTGAACTCCTTCAGGTCCTGAACTCCCGGAGCAAAAAAAAAAGGCGTTGTATGACAAGTGGACTGCCAGTTCTGATGTAATCAAAGGGCATGACCTAAGGGCCCTACTTGAGTCAGATGAGGTCACAAGCCCTCCTACATTGCTTCTAGAACTGCCAGTCAACTGTTTTGTACTTGTGCCCTTCCTTTCCGATTTAGAACTTATTTCCTATTTTCAGGTTGTTCTACAAGCGATACTGAATCCCTTTGCATTTCAATGTATCTCTATGGGAATTTGGTGATGGGGCCAAGGTATCAAATGAACCTCAAGCCATCATGCTGCTGCCAGATATGCAGTAGATACTACAAGAGTTTCTCCTGACTAATTTTCTCAATGGAAAAATCATTCAGGAGAATGATTGTCTTTGTATCGATTGGCAGCACAGTGGTTTGAGGCTGTTTGATACCTTGGACCATTGTTGACTTAAAGCCATTCAGCCAACAAATGTGTTCTGAACTGTATCAGTATAATTTACAGCTGAATCTAGTCCCGGTTTGTGTAGCCCATCTTCGCTTTGTGCATTTGGCATTTCATTTGTTTGGATTACCTGTTATCGTACCTTACTTTACAACTAGGATTACAGATTTCGGACTATATTTGGTACTGTCGTTTGTTTTGGCTGGCTACCCATGTATGATCCATTGCTTGCCTCTTTGACAACAAACTTGATTATCTGATTTGGTGCACTGGTGTTTGACCATTGTCTGTATCGATCCCAAACTGTGTAGAACTGCCAAGAACTGGATTCCTCCGTCCTTGTGCCTGAGAGAACAATCTGGCCAGTTCTGGAACCAGCAACTCCGCAGTCCACCCAGGAATCTCTCCGATTTTAGGGATTGAAGTTGGGTCAGCACAAAACGGAGATCCGCTCGCTCCACCAGGTGCTTCAGTCTCTGTTTGCCCAGATGACACAGCCCAATTTGCCACCTGCTCTGCTTGTGCTTGGGGAAACTTACGGCCAGCTTCAACCACTCATCCCTTGCCATCCTCGGTCACACGTCACCCTGGATTTTGTACCCAGTCTACCCGTTTCCAAAGGAATGACAGTGGTCCTGCACTTCGTGGCCCTACCCAAGTTCCTGTAAGCCAGTGAAACTACTGAGCTACTCTGTCAGCATGTTTTTTGCCTGCGTGGTCCCTCTCTCCCTCTGGAGATAACGTCAGACCGAGGTCCCCTGGTTTCCAACCATTTCTGGATGGCTTTTTGCTCCTTAATTGGAGCCAAGGCCAGCCTATCCTCCAGGTTTCACCTAGACAGACAGAAAAGATGAATGGAGAACTGGAAGAGCCTATGTTGCCTGGTTGAGAAGTCTCCTATCGACGAGACTAGCAATACATCATAGCCATAGCCACGCCCCTTCTCAGGGGTACATTGCAGGAATATGATATTTTACCAGAATTAGCTATATCTTTAGACAACAAAATCGGTTGTTTCTTTTGATTATATGTCCGACAACTTAAAGTATTTTTAACATTTCCATAAGAAGTTGACATTTTTACGATGAGTAGTTTTTGAGAACGAGAGCTTTGTTTGACACTTGCGCTAGTCTCCATCTGCACCTGCGCAAAAAGGAGATGCAAAAACAAGACAATCCCCAAAAAGGTAATTGTTTTTCATATGGTGGCCACAGACAATTGATCTCTCCTTAGCCTTCCTGACTGCTTCTTCTCTAGTTTTGTGTTATGCTAGTCCTTTCTGCTAGTCCAATCCTTTCCACAAAAAAGGATTGCAATCCTGTCCTCCAGGCTACTGCCATTCGTTAAGACATCCATTTTAATGTGTACTGGATATAGCAGCAGCCATACAAATGGGGTCCAATGTTGAGACCTGTTTGAAAAGAGAAAATTTAAAATCAAACAATCAAATACGTAAATTAATAAATACGATTTGAAATACAATATTGAAACAATATTGAAACCAAAGCCATGAGTGGTTCTTCGGGATGGGTATGGAGAAATGATGGTTCATTGGTATCAGTTCCTGATGGGTCAGAAACAAAATATCGAAAAGGTCCTGGACAAATGGTGCTGCTATCAATATTAACACCACATAATTCATTCAGTAAATCCACTGTAATTAATTATAACATAGCTGTGTTTGAATGTGAATGTGAAAATTATTTGATTGTAAAAAAAAAAAAATTTTCACCCTACTACTTTCTGAACCAGTGTCATTACTTGTTAATCTGAAGTGTGGAAAACATGTCTAAAATGTTGTTGTCTAAAATATCTCAAAGAAATCCCAAAAAATAATGATGCACTTTCAAACAGCATCTTCCAATCTGCGCTTTATAGTTATCCAGCCAACTCACTCCTTCAACCTTGGCTCAAGTCACTAAAAGAACCAAAACAACAATCTGAAGGCAGAACAGAACAAGAATTTAAACTGGATATTGTTTTGATCAGTGGAGGAGTTTTAAAGAAGAGAACATACAGATGATGCAGATGTAAGACAACCCCCACCGCCTCTCCAAAGTATTGAACCCCTACCAAGGCTGAGATTGTGGAGGCCCCTGCCTTCAAGCAGAGTGACCTTTGACATTTTATGTTTTCTTAGCCTGGTCCGGCTGCCACTCAGTGTGCATTCCTGACATTGCTCAATAGATCATGCAGCTGTGACAAGCTCAAGGTCAACAGCACTACTGTACCTCCTTTTGTGTATGTATGGGGGCTTATCTCTCCTTGACACCATGCTTTGGTCTGCCAAGTTCTTACTACCCTCTGCCCCTTCAGGATGGTTGGGTTCAGGGTTCAGGGTTCAGAAAAACAAACCACCTCACAAAAGAATTTGAATCTGAAATTCCTCATGCAGGTAGGAAACACAGTCCATGTGGGTGTTCAGGGCTCAGGGCGAATGACTTCCAAAAGCACCTTCTATCATTGTAGTAATAAAGATGGGTGCATCTTGATAAGAAGTCAAACTCACCTGAAATCAAATCAACGTGGCGCTGCACACAAACCTGTATATTCAGTACTCATTGCAGCTTCAAACTGTTTGTTTAGTGACACAAATGCAGGTTATGTGCTTGTGATAACCAAAGTCCCTTCTGTTTATTTAGCACTGCTAGGAAAGAAGAGAAAGAAGGTATTTTTGTCCACTTCGACAAGGAGATTGGACACAGCCACCCATGTAATATTTTAGACCAATTGCAGGCAATCATTGCATTTATGTCGGTGTGCCAATATCTTGATTAGTTGGACCAGCAGGGATGTGTCTGAAGTCAATGCTGAATAAGTTCTCAAACTAGTTTGTTTCTGCAGCAAGTATACTCCCTTAAGCTTTTGAATCCTGACATATCAAGGCATACTCTAAAAACTTGTAAATATATATAGTTGATTTTACTTAATTGAAGTTAGTACCATGTAAAAAGTTGATTATCTAATCAATCGACTTTTTACATGGTACTAACTTCAATTAATGAATTAATCAGTAAAATGCAGAGTAGATACTATAGATGTACATCCTGAGTACGTCCAAATGAGTATGTTGTTCAGTATGCATCTGAAGAAGCCTAATTCATTGCAATATTTCTTGAAATTTCACATGCTTATTATGACATTGTAACAGTTTGGATGAACTGCACTGCTCTTTTCTTAGGTCTAGGTATTATGTCTTCATGAAAACAAGCACTCTTTTAGCAGGGAGAGAAGTGTTTTTATTAAGATGTACGGAGGGGTCCTTCCCACAAACAGCAAATCCTTACATGATGTGAATTTGCTATCTACACTGAAGCCACTGCTAAGCGCACTTAACTACAGTACTGAACATTTTCTGCAACTATAACAACATTTATTTTACAATATAGGTCTCAGTATGGTTGTGCTCCATAAAACCAAGGGAAGTGGGTGGCGCTAACTGTAGAACAGCGGTGGACATCAAATGTACTTATTTTTCTTAAGTTGCTCTTCAGGACAAATAATCTTGTTTTGGAATGACTAATACATGTAAGTTCATTCTTAATAATTTAAGTAAATTCCAACAAAATATTGAAGCATTGTGACTTTTTAGTGCAATCCTCCTTTTTTCAGTGCAAAAAAGAACTCCATCGCAGTGCATGAGCTTGGCAGTCTGTTAACTTACTGAGATAAATCTGAACTCTGCCAAATCTGCCAGCACTCTCTTATTCTCACCCACAACCATAACAATAACCATTATAATATCTTCCTTTAGTTTAGTTTTACTGATGGACCAGAGGTAGTCCTCCACGGGTTGTCCTCCACTGCTTTTTAATGAACTTATAAAATATAAATCGTGTTAAGCTCATTCTAATTAGTGGGACATGGCCACATTAGACGTGGGGGTTCCATCAAAATTGAATCAAAATTAATGTGGGGTATGTGATATGAAATATTAAATTGAAATTAATCACAAGAAGACGCCAAGCCGTCAGGGGTGAATGCAGGCCATATTTCTTCCTCCATGAGCCCTCTCTTTCAAGAGGTTTTTTTATGCATGTTTTATTTCAATAAAGGTAATTTAACACAACAGACATAGATTACATTGTGTAATTAGGTGTATGGGGGGCGGGGGGACTTCTTGTTTTTAAGCATGGAGTATTAAGCAGATTTCTGCAATGTAAAATGATTTTTCATTGACAATTTAAGAAGAACACAACACAGTGTGAAAATCCATGTGATCCCTCCAGTAACAAGAGGACTATGATGGTAAAGATCCCAATTTCCAGTGAAACAAAAATGTTTTAAGGGAAATATGAAACAGCTTGAGCAGCTTCCAGTATTACTTTTGTAAAAGCAAGAAGAAAAGAAAGATTTGAAAAGCCTGTGAGAGAATGTGTGTTTGGGAGGATGTGGGGGGGGGGATTTATAAAATATAGCTGAAATTACCACAAAACAATTACAGGAATCATTTAACTACCAACCATTTTGTCAGGTCAATTAACTCTGATTGGGAAAATATGAAAAGAACTCAATTATACTCAGAGAAGCTGGCTCAGAATGAGGCGAATGTTCATATAAATTATAAAGACTAAACTTTTTGTTTCTGTTCGTTAGTAACACAGGTTTGGATAATTACTAGAAAATGAACCACAGGCATGTCATCATTACAGTAACCTACCAACTTAATTTGATTTGCCCATTAAAAAAACATTTTCATACCTTGGGAATAAAAACAAACAGAATGTGCAACTATGAAGAGGAACCCCAAGGGGAAAATAAACCTCCTCACTGCAAGCTAACATGTTAGATATAAGTGAGCACTTTATTAGGTATTTATTACTTATTTTTAAGACTTATTACATCTTCTGCTGCTGTAACCTATCCACCTAGAGGTTTGACATGTTGTGTGCTCAGATATGCTCTTTTGCACACCACTGTAATGTGTGGTTATTTGCGTTACTGTCACCTTCCTGTTAGCTTTGACCAGTCTGGCCCTTCTCCCCTGACCTCTCTCATAACAACGCATTTCTGTCTGCACAACTGCTGCTCACTGGATATTTTTTTGTTTTTCGCACCATTCTCTGCAAACTCTAGAGACTGTTGTGCATAAAAATCCCAGGAGATCAACAGTTTCTGAGAGCACCACTTCTTCCCCATTCTGACATTTGGTCTGAAAAACCTAAAGAACAAGTTTTCCTCAAAAGATTAGAGCAGACATGTCAATGTAAGGCCAAACCATTTGAAGGATATGCATATGGATATATTGAAGGATAAGATATGCATTTAAAGCAATAGAAAGCTTGTAGGTTCACAACTGATGAGTTTATGAATTTGTTAGGGAATGCAAAATTCATGTTACTCTACTTCTGTTTTGCATTTATTTATTTTTATTCTTGGTGTCAGAGCAGTGCAGGAGTGTACATTTGCCTTCAAGCATAATTCAGTTAGTCTGAGCTGTTTTAGGTATCATCTGTAATTAATGCATTCTTCAGCGTAGACCATTTTATTTATAGCAAAAGTCTTGCCGAATTCTGTAGCCTGAATCATATTAACCCTTTCCACTTTGCCCCCCTAGAGGACAATGTCAGCTTATTTTTATGAAAGTGTAAATATCTCAAATACTATTTAGTGTATTCACATGGTTGGAGATTTAAATTAAAGCGGCTTGTACCATTCATAAATTTCAGACCAAACTAATTTATGTCAGAGCATGTACATACAGTGTACACAAAAAGATACATACAAATTACACTGAATATTTCAATTTAAAAGTCAAGGACCAACCCTGAACTACTTATATTTGTGCACAAACTTGATCTCAATGCATGTACAAGTTTTTCCAAAACTGCACCCAGATCAAGTATCCCCAAATCTATCCAAATACAAAACATCTGCATGATCAGAAAAGCTTACTTTTCCATGAAACGCAATATATATATTATTTTTTTACAAAATGTAAAGAAAACTATCCTGCACATGTATTTTATTCCCATATATGAGAGTATGTTTTGATAAAGCATGCCCATCATGTCCAAAAAGCTCTCCAGAAAGGATAACTCACCCTAATGCTTTCTAACAAACCTGCATTTAAAATTGAACTTTATTTCAAATAAAGGTTAAGCAGCGGCCTATTAGCCCCGTTAGGCAGTAAAATTACAGGTTTAGCTATAGCAAGTCCAACGCAAAAGCTCACGTTTTACGCATGTCTGAATATTGAATCTGCTATGCGAACGCAGCAATATTCCTAAACTGTCAGTCTGAATTTGACACATTATGGGGCCACATTAAAGGGTAAGAAACCACAAAAAGATTTCCATATTTTAAATGAATTTGGTAGTGAAATTACCTAGCAATGCATTTATGCAACAACAACAAGTAGTTCAAGACGATATTTGCTAGGTATAGTCAGAAAACAGTGATAGCTTCATAACCAGCAAAGGGGTACGTGAGCACAACGGCTCTGCAAATACCAACCAATGTGATCTCTCAGCAGAACCACTCCTAAAAAAATCACTGAGCCACATTTATCAATATTTTCGGAAATCCGTGTGCAAATGTATGTGCGATCGGAACTGACTAACAATTTGCACTGGATTCATGAAACAGGAGTAGACACTGCTTTTGTGTCCACGTGTGTATGTTGATAAATACCAAGTAATCGTACATCAAAGGTGCATTCACAAAATGTGTCATTAGCATAAATTCACGCCCGTAAAACACCATCTATGGAAGAAGAAAAAAGCTTCTCTGAAGTAGAGATTGAAGTTCTGTTCATGGAAGTACAATAAGCCAAGAACATACACTGATCAGCCGCAACATTAAAGCCACCTGCTTAAACTACTTTTTTTCATGATTAAAAATTCTTTAAACACTTAATAGTGCATTGTTTTGTTATTTTAATATCTTGCTGCGCACTGGTGTTCATTACATTTACATTTTACATTTTAGTCAAGTCACGCTTTTAATCCAAAGCGATTTACAAGTGCATTAATCAGGATTGAATGAAACATCACCCATTTTAATGTTTAATCCGGTTTCAGTTTTATATGATATGAATAATTATAATATCCAATTGGCATATTAAAATAATTCAGCCGCTCTAAATCAAAACAAAATATTAAAGGTATAATAGGTACGATTTTTGTGTTAAAACATTGTTACAAGACCAAGACCAAGACCAATCCCATCGATTTACGGTGAATTCAGTTTGGCTCACATTTCATAAATGAGGCCCAGTGAGTGTACAGGAGAACTTCATGATGCATGCCCTCACAGAGAACACTTGACAATTAGTCAGGATTGACTTCCTGAGGAAAATTCTGAATTTATAATTTTCCCTTGGATTTTGACTGCACACAGATGCAGTGGAAATCAAATTCCACTGCTGGAGTCTTCCCATCAGCTAGCATTGACACAATGTTCAACTCACCACTGCCCACATCGGCTTGGAGAAATGAGCAGCAGTCTGACCCTGCAGCCAAACGGTATCAAACATTTATTTTATGATTATTATATTTCCACCCTCACTGGAAATTCCTAATTAGGAGGTGAGCAGAAATATGCAGTTAATATTGCTGTTGTCTTATTTCAAAGTTCCCTCTGTGTCTATCTTTTCTACCCAGTGGCAAGGCTTTTATTGAATAGTAGTCATACATTTGAATTACAGGCAGATTACTTACTCTCTGTGGGTTACACCTGTGACATACCCACTCTGACTACTTTATTGGGTAGACCTGTACACTAGCTTGCTAAAACAATAAATATATAATAAGCCAATAATGTGGCTCAATGTACAAAAGTAGTTCAAAAGCTCAATGCAGGTTAAGAGGTTACATTGTTGTTCAGACCAAACATCAGAATGGGGAGAAAAATGTGATTTAAATGTAACTTCGACCATGGAATAATTATTATTGCCAGATGGGGTGGTTTGAGTATCTCAAACAGAGAATACAGCGGAAAAAAAACATCCAGTGAGCGGCAGTAATGAGAGAGAGGAGAATGGCCAGAATGCTTAAAGCAGACAGGAAGGTGAATATAGAACACAGATTCACAATATCAGTCAAGACTAAACTTATAGGAGCCGCGAATGCGTGTCCTGGAGAGGTGCGCAAAGCTGGGGCGTTCCCGTCTTAGACGCACATTGCTGTCTGGTCCGCTCGGTTGCTGGAAGGATGTTCGCTGGTCCTTTTTCCGGGTGGAAAAGTTTGTTGCTGTTGTTTGTTAGTGAGCTTTGCAGGGGTAAACTGATGTAGCGTTCCGCGTACACCATTTTCCACTCGCTATAGGCCACAAAGTTACCGCGAGGTAACTGGGTGTTTCCGTAGGCCTGGTAGTGCGCTGTGCAGCATTCAGCCTCTGTCCGAGTCTCGGAGCAGATGAGCTGAAGCGAATGGCCAAAAAGGGTACGTCAAGGAAGAAGGGAGAAGAAGGGAAGGAAGAGAAGGATCCCGAGAACATGTCTTGCTCTTATACGGGAAAGTTTATTGCTCCCGCCATTACGGGATTGGCTGAACCAAGCTAGACGTCATGCGGGGTGGAAGTCGCGGCATTGTCCTGTGGGATTGTGGGAGTTGTAGTTCCTACAAGTGGAAGAAAGACATATTATAAAGAAAGTTATACAAGAAATTTAAATGAAGTAGGCTGCCTTTACAAAGTTTGAACAACAGAAAATAATTTAATTCAGTTTAATTGAAAAACTAATGTGAAATTCAGTCAGCATGAATGGTAGGAAATTCAGACCTGGTAATTCAGATGAAATACAGCGAATGGAAAATAATTTAGTGAATGGAAAATAATGTATAGAATATTACTCAATACATTTGTCCTCATTTGCATATCACCCCAGCCCTGGACTTCCCCTCAGTAAAAATGTCTGTTTTGGACATCTTCTATTTATCTGCTGGTCTATTTTTGTAAAGCAGCCAAGAATTCCTGCATTCCAGCAGAATTATCATTCTAATTATTACAGTGTTTTAGATCATTTGTAGTTCTGTCTGATTTTATGGCTTTCCCACATAATGGTGTCACCTTGCCCCTTAATACAAATGATTCCTGGCACTGGTTGCCAAAATTGATTTCCTGTGACCTCAATAGAACCACTGAGTGCTGTGACCTCAATAGAACCACTGCAGATGGAACATTCCTGCAGGTTCACATAGTACTTTGTCCAGCTAAGCACATTAGCTCTTTATTATTGTTTCAAAACAAATGTTTGCTATGAAACTCTAATAAATCAAGCCTTGAGATGCTATGAATAAAGCAAGACTTACTCTTTGAGACCATGTTCACATTTGTAAATATTTTAAATAACTCATTTATTCCACAGTCCCTTGCCTTTAAACCTCGCAGTACGAATGAAGATGTCTCAGTCACCCTAATCAGTCACCCTAATCCCTCCTCCCACCTTTTATTTTTGTCCATTACTGTTATTAATCATGTGAGAATATGGCCTTCTGTGTTTGTGTCTACAATATACAGCAGTGCACTTCACTTCCCTTATGCTTCCTTATATGGTATCTCCTCTCAAGGACAGGTGAAAAGTACATTGAATAACATCACAATCACTTAAGCACTCTTATCCAGAGCAACGTACATAATTGTAGAACATCAATGTGTAACTGTCAACAATACAAACATGTGGTGTCACCAAGAAGGCACAGGAGCCGACAGTGCCATGGAAAATGATTATCCCCTTCCTGATTTTCTCTATTATTGCATATTTGTCACACTGAATGGTTTCAGTTCTTTAGACAAAATATAATACTAGACAAAGGAGGCAAATACATTTTCATAAACATCTTCACACTGCTACACCCATAACAATAAAGCATAAATAAACTTCAGCCAGTAGTAAATCACTTTGGGCAGCAAAAATGCATAGCCATATATTAAATAACTATTTAGCAACTGCTTGTGTTTTTCTATGGAGGCCGTAAAGGGTCTACTAGATAAGTCGTCAGGTTAACGAAAGAAATATCCCAGAGCTTCCCCGCAAGAAGTCCACGGGTAGCTGGGGGTCCTGACCAAACATCTCCCCAGTTGAGTTGACTTTTGTCATGTTTGTCTGGTTAAACCGCTTGCATTGGCCATTTCCAGTGGGGTGATATAGAGTGGTGTGTGGCTTTGCCACCCCAAGTTCACAAAGCTGCTTAATGAGAGAGCTCTCCAAACTACACCCCTGGTTGGAATGCAGGTGACTAGGCACCCCAAATTTATAAAACCAATCCGCCACAAGCACCTATGCAATGGAAGGTACCGCCAGTGTGTACTCACTAAAAATGTCCATTATGACGAGCATGTTCTCAATCCCATTACGGGAGGACTCCAGGATAGTGAAATCAAGGGTCAGAACTTAACGTAGTTCTGCATATTGCATTCAGGTGGCCTGAGACCCCGACTGGCATACGCTATTGGCCTAACCTTCCCCTCCTGTTCCTGGGATAAGACGGCCCCTAAACCATTGTGGCTGGCATCTATTTCCAGGATGAAAGGAAGCACAAAGTTGGCATAGGCCTGAACAGGGGCAGCAACTAGCTTAGCCTTAACACTCAAAGCTGTGCTCACATTCTGTAGTCCAAGCAGAAGGGCAGCTCCATCCTGACCCCTTCCTAGACTTGGTACCTGCTAGCTCTGCCACCAGTCGATGTAGATGTGCAGCCAGCTTAGCGAAGCCCTCCACAAAGTGCCGATAGTAACTAGCGAATCCAAAGAAGGAACGGAGCTCCTAGACATGGCTAGGCTGGCACCAAAGGCTACTGCCTCGATCTTCTAAGGATCCGTAGAAATGCCAGAGCTGGAGATGACATGCCCACATAACCCACCTCCCGCTTAAAGAAGGCACATTTACTGAGCTTGGCCTTCAGACCCTCCTGCTGCAGACAGTCAGATGTTGGGAAATGGTGGAAGAAAAGACAACAACATCGTCAAGGAAGAGCAAGAGAGACTGGCAGTGCTGGTCACCAAAGATCCTCTGCATAAGGCGCTGAAAGGTGCTTTGGGCATTACAGAGGCCAAAGGGCATTCAGTTCCTAAACGGAGTACAAAAGGGGCCCGGTTTCTCTGTAAAGCTGCTTTGCGACAAAGGCCCTTTGTAAAAAGCGCTATACAAATAAAATCGAATTGAAAAATTGAAAAGGCTGTCTTGGCATCTTGGCATCCTTGAACTGAGACTTGGTTGTACCCGCTGGCCAAATCTATCATGGAAAACCAGTGGGCCCCTGACAGTGCATCCAACGATTCCTCGTTACGAGGTCGTGGGAATGCATCCTTCCTGGTCTTGCAATTTAGTTGCCAGTAATCCACACACAGGCGTAATCTTCCATCCTTTTTCTTCACTAAGACAATGGGCAAGGCATAAGGGCTACTGCTCTCCCTAATGACCTGTGCCTCAAGGAACTGGTTGATATAGGCCTTAACAACAGCATACTCAGAGGGGGGCAATCGCCGGTAGCGCTGCCGTATAGGGACCTCATCCAGCAAGGGAATTTCATGTGCAGAAAACACAGTCTGGTGCTTAAGCAGCAAGGACCTGGCCTGTTCCCTTTCTGGGCCATTTAATGTTGCCAAATCCAGGGCTTCAAGCTGTTCTCAGAGGGACTTAACTGCAGTGGGATTGGAGTCAGTGGCATTGATGGGCCTGACCTCCATGATGCCACTATCCACAAAACCCAGAGTGCCTAAGGTAGTGTGGGGGAAAAGAAAAAAATCATGGGTACCTACATTAACTATAGGTATGTATACTGTACTACGGGTGACCCGCACCAAGGCTGGAGAGGCCAGCAATCCCTTGGGAAGACCTGAAGGCTCAAACAGTGCTGAGGCCCCCGAGTACTGCTCGGAACAGGTAGCAGCCAAGAACTTAGTTTAACCCCCTGTGATAGTCCCCAGGCTAACACTAGCTGCTCTTTTGTCTCTGAACCGAATGCTAACGAACAATTGAGAAAAGATTAATTAATTAAAATGTATATGTACATACACAGACCACAATGCTGCAGGACCAACTGGTATTTAAGAAAAGAAAACAAAAGAAAGGAATCCACGTCTCCGCTTTTGCAAAGTATAGATCCTGCCAATTAAGCCTGAGGCCTGTGGCATGAGGGTAACCAGGAACAGTGTGCCAGTATTATAAATTATAAAAGCACAGAGTAATAATCAACAATAAGCAGCCAATTTCGCCACCCTGGGAATTTCCCCCAGGGAAATAAACCTCAGAGAATAGAGGTACAGGTACGGTAATACTAAGAAGCAGGAGACCTGATTCCCTCAACCAAAAGTCATTTTTATTGCACATAGACAAAGGGAATACTGGAGCGGGAGATTCAGTTAGTTAGATGTAAACTAAAAGGAGCCAAGCATGGTTACATAACAATATGGCAAATGCTTTCTTTATTAAAAAATGGTACCCCAAGTAGAGCACAAGAATAATGTATTTATTAATAAGTTAGGATAAGTTTAGCCAGTTTCGGGTTCACTTCACAGTCTACAGATACTAATTGCCACTACATATGGCCACAAGGAAAAAAGGGGTTTGCACCAGTATGGAAGCAAGGCTGAGGCTTACCTGGAGTAGGCAGACTAGCTGAGGTGTGTTTTAGGATCCAGACAGACAGCAAGTCAATAGAAAAAGGTGCTCTAAGCCACATGCAGTACAGGGAACCACCACCAAGTGCCTAGCCTCTTCTGGGGCACACAGCCTTTGCTAAAGACAAAGGGGGAAATTCATGGGTACCAAAGACGTCACTTCCGGAATGCCCGCCGCCATATTTGTGTCCGACTGACACTTTTGGACCGTCACGGCAGCGAATACAGCGCATCTAAGCGAGACAGAAAAAAAGCGATATTTGGAAAAAACGGCGATTATTGGTTGTGATCCTTATTTATTACCTTTAACTTTATTTTGTCCCTTAAAATCTGCGAAGCGTCTGCCCCAACTTACTTTCCCCGACATCTACATTTATCTGATACATAATCCATCCCCATACACCGGAGACAGCCTTAAGGCTTTCAAGAGTACGGATGCCTATCAATACTCAGTTGCAGGATGGGTCATTTGTATTTTATTTATTTATCCAGAAAGGTCCCATTGAGATACGAGATCTCACATTCACACAGTTACACACATTCACACATATGGTCATTTTAGAGTCACCAATTAACCTAAGTAATTCAACAACAATCATCAACCGTGTTATTTTGGTGGTGGTTAAGTCTAGAGTGATAGTGATTGCTTCGGCTTCGTGCGTTTCATTTACATGTGGCTATTAACGTTAGACTTTACACAGTTCTCGGTCGCTCTGATCAGAAATGCAGGACAACCAGCCGCGGGTCTGAAACTAGGCATAGCCTAGTCTACTACGTAATTGCGCCTCCTTGAGTTTGTTTAAAATAATGACATCGCTCCCATTATTTAACCAAGTAACATTGTCAACAAAATGTGGAACAATATTTTTTATCTTGTGACTAACTGGCTGACCACTAACATCCCTAAATTATAATAAAGTGCTGCATTTTTCACTTAACAGGTCAATCATTCCCAGGCTCTGAACACAAAAGCAACATGTCCATGGATAGTGGTGCAGGAGATCGGGACAGTGGTGATGGCACATTGCACATGTATGGCAGGGTTTCATTTATTAAATAAATAAATAAATAATAAAGGGTTTCACCATTTATTTCGCCAATCTAACTCCTTTGGGATCGAATAGAATTGTAGTCCAGGGTTTCTCTGACGACTGTTGTCACAGCCAACAGCACAACATATCCCGGGCATATTTTATCAACTTTATCGTGGATCTTCCTTCGTTTTCTCTGGTCGTTTTGGTTGTGGCGCGCAGCTGAGACCGGACACAAAGATGGCGGCGGTAAAACACAGTGACGTCACATGGTACCCATGAATACCAAGCACAGAACCAGACACATAAGATAAAAAATCAAAGCCACATCAAAATATACCAGTTGGTACTATGCTCCAAAGGGAAACTGCACAGAAATAGAACACCAATTCCACCCAATATTAATTAGCTTGCTATAAATAAACCATGTAAACAGAAACCACAAAAAGAAACAATATTAAATAAGCAATACCAAAAAATACCTTAATAACCATAGTAAACATACATTATTTCCCATTGGATAGGCCAACAAAGATAACGAAAGAAAACCAGAAACAAATCAAAATAGATAAAACAGCAACCTTCTCGCTCATCATTGCTGGATACACAACCTCGAGCTCCCTGCAAGATAAGGCGACAAAATTACAACCCAGAACTGTACAGCCTAGGAACATTTCTTACATTGTTATGGTCACGCAAATAAAATGATGTGCGGGCTTGGGATGCTACGGGGAGGACATTGGGCTACGCAAGATAAAAACAAACAATTACACCACAATCATTGCAACAATAATGCACAAAGGGACTGGACTACCAAGCTAAAATTAAACCTACCTGAACGATCGGTGTCAAGCAACATGGACAAGAACCGCAGCTTCCAAGGACAAGCAGATACAAATTGGAGAAGTAAATACAAGGAAACCGATTCTGGCAAAATGCTGCTACGCAACCAACAGATCCACCTCTTGAACAGCAGAAGTCAAACACATTTCACATTTCATGTATTATTCAAAAGAAGGCTGGCTCCTTATTTATAAGCATACTGATATACATACTAATAATAAAATACTTTGAGAATGTATTTAAATGCTAAACAATATGAAATGGGATTATGTCACTGAAAATGATCTCTCAGACTAGAGATTCCTTGGAAATCCTCCAAAGGACGTCCTCTATTTAGACATAGGCATCGCAAAATATTTTTTTTGTTGTAAAATGTCGAAGCGCAACAGTCTCCACATGTGTATTGAAAATGCAACAGTTTCGTTAAGCAGGAGAAAACAAATAGCTGTTGTTTTATACAAGCCTAGCAAATTCAGGAAACGTCATTGTTATTCAGAATTTTCTTACACATGGATGGAGGTAACATATTTGCTCTGCAACTAAATTATAAATACTGGTCTGGCATGGTTGTAGTTGGGCTCAACGTGTTTGAGAGAGCAATACAAAACATAGATAATAGCATTTCTATGTTCAAGTACTTTTGTAGAAGGGATGCACAGGGAATACACCAATCCAAGGTATTTTTTTTACTATATTTTTTCAATAATCATGTAACTACGTACACAAATCCAATATAGGCTGGCATGCAATGTATAAACGGCAAATTGATGCATACATATTGTTTGAGTCACCATAAATTTCCGTTTTATCTTTATGTTGCTAATAGAAATACAGGCATTCAATGGCCCTCCAGGTTTTGCTTGGAGCTATTTGAAGCCTACATGAACCAGGTGACTGCCCTGGACTAGTGTAGCAAACGTTGCTCCAACATATACCTGATTTAAAGTAACTGAGCTTTGTAGTACGGAAAACGCAGGGTTAGCGCTTAGGTCACCAACCCTTTACTCTCGCTTCGTAGTACATCCCCAGCTTCATATATGCCACCTGGTGGTGGTTGTGTGAACAACAAGTAATTACTATAGAAAAAGAAAAAAAAATCTGTGCCCAGAAGATCTTGAGAGCTAAACTACTGTATATTAGTAAAATTGGGAAAGCTCATTCTGAAAGAAATGATCACTTATTTTCAATTCACAGCACAAGTGATGTGATAAACACTTGCTCACTGTGAAAGTTAAAAAGTAAGAATTATGGTTACAAAAATGGTGAACAATGAATAAAGAGCCACATTCTCGTGATTACTAAACATGCAAATATCATATCTACTGTAACCATCTTGAGTCTTAGAAATGCTGAAAAGATCACTCATCAGCTCCTGCATTCATTTAGATGCTCATATGCAGAAAAACTTCATAAGTGTACTAAATAGGTTAACAAGAACAGAAGTACAACAGAAAATGATAACAGTCAGAAATACTGGAGCAAGATGCATTAGATGTATCAGCTGCACTTTGCATGGACTTCAATCCTGATGAACAAGTCCAACTAACCAAACAACATTTCTAGAGGTAAATGTGAAATCTCATGAATCTGTATTGTGGGATTTTCTTTTTTTAGCATTTACTTGTGAACTTGTGCACTTCACAGTTAGTGGTTCAGCTCCTATATCTCATTGCACCATTACCTTTAAATCTACAAATAACTGCAGCAACAAAAAAAAGGCATTTCGGACAGGCATGGCAGTGAACAGGTACGCCATTCGGACTCATGGAGGGGCAAGAACACCAGCAGCTTCACTAATGCTGTCACCCTGTGTTCTTTTTCTGGCACAGGTGGGAAACAGGTGTTTCACTTCGAAGAACAAGGGATGGGTGCGAAAGTTTGTAAGCACGCTGACAAGGATTTGCTGGTTCAGCGGTGCTTGGAGAGAGTGAGAATTTTATTAACATCCAAGCTGCGTGAAGATTTTTATTCTTTAGATTAAAGGGGTTGGGTTTAATTAGGCTTTTATTAATTCAGTGATGTGACACATGCTTAAAAAAATAACCTCTCACCTATTTGGCAGCCAAAGTGAAATGGTACATAGGAACACTGTAATTGAATAAGGATGGCAGCTATTAACGCCAAAATCAATTGGGAATAAGTTTGCCTGGACTGTGGTTTTATTGTATATGTAAGATGCAGTATGAAGCAGTCGTAGGTAAGTTAACCGCCTTCAGCAGAACACCTTTTCTAACATTGCTGAGGGTGCAGCAGAGAGGAAGAAACCACTGCTTTCAAAGTAATTGTTATGTTCCCTTCTGAGATTACGCCCACAACCTTCAGGTGTTGGGGAAAACCCAAATCACAATGCTGAACTGGTTGTTATTATTTTTTAAATTAAATCAGTCCCCCTTGTACTGGGTTGCTTGGTGGGCCATATGCTGAGAGGAAGCCTTCAATGGCAGCAAGGTCCATCAGGCCTGCTCCCTGTTTTGTGGTTGCTGGGGGGATAGCTCACCTGGAGGGGAGAGACTGGCATCTGTGTCTTGTCTCCAGCACAGAGAAAAAGGCCTCAGCATGTGTCTGGGAGGTCTATGGGTTTTGCCGCTCTCTGCAGGGTGTGGGCCTGTCATAGTGGGAGATTTAGGACAGTCAATAAGAATCCCTGTGTTTGGTGCCAAGTAAAGACACAGCATAATTAAAACCTTTCTCTGGAATCTTTTTGAAGTCAAGCAATGACAATCACTCTGAATTATGTGGCTCTGAGGATCCTTATCCTTACCACACACATACACACAAACAGATGCATGTGTCAGCACACATGCAAGCACACACACACACACACACACACACACACTAACGTTTAGCTAAAGTTAGCTATGCTGTAACTTTGCTGCATATGGTTTTTGCCATCAGCTATGTCAGTCAAGCATTTTGGCATACCTTTTAGTGCCTGACTGATATGAATGCAGCTATTACTGCATTTTTAAAAGAGACATGATTCCAGCAGTCAGCAATGCAATGTTACAAACCTGCCGAAGAAAGCTAGCCAGAGCAAAATATCTGTTCCATCACCACTAAGCTAAGCTTGCTACCTTTGCAAATGTTGATATATTATATCTACAGCCCATTTTATGCACCCCCCCCCCCCCCCCATTTTAGGGGGCCAAAAAATTGGACAATTGGCGGCTCAAATGTTTCTTGGATTTGTTGTTGTCTCTCAACACAAGGACTAAAGAAGTGTCAATGCCAGTACACCAGGCCATATAAATCAGAATTAGGTGTCAAAATCTTCCGGGTACAGTGGTACCCATTGTTCTATGAGTTATTAGCGAGCTTTAAGCTCTATGGGAATTGGATTTTATCCAATCTCGAGACTGAAAAACGATCTACGCAACGCCATCTTGATGGCCAATCAGGGCAAAGATGCGCTTTAGCGACCGAATTTACATACGGTGGCTATATAAGTGACATCGCAGGCCGTCATTCTTTCTTCGAGACAAATTTTCAGCGAAGGAAAGAGACAGGGCCTGTGAAGCTTAAAGCTCGCTAATAACTCATAGAACAATGGGTACCACTGTACCCGGAAGTTCTATTTCTTTATTAGCTTCACTTTAAGCTCTATGGGAACCCTATAGCCCACGCCCTGTCGTCAACATCAGCCCCCTGATGCAGAACAACAGGCGATGGCAGTGATAGCCAATCAAGAGGGGCTCCCCTCAATAGCCAGCCCTTTTTTATGCATGAAAAAAAAAGGGGGACTGTATAAACCGAGGAGCCACAACCATCCCCAGCGCTCGGTTCATGTAAACCAGCTACCGAATACCCAAGCCGGGAGATGGCCAATATAAACATGCACGCCTCTAGCCACCGCGTAGAGGCGTTGCACATAATGTGTTTGAGCAGCAGCTACGTCCGATTGGACGCTGAGCTCAGGACTGCATGCGCCACCGACAGTGTCGATGCATCCAGCAGATAGAAACGCACAAAGGCGCATGGCGAACTCCATGACGCCGCTGTACAAATGTCCTGCACACTGATCCCTTTAAAAAGTGCCCGAGAAGCTGCCATGCTTCGAGTAGAGTGGGCGCGAACCTCCGACAGAGGGGGCAAGCCCATACACTCATACGCCCAGTTGATTGCGTCAGTAAGCCAATGGGAAAATCTCTGTGCCGTAACAGGTTTTCCCTTAGCAGCAGCACCATAACAGACAAACAGCTGATCTGCTTGTCGAATAGGCTGCGAACGTCGTACGTATATCGACAGAGCACGCACTGGGCAAAGTTTATGCAGCATAGCATCCTCCTCATCGTCATGAGGAGGGGGCTTGAAAGCCACCAGGTCCAATACCCGTGAGCGGAAGGACGTGGTGATAACCTTCGGGGTAAACGCAGGGTTCGGTCTCAGCACGACTCTGTCAGATCCTGAAAAGGAGAGACAGTCCAGGTGCACAGACAAGGCGCATAAATCGCTTACTCGCTTAGCAGAAACTAGCGCAGTAAGCAGCGCCACCTTAAGGGACAAAGCTCTCCACTCAACGCTCTCCAGCGGTTCGAAAGGAGGGCTGCACAAGGCTTTTAGTACCACCGTTAAGTCCCACTGCGGAACACGGGGTGGGGCCACGGGTTTCAGACGCCGGACGCCCTGGATAAAACGCTTTACCAGGGGGTGGGCAGCCACCGTAGAGCCACCATAGCCAGTATGGCACGCAGAAATTGCGAAGACATACCCCCTTAACGTGGACAAAGATAACCCCTTATCAAGTAGGCTCTGCACAAAGTTGAGCACTACGGATACAGGGCACACCAGGGGGTCCTGAGAGCGTTCGAGACACCAAGTCTCGAAGGCCTCCCATCTGCCTTTACAAGCCATTGTAGTTGAGATAGCGCGAGCATGCTGTATAGTATTTACAGCTGCCTCGCTCAATCCCATGTTCACGAGCCTGCTCCTAACAGGGGCCAAGCCGTGAGGCGCAGCCTGCTTGGGTGGGGATGAAAAATGGTCCCCGCCCCCTGAGACAGGAGGTCCCGGCGCTGGGGAAGTCGCCACGGGACGCCGGTCAGCAGCAGGGCTACATCGGCCATCCACTGTTTATGCGGCCAATCTGGCGCGATCAAAATCAGGGGTTTCCTCTCCTCTCTCGCTTTGGCTAGTACCTGCGGTACCAGACCAAAGGGAGGGAAGGCATAAAGGAGGCCCTTGGGCCAGCAATGGGCTAGCGCGTCCACTCCCAGTGGGGGCGAGCCGGTTGCTGTCATCGCAAACCATAATGGGCAATGCGCATTCTGTCGGGAGGCGAATAAATCCACTCTCGCTTTCCCAAAGCGTGACCACACCTCCGCTACCACGAGTGGGTGAAGACACCACTCTAGGGGGGAGGGACCACCCCGAGACAAGAGGTCTGCGCCGCAGTTCAGCTGCCCCGGGACGTAGAGCGCCCGTAAGGAGCGAACTCGCGGGTATGCTCAAGTCCAGATCCTCACCGCCAGCCGGTGTAGATGTGGACATTTGGTGCCGCCCTGTCGGTTTAGGTAAGCGACTGTCGCTTTGTTGTCGCTTCTGATTAGAACGTGTCTGCCCCGAAGAAGGGGTTCGAAATGTTGTAATGCAAGCCATACTGCTGTGATCTCCAGCACATTGATATGAGGCAGAGGAGGGTTCCACAACCCGCTCGCCATCATTCCATTGCAGACCGCCCCCCACCCCTTGGTGGAGGCGTCTGTGTATACAGGGACATGAGTGGAGATAGCGCCCATTGGCACACTTTCACTCAGCATTCGCCCATTTCGCCAGTGCGAGAGTGCTCTCACAACCGACTGCGGAATGCGAAACAGCTTTGCACGGTCTCTCACTGGATCGAAATGCATTCGCTTGAGCCAGAATTGCACCGGTCTCATGCGTAGCAATCCCAAGGGAACCACGGCGATTGCTGCCGCCATTAAACCCAACAGGCGCATAATCGTGATTCCACTGATGCAGCGACCTGGGAGAAATCGGCAAGCGTGGCCTCTCAGGGAAGCAATTCTCTCCTGAGAGAGACGCGCCGTCATTGACAATGAGTTTAGCCGGAGCCCTAGGTACTGAACACACTGGCTCGGGGTGAAAACACTCTTGTCGCGGTTGATGGTGAAACCCAATCCTTCGATGTGGGTTATCAGCATCTCTGTGTGTTTCGCAGCCAACTCCCTGGAAGGGGCTAACACAAGCCAGTCGTCCAGATACGTTAAAACACGTATGCCCTGTTGTCGCAACGGGGCGATAGCAGCCCGCGCCACCATTTCGAAGGTGCGGGGTGCCAGGGACAGACCGAATGGGAGTTTGGTAAATTCGTACGCTCTTCCCAGAAAAGTGAAACGAAGGTACTGCCAATGGCGCTGTACAATGTTCACATGGAAGTAAGCGTCTTTTAAATCTACGAGCGTGAACCAGTCCCCTTGGCTGATTGAGCTCATTACGCGCTTGTGCGTTAGCATCTGAAAACGTCGTTTCACCAAATGACGGTTCAGAGCTCGCAGGTCCAGTATTGGTCTCACACCGCCGTCTTTCTTTGGAACGAGGAAATAAAGGGAATAAAACCCTCGCATTTCGTCGTGTTTGGGGACTAGGCGGATCGCGCTTTTTGCCAAGAGAGTCTCTATCTCTTGGGAAAGTGCGCTGTTTAGATGCAGGGGCATATTCGTTTCCCTTACTCCTACAAAAGGAGGAGGGGGGACAGCGAACTGTAACGCGTAGCGCGCTCTGATTACAGTACTGAGCCATGGCGTCAGCTTGCACTTCCGAGTCCAAGCACAAAGGTTGAACGCGGACCTGGTTGAAAGCAGTGCAGACTGTACCACGGGCTTCTGAATCTGCAGAAGCCCGGCTCTTAAGTGGGGGCGGGGTCGAATTCGAGCCAGCGACCTGGTGCTTATCTGTGATAGGCCGACGTAGAGTCCTGGCCGGCTTCGATTCTGAGCCGGCGAGGACTCCAATACTGCCTGAATGTCGGGGAAAAAGGCCCCTTTTGACTGAGAAATCACCAAGCGCTGATGCCAGTTTGAGGCAGAGGGCAAGGGAAATGTTTGTGTAACAATAGGGGGAGTGTGCTTTGTGACTGTAAGGGCGAAACTTGCTCCCGAGTAGGCGCTAGTAAAGTCAGTGATACAGGAGGGGTGTCCGGTCCACTCGACCGGATCGCCTCTATGACACTCTCCCGCGGAGATTCAGGAACCCTTCTGGGCTTTCGATTGAGGCGGGTGAGCCCTGGGTGCAGCAGGGTTGAACGGCTTCGTCCAAGCCTTGTCGCTAGCAATAGTGGTAGCGTCTCTACGGCCACCGGGCTGCTCCTCAATTGAGCGCCGGGCTGACGCCGTCTTTCTTTGGAACGAGGAAATAAAGGGAATAAAACCCTCGCATTTCGTCGTGTTTGGGGACTAGGCGGATCGCGCTTTTTGCCAAGAGAGTCTCTATCTCTTGGGAAAGTGCGCTGTTTAGATGCAGGGGCATATTCGTTTCCCTTACTCCTACAAAAGGAGGAGGGGGGACAGCGAACTGTAACGCGTAGCGCGCTCTGATTACAGTACTGAGCCATGGCGTCAGCTTGCACTTCCGAGTCCAAGCACAAAGGTTGAACGCGGACCTGGTTGAAAGCAGTGCAGACTGTACCACGGGCTTCTGAATCTGCAGAAGCCCGGCTCTTAAGTGGGGGCGGGGTCGAATTCGAGCCAGCGACCTGGTGCTTATCTGTGATAGGCCGACGTAGAGTCCTGGCCGGCTTCGATTCTGAGCCGGCGAGGACTCCAATACTGCCTGAATGTCGGGGAAAAAGGCCCCTTTTGACTGAGAAATCACCAAGCGCTGATGCCAGTTTGAGGCAGAGGGCAAGGGAAATGTTTGTGTAACAATAGGGGGAGTGTGCTTTGTGACTGTAAGGGCGAAACTTGCTCCCGAGTAGGCGCTAGTAAAGTCAGTGATACAGGAGGGGTGTCCGGTCCACTCGACCGGATCGCCTCTATGACACTCTCCCGCGGAGATTCAGGAACCCTTCTGGGCTTTCGATTGAGGCGGGTGAGCCCTGGGTGCAGCAGGGTTGAACGGCTTCGTCCAAGCCTTGTCGCTAGCAATAGTGGTAGCGTCTCTACGGCCACCGGGCTGCTCCTCAATTGAGCGCCGGGCTGACGACACAGGAGTGCGGCGAGTCTTAGACCACGAACGGCGATCCTGGCGTCTTGCATCTGAAGCAAGAGGCAGGTGCTTCTGCAGAGTGGGTCTCTCCTCATCCAGTCGCTTAAACCTCGCTATCGCTTCGGTCACCGCTGGACCGAAGAGACCGTCGAGAGAGACTGGGGCATCGAGGAGGGGGACCTTGTCCGCTTCAGGGAGTGCCGAGTTCGCTAGCCATAAGTGCCGGAGAGAGGCTACACTCCAGCCCATAATCCGTCCAAAATCCTGTGCCAACCCCTGGGTGAGGTGCAGGATTGCGCCCGCATTCTTCCTCAGCTCGGCAGAAACATCATCTGCGAGGGAGGAAGTAAGGGACTCGATCAAGTTCGTCTGTGCTATCGCTAGGATAGCAAGATTGTTCGTTGCATCGGCGCCTTGGGAACCACAGATAAACGAACGTTCAGACAAGGCAGCTGATATCTGCCCAGACCGAGTGGGAAGGTTAGGCTTCCTTGCGCTCCACCTTGCTGTGGGGGCGAGGAGATGAGTAGCCAAGGAATCTTCGAGTCGCGGAACCCCCTCCGTCTGAAGCTTTTGTCGGCCTGACACCACCGTGAAAGGCGAAAAAGACACTACCGGGGCTTTCGTAGAGAAAGGCTTGTCCCAGGTTAGCTGCACGTAGTGCTGTACAGACGGGCAGACGGGGGTCGGTTGCACACCGTGTCTCGGTGTGTCGCGCCTGTACACTGGAGCCACCAGCTGGTTTACAGGCGCTGCAGGAGGAGGGGGCCAGGGGAGCTCCGCTCTGGTCGCCGCCGCTTTCATCACGAGCGGAAAGTCTTTCAACAGGGAGGGGTGGTGCTCCAACTCACCCGTCGCCGTTGGGATAGCGACAGAGCCGGAAGGCTCCAAACTGTCGTCTGGAAGCATCTCCTGGTCACTAGAGTGGAGAAGGAGGTCGTCGTCCTTGTCCTCAGAGCTGTTAGCGAGGGTTAGGAGCGCCTCTTCCAGATGGGCCGTATCAGACGGAACCCTGCCATCGCGCAGGTTCGGTCTGTCCTACTGAGAGTGCATGGCAAAAGGCTCCGGGAAGTCAGCCCAACTGGCGTCTTCGCGGTGCATGCTTGCCCGGCGCAGTAGCTCCTGCGCCCCGAGTGCAGCGCAGGCGGTGCAGGTCACCTTAGTTAAGGCCGCGAGAGCATGGGTCTCGCCGAGACACATAACGCAAGCAGTGTGAGGGTCCGTACCCTCCACGGCTGCGTCGCACCCTTGGCACTGCTTCATGGCGAATCTTCGAGCTCGACGTCGTCTAGCGAGGGCCTTTGAGTCGGGAAAAAAAGCTCCTTCCTCACAGCGGCGCGTTTCTGCTCGCAGACGAAGAACTTCGGCGTGGTAGAAACGTAAGTCTCCAGCTAGGTTGCTAACCTTGCGCTGAAAATTTGAGAAGAAAGAATGACGGCCTGCGATGTCGCTTATATAGCCACCGTATGTAAATTCGGTCGCTAAAGCGCATCTTTGCCCTGATTGGCCATCAAGATGGCGTTGCGTAGATCGTTTTTCAGTCTCGAGATTGGATAAAATCCAATTCCCATAGAGCTTAAAGTGAAGCTAATAAAAAAATAGAACAACTGTTTGGTTAATGATTAAAAAGCAAGAGCACGCTGGTGAGCTCAGCAATGGCAAACAACTTGATTGATCATGGAAGACCAGTGTAGTGTAAGACAGAATCCTTAAAATGGTGAAATCCAGGATGTAGGTGTAGATGTGTCAAATAAGACTAAGACAGCACAACCTCAGAGGGTTCACCACAATATGCAAACACCTGACAAGCCTCAAGAATAGAATTACTGTTACCAGGTTACTGTTTGCAAAAACGTAATTAAAAACCTGTAGAGTTCTGCAACCAAGTGTTATGGATAGATGAAACAAAGATCAACCTGTACCAGAGTGATGGAAGGATGAAAGTATGGAGAAAACAGCTCATGCTCCAAAGTACCCTCCCTCCATCTGTTGAACATGGTGGATGTAGTTTTTATGGTTTGGGCATGTATGGCTGCCACAGGAACTGGCTCACTTGTGTTCATTGATGATGTCACTGCTGACGGCAGCAGCAGGATGAATGCCAAAGTATACGTCATCTTGTCTGCTCAGATCCAAGCAAATGCATCAAAACTGATTGGATGATGCTTCATCATGCAGCAAAACAATGATCCAAAACATACAGCCAAAGCAAGAAACAAGTTTTTTTGGGCCAAAAAGTGGAATGTCCTTGCCTAGCCAAGTCTATCACCTGACCTCAATCCAACTGAGTGTGCATTTAATTTGCTGAAGATCAAACTGAAATCAAATAGCCCCCAAAACAATCAGGAGCTGAAGAGGGCTGCATTATTGGCCTAGCAGAGCATCAACAGGAAAGACATCCAGCATCTGGTGATGTCTATGGGTTGCAGACTTTAGACAAAATATTAAATATGATGCTTTATTACAGTTTGTGTGTGGCAGTTGAGCACGGTTTGTGGAAGGAATCAGGGCAATCCGAGGACCTACCTGGAATGATTCAGCCAAGAAGAGAGAGCAGAACCATGCTGGCAAGAAAGCTGAAAAGCTAAATGACTGTTATTTTCTTTGCATTTATTATTTTAATGTGTTATTTTGCCCTGAATCATGTGAAGGTGAAGGCTTGTTTTATTTTACCATTTGTCTAGCTCTCTCTCTCTCCATAAATAAGATAGCTAGATAACTACCCTGCCAACCCAGTCAAAGGCATAGTTGATGTTAATGTAGTGTTACATCCCAGTGTATTATAAGGTTAGATCTAGGGATGTAATTTTAAGGGTACTGTTTGGAGTTTTTGGCTGGGTATTGCCGCGTGCTGGTTTTTCCCTATACAGGTAGGAGTGCATCCTGTTGCCGGGTGACCTGCCTTGGTGGATGTCCATGACGACCGTCGCGGAGGAACCACCTGGCCATGCAGATGCTGCGGAGACCAGGATGCCTTTACGTCGCCCGGAGACGAGGGATCGCGGCGCGACGTGGGATTAAAAGATGCACGACTATATAACAGCTGGACGTCGTCATCTCATCAGAATCGCCATTTGAATCACCATACGAATCATCATTTGAATAATCTTCTTGAGACTCATCTACTTTGAGCCATATTCTCTTCTCGCTCTCCCTTTTGGTTATTTAGGTTTACCACTTTTAGCTATTAATTATCAAGACTATAGAATACTTTATTTAGTCTCACAAGCCCAGCGTTTTCGGTTCTTCTTTTGGACTTACAAGAACCGACCATCGGACGACCTTGGACCGCTGTATGGACTGCCTGGTGAGGCTCTGTAAATAGTTTATAGTTTAGAGTTATAGGTTTAAGCTTAGGATTAAGACGATCATTAACTTGTAAATATTAAATGATTATTTAACCGATAAATCCCGTGTTGCGTTTCAGTCAAGCCTTTACATATTACTGTGGTTGTGTGTTAAATGTTACGAACTTTTACACCCATTTGTCTTTGTTACATTGTTGGGTTTCCGTTTCGTAACAGATGGGGGCTCGTCAAACTTTGAACCCGACACTCCAATGAGCTATATTGGGGTTTTGAATTGTTTAGGACTTTACCACGGAGTACAGACTTTGTTCTGTTCTCTTTCGCGCTGTTAGGCTACTCTGGGAATTAACGGTGTTACTTTGCTTGGTAGCTACGTTTTTCGGTCCCGTGGGGATTTTCGGTAGTACCAGCTTTGGATTTTGTAACACTGTTATTTTGCTGAGGCAACATTACGTCCCGTCGGTAGTAAACAGTTTTGGTATATCCTTTTGAAATTCGCTACTTCTCTCTGTAGCGATAGTTGCCACAACCACGATAGTAATTGTTTGTTGACGTTTCCGTGACAACCGCGTCTGTGGGAGAGCTTGATTCTTTTCTTGACTTTCGAATTTAGCATTAGTTATAACAACAGTTGCCATGGAGTTCGATCTCGAGGCGTTTGTAGACGCTCCTACGTTGGAACAGCTGGACAGCTGCAGAAAAGCTGACCTCTTGTCGGTTGCGGACTACTTCGGTATAGATGTGACCCGCTCTGGTAGGAAGCAGGCAATTAAGGGCAAGGTGTTGGAGGTGTTACAGGAGCAGCAGGTGCTACCTGTAGGTGCTGACACCGGGGAATCGATACCTTATAAGGTCGAGTTGCCCACGGTTAAGACCGAGTGCTCCGTCACTGCCTCCCAACACCAATTTGAGCTGGAAATGAAACGTTTAGAGCTAGATGCTAAAGCGAAAGAGAGAGAGCTAGATGATAAAGCGAAAGAGAGAGAGCTAGATGATAAAGCGAAAGAGAGGGAGCTTGCCGTGAAAGAGAGGGAGCTTGAGGCTCAGATACGCTTGAGGGAGAGGGAGAGGGAGATGGAGATGAATGTGCGTTTGAGGGAGCTAGAGCTGGAAACCGTTCGTGTTAACGGTGGCTGCAAGACGCAGCGGGCCGAATTCGATGTAACCAGGTATATTAAAATGGTTCCTCCTTTTCGTGAGGCAGAAGTGGAAAAATATTTTCCCATGTTTGAGCGGGTGGCTATCACGCTCAAGTGGCCCAAAGACGCCTGGTCACTGTTGTTACAGTGCGTGCTTGTGGGTAAAGCTCAGGACGCCTATTCGTCGCTGCCCTTAGAGCAAAGCCTCGATTACGAGGAAGCTAAGGCTGCTGTGCTCAGGGCTTATGAGCTGGTGCCAGAAGCTTATCGACAGAAGTTTCGGCGCTTTCAGAAGGTCGACAGACAGACTTTTGTCGAGTTCGCTCGCGAGAAGGAGAGTTTGTTCGACCGCTGGTGTGCTGCACAAGGGGTAAAAACTTTCGAAACACTCCGTGCTCTTGTGATCATGGAAGAGTTTAAAAGTTGTTTGCCTGAACGTGTCACCACCTACTTGAACGAGCAGAAAGTGACTCAGGTCGCTCAGGCTGCTGTTCTGGCCGACGAATTTTCTCTTACGCATTCAAACGCGTATGTTGGGAAACCTCCGGCACGTCATAATGACGTCACTCCTCGGAGGGAGTTCCCTCCTAGCTCGGCCGGGCCGCCAAAGGCCAGTGCTTCTGTTTCTGGTGCGGAACAGGATTCGTCGGGGAACAAGGCAAAAGTGTTATGCCATTTTTGTAAAAAGCCTGGCCATATGATGGCTAGCTGCTTCGCTTTTAAGAGGAAGAATAACCCTCCGAAAGGCGTCTCCCTGGTGAAAACCACGTCGCCTGCGTTTGTTCCCGGTGAGACTTCGCCTGTGTCTGGGCTTGGCGAGACTTCACCACTAGGGCAGAGTAGTGCTCTTCAGGATTATGCTCCATTCATTATGGATGGTATCGTGTTTTTAACTGGTGAGCCCAGTTCTCAGAGGCCAGTTAAAATATTGAGGGATACTGGTGCTGCACAGTCTTTCATTTTGGAGGACGTCTTGCCCCTACTTCTCTCTGTAGCGATAGTTGCCACAACCACGATAGTAATTGTTTGTTGACGTTTCCGTGACAACCGCGTCTGTGGGAGAGCTTGATTCTTTTCTTGACTTTCGAATTTAGCATTAGTTATAACAACAGTTGCCATGGAGTTCGATCTCGAGGCGTTTGTAGACGCTCCTACGTTGGAACAGCTGGACAGCTGCAGAAAAGCTGACCTCTTGTCGGTTGCGGACTACTTCGGTATAGATGTGACCCGCTCTGGTAGGAAGCAGGCAATTAAGGGCAAGGTGTTGGAGGTGTTACAGGAGCAGCAGGTGCTACCTGTAGGTGCTGACACCGGGGAATCGATACCTTATAAGGTCGAGTTGCCCACGGTTAAGACCGAGTGCTCCGTCACTGCCTCCCAACACCAATTTGAGCTGGAAATGAAACGTTTAGAGCTAGATGCTAAAGCGAAAGAGAGAGAGCTAGATGATAAAGCGAAAGAGAGAGAGCTAGATGATAAAGCGAAAGAGAGGGAGCTTGCCGTGAAAGAGAGGGAGCTTGAGGCTCAGATACGCTTGAGGGAGAGGGAGATGGAGATGAATGTGCGTTTGAGGGAGCTAGAGCTGGAAACCGTTCGTGTTAACGGTGGCTGCAAGACGCAGCGGGCCGAATTCGATGTAACCAGGTATATTAAAATGGTTCCTCCTTTTCGTGAGGCAGAAGTGGAAAAATATTTTCCCATGTTTGAGCGGGTGGCTATCACGCTCAAGTGGCCCAAAGACGCCTGGTCACTGTTGTTACAGTGCGTGCTTGTGGGTAAAGCTCAGGACGCCTATTCGTCGCTGCCCTTAGAGCAAAGCCTCGATTACGAGGAAGCTAAGGCTGCTGTGCTCAGGGCTTATGAGCTGGTGCCAGAAGCTTATCGACAGAAGTTTCGGCGCTTTCAGAAGGTCGACAGACAGACTTTTGTCGAGTTCGCTCGCGAGAAGGAGAGTTTGTTCGACCGCTGGTGTGCTGCACAAGGGGTAAAAACTTTCGTAACACTCCGTGCTCTTGTGATCATGGAAGAGTTTAAAAGTTGTTTGCCTGAACGTGTCACCACCTACTTGAACGAGCAGAAAGTGACTCAGGTCGCTCAGGCTGCTGTTCTGGCCGACGAATTTTCTCTTACGCATTCAAACGCGTATGTTGGGAAACCTCCGGCACGTCATAATGACGTCACTCCTCGGAGGGAGTTCCCTCCTAGCTCGGCCGGGCCGCCAAAGGCCAGTGCTTCTGTTTCTGGTGCGGAACAGGATTCGTCGGGGAACAAGGCAAAAGTGTTATGCCATTTTTGTAAAAAGCCTGGCCATATGATGGCTAGCTGCTTCGCTTTTAAGAGGAAGAATAACCCTCCGAAAGGCGTCTCCCTGGTGAAAACCACGTCGCCTGCGTTTGTTCCCGGTGAGACTTCGCCTGTGTCTGGGCTTGGCGAGACTTCACCACTAGGGCAGAGTAGTGCTCTTCAGGATTATGCTCCATTCATTATGGATGGTATTGAGGGATACTGGTGCTGCACAGTCTTTCATTTTGGAGGACGTCTTGCCCCTATCCGAAAAATCCTCCTTACATACCAGTGTCCTTGTACAGGGTTTTGCGATGGGTTATACTAATGTGCCACTGCATGCTGTCTTCTTAAAGTCTGACCTAGTGACTGGTCGCGTCGTAGTGGGCGTGCGACCCAGTCTTCCGGTCGACGGAGTTTCTTTCATTCTGGGGAATGATTTAGCTGGTGGCCGTGTTTTAGTTAGCCCTGAGGTGACGCCAGTCCCTATTGTTGATCGCCCTGATGAACTAGCACAAAAATACCCTGATGTATTTCCTACTTGTGCTGTCACTCGTGCCATGTCTAAGCGACTGGCGGAGAAGGATTGGGCGGCTGGCGAACTCGGTCTATGCGATTTGTTCGCTGAGAGGCCAGAACCCGACGTGCAAACTCCCCTTCTCGCTGCGGCGGGGGAGAAACGGGCTGAAATTGTGGAGGAGTTTAACAAACTGGCTCTAGCCCGAGAGCAGTTTGTTGAGGAACGGGCTGAATGTACAGAGGAGTTTAACAAGCCGTCTCTAGCCCGAGAGCAGCTTGTTGATGAGCAGAAGAAAGATTCAGAGCTTTCTTCTCTCTTTGAAAAAGCAATTCCTGAGGAAGAACTTGCTTTAATACCAATGGCGTACTTTATTAAAAATGGAGTGCTTATGCGTAAGTGGAGACCCTTGGACGCTTCAGTTCTTGATGATTGGCGCGTCAATCAACAGATCGTGGTCCCTTCTGCATTCCGCAAGGAAGTACTTAACCTAGCTCATGATAGCTGCCTTGCTGGACATTTAGGCATCAATAAGACCTATGACCGTGTCCTTAAGCACTTCTTTTGGCCTGGTTTGAAGAAGGATGTCGCTAGGTACTGTGAGACGTGCTCTGTGTGTCAGGTCACAGGGAAGCCAAATCAAAAGATTCCGCCGGCTCCACTGTACCCTATTCCAGTGGTTGGGGGGAGCCGTTCGAAAGGATTCTTGTTGATTGTGTGGGTCCGTTGCCACGGACTAAGTCTGGTAACCAGTACCTGCTCACCATAATGTGCGCGGCCACTCGATTTCCCGAGGCGATACCTTTGCGGAAGATAACCGCGCCGGTTGTTGTTAAGGCGCTCATTAAATTCTTTACCCTCTTTGGTCTTCCTAGGATTATTCAATCTGACCAAGGGACCAATTTCATATCTAACATTTTCGCTCAAGTGCTAGACCAGCTAGCAATTAAACATTGTCCCTCCAGTGCTTACCATCCAGAGTCGCAGGGGGCGCTTGAGCGGTTTCATCAAACTCTCAAGTCTATGCTTCGTGCATACTGCCTTGAGTTTGAGAAGGACTGGGATGAGGGTGTGCATTTAATGCTTTTTGCAGTGCGGGAGGTGGTTCAAGAATCTCTGGGATTCAGCCCTGCTGAGTTAGTTTTTGGCCACTCCGTACGCGGTCCTCTGAAGCTGCTCAAGGAGAAGTGGTTGTCAGAGGACAGTCACACGAACCTGCTTGATTTTGTGTGCAATTTTCGCTTTAAATTGCATAGAGCAGGCGAGTTAGCGAGAGAAAACCTGAAGACTTCTCAAAAGAGAATGAAGTGCTGGTTTGATCGCAGGGCAGAGTTGCGAATCTTTTCACCTGGTGATAAGGTTATGGTGCTCCTGCCCATTCCGGGATCCGCTTTGCAAGCGCGCTATAGCGGCCCTTATCTTATTGAACAGCGAGTGGGTGACCGTGACTACTTGATAGCCACTCCTGATCGCAGGAAAAGGAGTAGGTTATGTCACGTCAACATGATCAAGCCCTACTTAGATCGCCAAGCTAAGGAGGATGGTGAGGTGAAAGGTGTGGCACTGTCGGGCGTTATCCTTACTCCTCCCGAACAGGAGGAGGGAGATGTGTTTATACCCCCGAAGAGTATGACGGAAGGCAGGTTGCAGAATTCTGAATTTTTGGGCAGCCTTGAGGTGCAGCTGTCCCATCTGTCTAGTACTGAACGTGCAGACATTACCGGAGTTATTCATTCGCACCTGTCTCTGTTTTCTGATGTGCCTACTCGCACTCACCTTTATAGAGCATGACATAGACGTAGGTGGTTGTTCCCCAATTAAGCAGCACCCTTATCGTGTTAACCCAGAGAAACGAGCACAGCTTAAGAAGGAGGTGAACTACATGCTACAGAATGGAATAGCTGAGCCTAGCTCAAGCAATTGGAGTTCCCCCTGCCTGCTCGTTGGTAAACCCGATGGCACTTTTCGTTTTTGCACAGACTACAGGAAAGTAAATACAATCACTAAACCTGATTGTTACCCTTTACCTCGAATGGATGACTGTGTAGACCGAGTGGGTTCCGCTGCTTATGTAAGCAAGTTTGACTTGCTTAAGGGTTATTGGCAAGTTCCCCTGTCGAAACGCGCTAAGGAGATTTCTGCTTTTGTGACACCAGATACTTTCATGCAGTATACGGTGATGCCTTTTGGTATGAGGAATGCTCCTGCTACGTTTCAGAGGTTAGTTAACCTTGTTGTGTCTGACCTGCCTGGTTGCGAAGCATTTAGATGACCTGGTCATTTACAGCGCTTCTTGGACCGAGCATGTTAAACAGATAGGAGATCTTTTTGACCGTCTGTCTGCTGCCAATTTGACAGTCAACTTGGCAAAATGTGAGTTTGGCCAAGCAACTGTCACATACTTGGGCAAAGTTGTGGGACGCGGACAGGTACGTCCGGTGGACTCTAAGGTGGAGGCTGTGGTTAAATTCCCAGCTCCCAAATCGCGCCGCGAGTTGCGGAGGTTCTTGGGGATGGTAGGTTACTACCGCAACTTCTGCAGAAACTTTTCTGCAGTCGCCTCACCGTTGACAGACCTTCTCAGTCCTAAGACCGCTTACGCTTGGACTGACCAGTGCCAACGATCGTTTGAGAACGTGAAAGCTTTGCTAGTCAGCACGCCAGTTCTCTCTGCTCCCGATTTTACCCATCCTTTCAAACTTACAGTGGATGCAAGTGACTGTGGGGCCGGAGCCGTTCTTCTGCAAGAAGACACTCTTGGTGTCGACCACCCAGTGTGCTACTTCTCGAGGAAATTTGACCGACATCAGCGGCTATATTCCACAATTGAAAAAGAAGCTTTAGCCCTGGTTCTGGCTTTACAGCACTTTGATGTGTATGTTGGTTCCTCATTACGCCCCGTCGTTATACAGACGGATCATAATCCGCTTGTCTTTCTTCACCGTATGCGTAATCATAACCAACGTCTTATGCGGTGGAGCTTATTCCTGCAAGGTTATGATTTGGACATTCGACACATCCGCGGGCGGGATAATGTTGTCGCCGACGCATTGTCCCGTACATACGAATGTGACAATAAATAAGGATGTATTTATTGTCTTAAGGGTGGGGGTGTTACATCCCAGTGTATTATAAGGTTAGATCTAGGGATGTAATTTTAAGGGTACTGTTTGGAGTTTTTGGCTGGGTATTGCCGCGTGCTGGTTTTTCCCTATACAGGTAGGAGTGCATCCTGTTGCCGGGTGACCTGCCTTGGTGGATGTCCATGACGACCGTCGCGGAGGAACCACCTGGCCATGCAGATGCTGCGGAGACCAGGATGCCTTTACGTCGCCCGGAGACGAGGGATCGCGGCGCGACGTGGGATTAAAAGATGCACGACTATATAACAGCTGGACGTCGTCATCTCATCAGAATCGCCATTTGAATCACCATACGAATCATCATTTGAATAATCTTCTTGAGACTCATCTACTTTGAGCCATATTCTCTTCTCGCTCTCCCTTTTGGTTATTTAGGTTTACCACTTTTAGCTATTAATTATCAAGACTATAGAATACTTTATTTAGTCTCACAAGCCCAGCGTTTTCGGTTCTTCTTTTGGACTTACAAGAACCGACCATCGGACGACCTTGGACCGCTGTATGGACTGCCTGGTGAGGCTCTGTAAATAGTTTATAGTTTAGAGTTATAGGTTTAAGCTTAGGATTAAGACGATCATTAACTTGTAAATATTAAATGATTATTTAACCGATAAATCCCGTGTTGCGTTTCAGTCATGCCTTTACATATTACTGTGGTTGTGTGTTAAATGTTACGAACTTTTACACCCATTTGTCTTTGTTACATTGTTGGGTTTCCGTTTCGTAACAGTAGCAATAACTGTCCATATACAGTCAGGTCCATAAATTTTGGGACATCGACACAATTCTCATCTTTTTGGCTCTATACACCACCACAATGGATTTGAAATTAAACGAACAAGATGTGCTTTAACTGCAGACTTTCAGCTTTAATTTGAAGTCCAAATCAGGTGAACGGTGTAGGAATTACAACAGTTTGTATATGTGCCTCCCACTTTTTAAGCGACCAAAAGTAATGGGACAAACTAACAATCATAAATCAAACTTTCACTTTTTAATACTTGGTTGCAAATCCTTTGCAGTCAATTACAGCCTGAAGTCTGGAACGCATAGACATCTCCAGACGCTGGTTTCATCCCTGGTGATGCTCTGCCAGGCCTCTACTGCAACTGTCAGTTCCTGCTTGTTCTTGGGGCATTTTCCCTTCAGTTTTGTCTTCAGCAAGTGAAATGCATGTTCAATCGGATTCAGGTCAGGTGATTGACTTGGCCTTCTTTGCCTTAAAAAACTATTTGTTTGCTTTCGCAGTATGCTTCGGGTCATTGTCCATCTGTCCATCTATTGCCCGAAACACTTCAGAATTCATCCTGCTGCTTTTGTCAGCAGTCACATCATCAATAAATACAAGGGAACCAGTTCCATTGGCAGCCATACATGCCCACGCCATGACACTACCACCACCATGCTTCACTGATGAGGTGGTATGTTTTGGATCATGAGCAGTTCCTTTCCTTCTCCACACTCTTCTCTTCCCATCATTCTGGTACAAGTTGATCTTTGTCTCATCTGTCCATAGGATGTTGTTCCAGAACTGTAAAGGCTTTTTAAGATGTTGTTTGGCAACTCTAATCTGGTCTTCCTGTTTTTGAGGCTCACCAATGGTTAACATCTTGTGGTGAACCCTCTGTATTCACTCTGGTGAAGTCTTCTCTTGATTGTTGACTTTGACACACATACACCTACCTCCTGGAGAGTGTTCTTGATCTGGCCAACTGTTGTGAAGGGGTTTTTCTTCACCAGGGAAAGAATTCTTCTGTCATCCACCACAGTTGTTTTCCGTGGTCTTCCGGGTCTTTTGGTGTTGCTGAGCTCACTGGTGCGTTCTTTCTTTTTAAGAATGTTCCAAACAGTTGATTTGGCTACACCTAATGTTTTTGCTATCTCTCTGATGGGTTTGTTTTGATTTTTCAGCCTAATGATGGCTTGCTTCACTGATAGTGACAGCTCTTTGGATCTCATATTGAGAGTTGACAGCAACAGATTCCAAATGCAAATAGCACACTTGAAATGAACTCTAGACCTTTTATCTGCTCCTTGTAAATGAGATAATGAGGGAATAACACACACCTGGCCATGGAACAGCTGAGCAGCCAATTGTCCCATTACTTTTGGTCCCTTAAAAAGTGGGAGGCACATATAGAAACTGTTGTAAGTCCTACACCGTTCACCTGATTTGGATGTAAATACCCTCAAATTAAAGCTGAAAGTCTCCAGTTAAAGCATATCATGTTCGTTTCATTTCAAATCCATTGTGGTGGTGTATAGAGCCAAAAAGATGAGAATTGTGTCGATGTCCCAATATTTATGGACCTGACTGTACTGTCCATGTGACAAGTGAGTGGTGGACTAAAAAATGTAGGAGGTTGGGGGAAAACCAACACACTGCATCATGTTATTTTATACGCGTTGCCTACTTTTCTATTCTTTCTTATGGTCAAAGAAAAAATAAGCCATAACATAATGCCTTACAGGGTTTTTGCATTTCGTTTAATGCTCTCTAAATTTAAAGAGGAAAAAGAAAATCTGAAAATCTAAAAATCTGAAATGAATACAAAACACCAGAATATTAAGTCTGGTATATTTATTCTGCCTGTGGGAGAGTTATAAGTTTACATTAAGTTTGAATATGTTCGACTGCTTTCAATTGCAGTAGAAGAGAGGTGCAAGATGTTTTTTCTCACGTTGCTCTCCCATCAGCCCATCAGAGGGGCATTTCACACATTTGTTAAATTTGATCTGGGTTCAATGTCATGTTGTCATTGTCCAGTTTTAATTCCATCTTAAATCACAAAAATGTAAGATTGTATTTTGTATGTTGTTTGAGCTGGCTATATTACAGCATAGCAACACTGCTGTTCGTATTGATCAGAACAAGGTAGCCAGCTTTAGTCTGGTTTCCCCTTCAATTAAATGTGAAACGTGCAGGTAACGTAAACTCACCATGTTCCAAACACCAAGTTGGCTCATTATGTTCTGAACAGTGCAACTTTCATGACGAATAAATAAAAAATTACTTCCAGATCATCTTTGGTTTTTGTGTGTATGTTAAGTTTCCTTCTGTTTTCTGTTCTGTTCGGAACACGGTCAGTTTAAGTTAGCAATTCAGGCTACTGTATTAACGTCTTCCATGACAACGGAACAAATCAATGGAGAACTCAAATTTGAAAATAGGGAAAATGTTTACGTCGGCTCCTGCAAGACTGCCAGGGGCTTCTCTCAATCTGCTGCCGGCTGCCTCCCTCCTGCTGCTAACTTTAGCTGAGCATACCATGGGCATACCTTCTTTCTACCAAAGACTAAATAAACCAGAAAAATGCTAAATTGGATAGGAATGAAATCTGCTTGTAATGAATAACTTTAAGAAATGTAAATTTGTTGCTGTTACTCGCTACATATATCTTTCACTTTACTGCCATTCGTCACACTATGGTAAGCAATGGCATGGAATGAGATCTGAAGATGACACTTAGAAATCATTAATTGGACCATGACAATGTCAATATTCATTCTAATTGTTGATTATTAAGACCTCTTTTGGCACATCATTTTATGTGCTTTAACCATTAAGAAGTTAGTAGGGCAAAAAAAAAAAAAAGCAACTACATTGGCTTGTATGAGAAGGCCCGCCTATTTTGAGGTAGCATGGCTTGTTACCTCCCCTGGCCCTCTGCACCACTTCAAACTGTCCATCCATTCTGGCCTGTAGGTGTCACTGTTTACACATTTTGCAATATTACAAATTTTAGCAAATTTTCTTTTAATTTATTTATGTTGAGCAAGCTAGCTTGAGCGTGTCATTTAGTTTTTCCACTTTTCATTCAAATTAAGCACTTTCTTTTTGACTCTCACAATGCAGGCTGTGTAGGCTAGCCTAAATATTAGCTAATTAGCAAATATCAGTAGCCTAATTAATTTGTTGTGGTTAGGCCCAATCTTAAAAAAGACATTTAAATTCCTGCATTTATAGACACCAATGTATTCCCCGACCAGTGGCAGACCCATCGGGTCCCGGTGCAATTTATACTCAGGGGCCCCCTCTCCTTCAATAACATTGCCCACACACATACTTGCAGTGTGCATGCACCAGCAATTCAGAACCACAGACAGTAGACAAAGCTCACAGATAGGAGACACCATCACAATATTACATTACTCTTTCTCACTAATAATGGTTTAACGGTAAAACGCAAAAATGCTTCACCAAAAAGGACATCCAGTGCAACATGCATTCCGCAAAATCTTCCACCAAGCTCTAGAGGTCCAAATTCCTGCCTCTGTCATTTTCAATTGAAAGTATTGATAATCTGTTTAGACTCTCTGCTCCTTAAGCAATTCTTGATACATTTTTAGTTTTCAGAACGAGCGTTTAGCTGTGGCCTCCTCATTGGCCTCCACTGGCTTCTATTGCCGCACGCATCTGATTCAAGGCCCTAGTGTTGGCAGTTCAGGCTGCTAAGGGGACTGCCCCACCTTACATACAATCCTTAATCACTCTCTACTCCCCAGCCAGACCACTCCGGTCTGCCAGCTCTGGTCGCCTTATGGTTCCCTCACTACGAGCACCTGGCGGTCGAGCTGCACGCTCACGCCTGTTTTCCGTTCTGGTTCCTCAGTGGTGGAATGACTTGCCTACCACTGTCAGGACAGCAGAATCCCTCCCCCTATTTCGATGCAAACTAAAAACACACCTTTCCAAACTGTACCATAGTCCTACATAGTTCTGTACAATTGATGCTTCTCATTCACACACACACACACACACACACCAACAGCATTTGGGAGTTAAGTGTCTTGCTCAGGGACACACCTAGGGCGAGATCGAATCGGCAACCCTCCTACTGCCAGACTGCTCTTACTGCCTGAGCAGTGTCGACATGATCATTAAAACACTTTACTTTCGAGTGATTTCATTACATTACATTACATTCATGGCATTTGGCAGACGCTCTTATCCAGAGCGACATACAATTGATTAGACTAAGCAGGAGACAATCCTCCCCTGGAGCAATGCAGGGTTAAGGGCCTTGCTCAAGGGCCGAACAGCTGTGCAGATCTTATTGTGGCTACACCAGGGATCGAACCACCGACCTTGCGGGTCTCAGTCATGTACCTTAACTACTACGCTACAGACTGCCCTTTCCAACCCCGACTGGAGAATACAGCATGTCTGACTTAGGTAGAAAGCTCACTCCCTACAGTGCCACCATTTATGCTTTGATGTTTTTTGGGTGTGTCAACATAATACATGTATCAGTACTAACCTGGAACATACACCTGATAAGGTTCGGTCAGGAACAGCCAGTGACTATAGTTCTTGCCAGTCCAAGACAGCGAATGTTCACCCCAAACTATGTTTGCAGCAAACAGGAACTGAACTATTTTAAATGGATGCGATTGTTATGGAGTATTTTAAAAGGAATTTTGAATACAAATGGATGCGATTGTTAAATAGATTTAACAATGACAGCTAATGATTCGTATTCGATTCTACAACCATTTCTGTTCGCTGTGCACTACCATTTCAAATTGTTAGTTTGTGGCGAACAGAAAACAGTTTGAATATGTTCGGTAACGTTTGCGATCTTGATCGCACCTCTGGTCACACTATGACAAGTAAGTAGTTATATCCTTAATCTACGATTGGAACATGTTCACGCATCATTCTCTTGACATGCACAAGAGAGAAGTATGGAAAATGGCAGCAGGCAGTAATTTTTATTCATCTAAGGGGGAGGAACCAGGGAACTGGCCTATGATGGAACAGTGTTATCTTTGTTCTACTGTAGCCAATGTAAAAAAAATGATAAATAAATCATTCCAATTATCCGATCACAGATAATAAATCCAATTACTCGTACAACACTCGGGAAAAGGTCAGTATTCACAATGAGTAAAAAATAAAAAAAGTAGGTAGGAAAGTATTTAAACGGATCAGTAAATCAACAGGTTCCTCTCAGTTGTTTAACATGTTTCAATTTGTCCAATTGTTTTTTACAATTAAACTAATTAACACAATGCAGGTTTATCACGTTATCATTTGATTTAGCCAACCTTTGAATTCTTCATTACCAAATGGTTCGTTTTAGTGGTCATGTGTCCCCTTGTTCATCAATTAACAACTTGTTCACCACAGTCTTTAATTTTATCTGTTAAATTATTGTCACCTCTTTTTATGAATTTGCTTGCAATATAGCACAGCAAGCATAACATGAACATCCAGCATATCGAGGTTGGAAACCACTGGAGTGTATACCGTTCTGCATGACTTGAAAGCTCACTTTGACCCTCCCATAAGTTCACAAGTCAGTAAACTTAAAAACCAGAAATGAACACTATATTTTCTGTTTACCAGATTACCTGCTGCAATGTGACATGCTCATATGAGCCCTTAGGTTGAAAAGTAGGAGATACTTATAAAAATACGAAAATGTCCTTGCATGAGGCCCATTCTTTTCCATTCCATCATTTATATCACCAAATTGTGAACTCGCCTGTTACCACCTTGAATTTTGCTCAAAACACTCAAAAGCTGCAGTCAATATCCAATCCAGTAGGCTATCTACATCCAACAGCAACTATGACACAAAAATACAACTAAAAGAATACAAGCAAAAAAAAAAAAAATCTACACTGATCAAATAGACCCCTTTGACTAAGTCTGAACAGCAAATGCAATTTTGAAATGTGTGGTTTCAAATACGATTCAAATTGCATTTCTGGAGATGTATGTCAGTCTGAGTCTGAGTCTGAGTGAGTCTGTGAAATACATTTTGCATTTAATATGCACAATACAGACCTTCAGTTCCTTGATTTGCGATTGTCCCACAATTCGCAGCAGGATAAATCAAATTTGTAAACAGGATAAAAACTGCATTTTCCTACCTTTGGTGCACATTCTTGATTTGTGGGAGAATTCTGCCCGCTCGTATCAGGGACCAGTTGCTCAATTCTGGGAGAATCCCGGACCTTCATGGAGAGGGTTGTCTGCAGTTATGCAGTTATGCTGCCTATCTTTGAAAAACATTTCTCCCAATCCAAGGCCTGAAATACTGAATTATGGTTGCCACTAGTTTTGATGCGGTATGTAAATGTCTGAATACACAATCAGAAGACTGGGATCCACTCTAGTGGTTTTTCAGCTGTGGAAGGAATTATTCAGTAAATCGATGCATCTCTACAGGATGGTGGATTAATAGTTCAGTCTAAAAAAGGTTTGATTTTGATGTTGATGTTGTTTCAAAGTTGCTCTGTCCGCAGCTATGAAGGCCTCTTGTTTTTAATACAACTCTTCATTGTAGGGGTTCAAAGGTGGATTATGCCTGTTAATGAATGATAATGGGTTAATGTGACACACAACAGTGCTATATATTTCTTATAATATACAGAAGCCTAAAAAACTATTCTGTGATCTACCTAGACATCCATTCATCCATCCATCCATTATCTTAACCCGTTTATCCTGAACAGGGTCCAGCCCCCGGAGCCTCTCCCAGCATACATTGGGCAAAAGGCAGGAATACACCCTGGACAGGTCGCCAGTCCATCACAGGGCGCACACACCATTCACTCACACCTACGGGCAATTTAGACTCTCCAATCAGCCTAACCTGCATGTCTTTGGACTGTGGGAGGGAACCAGAGTACCCGGAGGAAACCCCCACAAGCACAGGGAGAACATGCAAACTCCACACAGAGAGGCCCCGGCTGACGGGGATTCAAACCCAGGACCTCCTTGCTGTGAGGCGGCAGTGCTACCCACTGCACCATCCGTGCCGCCATCTACCTTGACATTATTTTTAGAAATGCTATTGTGCAGTTTGGCCGCAGAGCTTAAAGCAGCAATGATGAAGTAATGATGTTACTACAGTGCTTGTTTTGAATGGGGGGGGGGGGGGGGGGGTGATGGTGGCAGTGGCGGTGGGGTGGGGGTGGGGGGGGGGGGGTGTCGTTGTTTGCGTTCTCAGGAGAGAGAAGGAAACTGAAAACATCTGCTGACCTTATCAGGTACAACGATCTCACTGCCCGTTAACCACAAAGGTGGCACAGTGCAGGCCTCAAGCTCCATCTGGCTGCACGAAACCAGTGTAGTCTGATACCCCAGCACCCCAGCAGAAGAGGACAGCATGACGGTCACCTTTTAAGTTCGCTGAAATCTGGGGCCCGTTTCTCTAAACTGAACCTTGCGGCTTCCCCTTTTCCAAGAAGAGCCCTCTGACACTGGCAGGTTTGGGCATGCTGTATTTCAGCGCTTTCGTTCTTATTGGCAGTTTCTTGCATACCCTGCATTTCTAGGAAAGTGTCCTGATGTTGTTACTGTACAGACAGCAGTGGAGTATCTGCATCCAACACTACTGAATATAGCAACCAGGAGATTGCTGCTGAGTTTACCCAAAAGCAATGTCAGTTACCTCTTCATCAATAGCAGGGGTGCTGCTACACCGATCACCATCGACCAGTCAATCGAGTTGAACTTGTGTAATTTTTTAAAATAAAAATTTGAATGCCTAATAAAATTAAAATTTTCACCCCCTTCCCTATGGCTTCTTCCGGACAGTCAGGTACACTTGATTGACCAGGTCCACTGAGTTTCTCATCACAAATTATCTAATAAACTGGGGTTGAAAATGGAGGAATTCCCCCCAAGGATGTAATTCCTACATAGATCACCCAAAATTGAATGATCTGTGTATGTATGTAATGTAAATATGTAAATATCCTCAAATTAAAGGTGTAAGTCTGTACTTTGTCAGCATATTCACCTTTTCATTTCAAGTTCAATGTGCTGAAGTACATAGCCAAAATAACATAAATTGCCTAAATACTTCTGCTGCACTGTAGATATGTCCCTGTTTCTGTCCACATTTTGCCACATTCATCATGGCATGTGTAATCTGAGCCTACACTAAAGAGTGTAATATCTGAAACTAGACCCTAAATTATATCCTGTACAAAATGTAAACAAAAGTTTATGAAACATGAACTTGAAACATGAAAAACAATCAAACTTAAGGACCCTTCTGAATTTTGGTTCTTAGAAAGATGCACATCAGACGCAAGACTGACAGAAATTAACAGTTAAGTTTCACTTAAGCATGACTTTCACTTTCATAATCATAGCCAGCTAAATTTGTTGTGGTCTTTTTGGTCCTGCAGTTAGTCCAGCTATGAAATGAAAGAAGGCAAAGGCATGTTCCTTATGAGCTCTGCTCATGTATGTCTCTGCATGACCAGCCGTGTGTGTGTGGCAAAAATGTGGCATGGAATAAGGAATAGAATGCTCTGAGACTCTGAGCATTCTATTCCTTATTCCATGCCACACTGCCTGAGGACAGTGCACTGAAGAGCCTCAGACTTGCACCAATTATGACTGAACTGAATTACATAGTATATCATATGATAACAATATATGATGTAATGTAAGACAATTAGATGTTTATGGATGAAAAAATAAAAACAAATATATTGACCATATTTAAGGCCATTAAAGTCATGGACTGTGTTCTGCAGAACAACTACAAGGTGGAGAGCAATCCCTGCCATGGTACACCAACATAATATAGTTTGACAGGCTTGTTTCAATTGGAGAAGAAGAATAACATAAAGTGACTGGATAAGAATGGTTATTATCATCTTTTAGAGATGTATTACAATAAATAATGCTCTGACCTGTAACTAAGCCTGCTCAATAACTTATGGTGATGGATCTATAACAAATTAACTTAATTTAATTCATTGTTTTAATCATATTAGCCTAATTAATGAAAATGATGATAATACACATTGTTGCTTTGTCCCAAATAACATTCTCGCCCAGCTCTGATGTTAGTCTACAGAGAACACAAACTGAACAAGGACATAAGAAAAATTTGCTTCATTTAAATTAAAAAACAATAGAGGGGTCAGACACAGGGATGTTGTTTAGCTCCACATAATATCACAAACAAATGTAATATACATTTTGTAATATTAATAGACTACATTCTTTAAGACCTCATTTACAGTATCAACATTACACATAGAACACTGGAATCCTGGAATTCCTTAATCGCGACGTTTAATTAATACAGCACGACAATAAGGTTTCTTGGTTTGCAACCTAGCTCACATTTTGTGGAAAGGCAGTTGTAAATACCTTAATGTTTTGCTGTTTATCGCGCATAGCAGGTCGATAATACGCGCTCTAGCTAACGTTGTCATAAAATTTCTTCTTACCGTGAAAATTCCTTCCCTTTTTACATTTCGGCAGATGTGCATGCAAGCTAAATTGCTATCTTCGTTTTGGACACAGCACATTCGAAACGCGAGATCCTTAGATTATTTTGTGCCTGACCCGCAAATGTAGTTTAAATATGTGCTTACACGGCGGACGTTGTGTCGTGTTTTTTTAAAAGACGACTATATAACATTATCGGTCCACGCTTTTTATTTACAGGGGACTTTTAAGCAAGCGCGCAATGCTTTTCAGGCTAATGTTTTAGATCAGTTAACTTAGCCTACTCGCTCTTAGGCTCATGCTACATTACTTCAGATTAGTCTCATAAATACATAGGCCTAACTGGGGAAAGCATCTTAAATACGCTGCTCATAGCTGGAACCGTATACAGGACACCTCAAAACTGGATAATAATAACGTAATGAAATAACGTGGAGGGTTCGATAATTATTTTAAACGAGGTTTTGCCGGATACACGCTCTTGTTTCTGTAATGCATTCAGTTTTCCTTTCCGTTATTGTCAACTTCTTCTTACCTTTATCTTGTCATTGTTTCTTCTTTCTCTGTATTTTGTACTGATATGATTTGCGCATCGCTATGTATCCCATAGAACTACTGGAAAAGAGCATTACTCGCTTGGTCTTCCTTGGTTAAATGAAGGTTAAAATGAATAATGTGAACAAATCGCAAAGTGTCTTATTTCCTGGACAATTAATTAGTTGCATTCCATCAGTACATTCTGTCTGAAAATTGTATGATCTACAGTATGTAGTGGGTCACTGAGAGACGTAGGACTACATCAAAGATTAGCAAGAAATGCAAGGCTATACCCTGCTCCAGCATGAATCAAACGCATAAATGGGAAAAATAAACCTGCTGAAAAGAATTCCATCGTCGTGGGAAGCGTTTAAAATCATATTAGCTAATGAATCTGTTATGTTCCTGTGTTCTGTCCTGTGTTAGTTTATCATTGTTTATTATTGTTATTCTTGTAATTTATTATTTTTCATATTCTTGTCTGGTATTCTGTTGATATTCATTTGTTTTTGCGTTGCGTCCCCTCCTATTTTAAACAGGCAGTTGTCCAGCCGCTCCTTAAAAAACCTAACTTAGACCCATCTCTTCCCAAGAATTACAGGCCTATATCCAAGCTGCCTTTTGATTTTAGAAAAAATAGTTGCCTATCAGCCACTGATGTTTTAAATCACCACAACATTCTTGACAAATTCCAGTTTGGTTTTCGCCAGAAGCACTCAACAGAAACGGCTCTTCTCAGAGTTTCAAATGACATTACGATGTCCTCTGATGCTGGTGACTGCTCTGTCCTGGTGCTGCTGGATCCCAGTGCAGCTTTTGATACTGTGGATCACCGCATTCTGTAGTTCTGATCTTCTAGTTCCACATCAAATAAAAAAATTAAAATGAGATCTGCCATTTATCACGTTGCATCACATATGTGACAGGGTGGAGAGAGAGTGTTGATATAAAAGAGAACAGGCTATGCAAGTATTTAGGTTCCACCACAGACTCCAAATTAACATGGACCCCTAACACTCAGCACATACAGTATAAAAGAAAGGCCATCAACAATAATACTTTAGTAAGACAATGCAAGTGGACCATACAATTGTGTTGCCATTTTAAATACATTTTTATCTTTCTTTTGTACTGTCAGGCATGTATAACCACCTGGGGTGCATTTCCAGAAGCCTTTTTAACGCTACTTCGTTCGTAAGTTGTACCTTAAGCACTACCTTAACGTTTCAGAGTGGTTTTGTTGGACACCATAGTCCTAAAACTGGAAAATAATGTTTCTTTATTCAGTGCCATGAATAAATATCAATATCTCCATTTTGTTTGCTGTGAAACTGTGGGACCGCTTATTTCTTTTCTTTTTTTTCCGCTATATCTTATGTAAAAAAAAATATTTTTTTTAATGTTTTAATGTTGGTGCGTTTTGCTTGTTGGTGCGCTTTTATTGAAAACGTCAGCTAATCAGAGAAAATAGTGAATTACACCAGTAATGTGATGATGCTTCTGCCAAATCAACCCTAATTGCAAAGTAATTTAAGGCACTATGACAAAGATATTAAAATAATGTAAATAAAACATGACATGCCAAAGAAGGCGTATTGCTAGATGGCGTAGCCACAAACCATATATATCATTTGGCAAAAAAAAAATGTACGGTTGTATAATTTAGTTTAAGTTTTTCATTCTATTAATACGTTCCCACCAGTCATGATAAATGCTATATTTTTAAATATTCATGGAGTGTTTTATTCAAAACACTACTTTCTCTCATAACGCAGTCAAACAGTTGCTGCATGGAGTGCATATCGTGACATCGCATGTAGAAGCTATCCCTTAAGCAACAGCCTAAGTGATAGTTCGGGGAACACACATAGAAAAGTAAACAACTTTATTAAGGTATACCTAGAGTCTTCTTAAAGCGCTAAGAGATACCGTTATCCGGAAACGCACCCGTGCATGTTACAAGAAAAACTCCTTACACAAAATAGTAACAAAGTAAGAGCAGTGATTGTTTTTTTTTAAGGAAGGCTGGGAGGATTCTATAGGCCAATGCCACAACTTATAACAAATTTTAATTCATCACGGAATTCCAAACGGTTCGTTTAAATGCAATTAAAAAAAATTAAATCTTCATATGGACTTTCACACCTTCAACTCCTTCATAAATAAACTTAAATAAACAAATCCATGAAGTTTAGTGTTCCTATAAAGAAACCCCAAGTAAGAAATTGTCATCTCTTTTTGCATAGCTGCGTTCCTGTTGTGCCAAATCAGCTAGCTAACAAACCAAGAAGCTAGATAACCTGGTCAGCTAGCGAGCCTGCCCAATCAGATTACATGCTAGATAGCCCAGTAACCAAACTAACTAGATAGCCTGGTTGTCCAGGACAAGTCAGTGACACACATCCCTATTTTTTTTTAAATCAGTAAGAAAGAATATTACTTGCAATGGGGTAGCATTATTGTTCTGTACCATACAGTGTCCGTGGGTAAAGGTTCTTCAGCACAAGGCAGACTTATCTTTTGTGTAAAAAAAAAAAGGTAACTTTATTATAGATGATAAAATCCAGAGTGTGTCTATTTATGTTTTAATCTCAGTTTAGTCCGATTGAGAAGAATGAAAAGGAATATTAAATAATCTCGTAATTTGCAGGAAAGCATAAAGCTGGCAAAAGTCAAAACCACTGAGCAAACTCAGTTGGGCAAGAGTTGGTGAAAAATTCACACCTACTATGATATAGCGCTCTGTGTATTATGACTTTGAGCAATGTTCTCTAGACATTGTTTTACTGAAAATAAAGCAATTGTTAGACATGAATCAGCTGAATGAGGGACTGAACCCAAAAATGACTACACATGGATTATTGCCACACTATCAACAGGCCCGCAGCGTTCATGCAAGGTGAGAATACTTTTATATGTCCGGTGATTGCAAGTAATATCCAGGATCACCATAACACAGTGCACAATGCATTTTTTTAATCTCAAAGATTCTAATCTAGTTATGAAAGCAACTCTCAATAAGAAGAGACCACAGGATTAAAGGACATGTTACACATCTGTATATTTAAAGTGAATATTAATTTGATTGTGTTTTTATTATAAAACAAGAACAGTAGGGCCTTGGAGACATGCAATCATTGACCACTTCAGTAGAAACATGTACACAGCATGTACACGTGCACCAGTTTGTTAATGCAAATAGCGGGAATTCAAGTGATTTGGGACATGTCTTTGTAAATGCAGTTTCTGAGGCTGCCCTCACTACCAGTCTGGTGTCCGAAATGACCTGACTTCACCCTATCTAATCAGCCAATCATACGGCAGCAACTCAATCCATCAAAGCATGCAGACATAGTCAAGAGGCTCAGTTGTTGTTCACACCAAACATCAGAATGGGGAAGAAATGTGACCAAAGTGACTTTGCCCATGGAATGATTGTTTGTTCCAGGTGGGCTTTTATTGGCATTTGTCAACATGAGGTCTAGCGTTGTGCCAATGACAGTCAAGGAAGCCATTATGAGGCTGAGAAATCACAGATTCACAAGGACAAATCAGATTGTGAAGTGTAGAATCTGCATTTGTGGATCAAGTGACATGCATGCATGTGAGTTTCCTTTTTATTTATTTTTTATCTTGCTTTCCTTACGCAGTTCCTGCGCAATAGCTATCAATCCACAAATGTGGTGAGCTACTTTCTCTTTGAAGCTACTTTCTCTTCACTTTCTCCAAAATATAGAATAGCTCTGAAAACAAGTTGGCCTGCTACCACAAGGCGGGTGTCGTCTTCTTCTGTGGTCATTGTGTATGGAACACCAATAGGGTCACAATTCACCAGGTTTTCTCTATGATCACTTTGCTCAGATGGCTAGCATGCACAAATCAAACAAGACCTTAGTACTAGATACCTAGCTTTCTATTTTAATATGTGTGTCTAACAAAGGCAGTTTGTTAGCTGACGTGCATAGCTGCATCTCTGAATCTGACCAATTTTCTGATAATTCAATAACTTCACAGAGTAAAACCCAGAATCATTGGAATACTAGAACATGGACTGGAGTATAAACAGCTGTTCAGGCCTTGTGTCAAATTATTCCACTGAATCGTGTTCCCCCTGTGTGTTCATTTTACTCTGGAGACACTGTATAAAACGTAATTCCTACATGGTACATGGAATAAGGATGTAAAAACCCTCACGTTAAAGCTGAAAAGTCTGCACTCAACTTTACTTTCATTTGCTGGAGCACAGAGCGAAAACAATAAAAAAAAAAAAACTGTGTCTCTACCCTGATTTGTTACCCTTTGTTAGCTGGCATGACCTAATTTTCTTATGGAAAAATAAGTGTTATATGTATGGGATTCCTTCCCAAAAATACAATCCTCAAAACTCAATCCCATTCTCACAGAGAACTTCTGGGCTGGTTCAGAGCCACCAAAGGATCTCTCAAAGCATTAGAACATGTTTAACTGGAAGCAAAATGTCCATTTTTATTCCAAACTGACTCCTAAAAGCCTTAACAGAACTCTTGAAATGTCTGCCTGAAGATCAGAACTACCACCATTTAATTGTTCAGCCAGTGAAGCTCCACTCTGTGCTGAAGTTAGAAGTCCACCAAGACCAAGCCAATGGGGCAGTTCCCATTATGGGACAGGTGGGGAGTCTTGCTCAGGAACTGCAAGTGGAAACATCAATATTTTGTGTCTCCCTGTGACAAAGTAGGACAAATCAGTCAGAAGACATAGGGAGACAGTGAGAGGTGCGATCTGAGTGTATGAAAACATTGAGAGTGTGAAACTGAGTACATTAGGCAATTTTGGACTTCCAACGGTCAAGAGAGGAATTGCAGCAACAAACACATTGTATAGCTGTATTGTACAGCTATACAATGTTTTGGTACAGAGTGACGGCCCGTCAACTGCATATTTTGAAACCTGAATTTAAGGACTATAAACACAGGCAGAGGGTGAGTCAACATGTCAGTGAACCTTTTTCAATGATAGGAAGGGATTGTCTTGTAACAATGTTTTAACACAAAACTTTACCTATTGTACCATTAAGTACGAGTATTTTGTGGTTGAGAAGAAGAAGCAAGGGGAAATGGTGAAGAAAAGAGGAAGAATAGGAGACAAAGAAGAGAGAGATTAGAGAGGGGGTGACCTTACTTTAAGAGATAGAAGAGGATGATGTAGAGAAAAATAAGGATGAAGAAATTTGTGGAGAAAAGATTAGAGAATGGCAGCAGGAGGTGAAGGGAAAGAGAAGAAAATTGAGAGGGGACATGAGAAAAGGTAGAGGAAACGATATGAAAGAAGAGGAGGGAATAGCTCCTTCCTAACTTCTAACACGTCTTTTCTATTTCCTGTCCTCTCCTGTCTCTTTTTTAATGTGACGGAAGACAGTAGAGGAGAGTAGGGATGGGGCAATGTGAGAAGAGGGTGAAAGGGTGCAAGGAAATAATTATAATATTCTTCCTATACCTGTGTGTCTTATAGCACTGGATTATCACAGCCTTTGCCCACCATTTCTTTCTTACCTGTGGTGTCTTAACCATTTCCTCCAGCCGTACTGTTGCGTCCTTGCTGTTACACTGCAACTTGGCTACCATCTCCTTCAAATCCCATTGGATCTGTGAAGCTGTTTTTTCCAGATCACACTCAAGTGCTGCGGTTTCTTCAGGGTTCAGCTTCAACTGAGCTACCATCTCCTCCAGTTCAGGCTGTGTTAGTGCTGCCATTTTCTCCATTTCACATTGGATCAGAGGTGCCATTTCCACTGGATTAAGCTGCCATTGGGCAACCATCTGCCCCAGGTCAAATTTAAACTGTGCTGCTGTTTCATCCAGATTATGTAAAATCCAGAGGGTCGTTTTCTGCAAATCATGCTGAATCTCTGTGGGTATTTCCTCAAGTTTGAGATGCAACAGGGTTTGAGCCTCCTTTGGGTCCTGCTTGATTTTCTCCTGGATACATTGAAAATATGCAGCCATTTCCGGCTAGATTGTCAGTTATTCAGTGTTAACAAATTGCACTGTGCACCTAATTTAAACTGAACTGTGATTGTGATGTCACAGATGCGATTGTCAAAGTTCGGAGCCCTAATGATGTCACAGTATAGTCACAAACACATTCTTGTGTGTTGCCAGTGTTTGAATTGCATTATGAAAAACATAGATATTACTCACTGTTTCAGCCTGGCTTTTGCCTACTACACAGTTTTGAAAAATGCTTCCCGGGGTGGGTGGAGTAGGTGTGTCCATCTCATTTGCATGAAGTATTCTCTATGCAAATGAAGTTGTACAGCACAGCTGCGTCTGGCTCATGAAACTGGGATCAAACTGTCAAACTAGGCACTGGAGATCAAATATGAATCAAGATTAAGCAATTACATGGCCTATTTCTCACCTTGAATGTTTTTAGAAGCATATTTTAGCGAAATCCTTAGGTAGAACGCAAGAAAGTTAATGAATAGACTGCCATGTTGTTCCAGTTTGAACACATTGGACCAGATTGAAAGACCATAGTCCATCTAACCATACATGTTCCACCATGTTAAAAAGCGAATGGACAAACTTGTGGCGACAACAATTTTCCCGCTAGATATCTTGATTGATATTTATATGACATGGTAGTACCTCCATCACGATCGTGGTGGGACCAGAGTATAATGCTGATTTGACGCTTTCTACCAGTAATTACTGTTTAAGATGTAAGCCTCACCCCTATGTACACAGTACATTAACATGAAGTGTGTGATGCCGTTGATGTGTGAACCACCCTTGACTCAGGACTTAATTGTTCAGCTCAATGCTCATAATCACCTTCAAATTATAGTGGAGGACATGCTTTATGAAATTTGAAATGTGAAATGAAAAACCTACATTAACCTTAAACATTACCAATAATAGAATTTGTGCAGTTCAAAAGCTCATGTAGCACTTACCTGAAGTTGTCTGAAAAGAAAGCCATTATCTATGTTGCTATATGCCCAGTTGCTACTGAGTGACTTAGTCATTCATGAATACATTTCACTCTGTACCTACCACTATAAAGGCTGGCTAATATGATGGTACTGCAGTAGTGACTTGCTGTGAAAGTTTCAATCTCCTATGGTGTGACAATGCTATGTGTAGGTGAAGTGGTATACCTGGCCATCGGTAAGGAGATTTCCACATGTGGCCACGCCAACACTCCTGTTATCTGATTGGATTAATTATTCTTACTATTGTTCTTAATTATTCTTACTAATAGGGGAGACCGGGGCACGAATGGACATGGGGCTTGTTGAATCATGGGGATTTTGCATAGTTGCATTTGCGCAAGAATGATGGGTTTGTTTTCACTGTTGTACTATATCAACACACTTCTCATGTATGAGTGGCAGGGCAGTTTAAAAACTTCAAGGGTTATTAACAAATCTGTGTTTTAGTTCCATGCAACATGTTTTTTTCACAAAAGTATTTTTAGAATAACTGATGATATGTGACTGCCACAGATTCCAAATATGCCTCATTTAGATCACTGTATTGTGGGTTATAAGACTGTATAGATTCAACACTTGTCACGAGTAAGCACGAGCAAGTACTCTTGCTGGAGTACTACTAGCGCAGACGGGGCATGTTGGAACAGTGTGTAAAAATATTTGCTCAAATGTGTGTATATTTTTTTTTTTAGGCGAAAGTCCCCAGTCTACTGTAGACTACTGTAACGATCTGTACACCTATCTCAGTGGTCAATCACTCAAACGTTTTCAAAGGCAGCAAGCTAGACTGTGAACTAAATCCGAGAAAAGAGAGTACATAACTGTACTGGCCCTCCTGCACTGGTTACCAATTAGAATCAGAATTGGTTTTAAAGGGTAAGCACCAAATAATGACTCACCCCACAGATATTAGAGAGATTATTGTCATTATAGTAATTTTTTCATTGAATTATGCTCAAATTGCTGTTATGTATATACCTTTATGTTGAAAATATGACAGAAATTGAGCATTTAAATATTTTATTCTGAATAAAATGAAAATTTAAATAACTAGGATGATTGCGATTCTAATGAGTTGAAAGAAGACATAATCGCTGATCCTGATATGCCGATACAGCCATGCAGATTTCAGCCAGAGGTAATGTTACTTGGAATCCGAGAAGTTGGAGGATTCCCACATCCGAAGTCTGTATCGGCAATATAGACATTGGCCAACCTTTTATTTTCAGTTAATTGTTTTTGCTGTTCATGTACCTCAAGTTTTGGGTGAGCTAAAGTTAGCTTATAGTTAAATGGTTGGCATTGATATAGCGCCTCTACAAAGCGCTGTACAATTGATGCTTCTCATTCACGCATTCATACACACACTCACACACCAATGCCGATCAAGTTACCAACCAGCAAGTTACCAACCAGCTCATCAGGAGGGGGTTAGGTGTCTTGCTCAGGGACACTTTGACACACGCAGGGCGGGATCGAACCGGCAACCATCTGACTGCCAGACAACTGCTGTTACTACCTGAGCCAAAGTTGCCCTGTAGTTAGGCTACTAATAATCAATATCTTGTTGATTAGTCAACTATATGGCATTTCAGGCAAGTTTCATAAATGGAGTTTCTTGCATAAATTTACCCCACAACTCTAATGTTTGCATTTAATGTTACGTTAAGAACTACAGCACACACATACATGTTGACTCAAGTGCTTTATACAGTATTTCACTCAACTGAATGAAGGCATGTATAGGCTATGACTAGCTGGAGGCTAGCTATAGTTGCAGTTTTGAAGAAATTGTCTTGCTAGCTAGCTGTCTGGTTAGCTTTGCATGGGGGGTTATAGTATATCACGCAGCAGGGTTATTGAGTTAGCTCACCAAGTATTCCAGATACAAGAGCTCTTCATCCTGTGCTGCATGCATTACTAAAAATGTATTTTGTCAACTTTGTCACAGCAGTGGTGATAAAACTTGCAAGACGTAAGTGCTAGAGAGTTGTTGACCTGATCCCTGTATTAGGTTAGCATGGCTAGCACAAGCCAATAGCACTAACCCATGTAAAACCCCACGCTAACCCAATGATGGAATTTAGCGAGGGCGAATTTAGTGAGGGCTTGTCCTTCTGGTGTTGCTGAAAGAATGTTAGTAGGGTTAAATGTTACTGACCGCAATGCGGAGAGATTAGATCTGCCAATAGATAAACCAGGTTACAAAGACAGTAGTGCCACTCTGCCTTCCGCTCTCTACTGGTCCGGGCTGACGAGAATCTCCACAATAGGGCCAATAAATCTACCTTTGTTATATCTGACTCCATTTGAATAATTATTTAGATTAGTTATCTATCTTATTTATAATTTTGACTTGATCGCTATAGGAATCCTGCACTGAGATGTACTCTTGTGACCAGTCCTCTGCTGGTTCCACCGTTTTGTGAATGTCCGTTATGTGAATGTCTCACAAGCTGGCTAGATATCTGCAGTCATTTCAGAAGTCGCAGGAATAGCTACTTTTGGGTATGGCTGATTGCAGCTCAGGGACCCAAGAAGACCAACATTAGCTACGACATCGTCATCGACATGAATGAACTACCACGCGGATGCAAATGACTTACTGTCAGAGGTCTACGGGTGCAATACGCCGTGATACATTAAGTGTAAATGTACATCCTCCCTAGACCAACTTGAGGGTGTAACCAAGTATTCCCTGTGTAACATTGAGTGTCACTAAGGAAAACCACACAAATCAAGTATAACAATTTATTTTACCAGGTAGATCACTTAGTTAATCACATTCAATTAGGAATTAAATATAAATAAAAGTATTACAAAAAAGCTACATATGGGGATCAGGCTGCAGACACCCTGTACATACATGGTGTGCATGGCGGTCTGGCTACAGTACACATCTATCAACTGTACGTCAACTGTACATCACTCTGGATAAGAGCGTCTGCCAAATGCCAATAATGTAATATAACCTGAAAATGGTCCAGATCCACATTTAGTCAATTCGGATTTAGAAGCATTGTTCTCCAGGTGGTGGGTGCTGGTCAAGAGATGGAGACAGGTGGCTGTTTCCACTGTTTACTGTTTGCGAGGTTTACTGTTGTTATTAGACCATTATTAGAAATTAGACCATTGCACCAGTCACATTGAAACAAGCAAAACAATACTAAATATGGATATACCCAAAACCTGCTTTGTCATGAAACATCCCATGCTTAATTCATTCCCGTGACTGAACCCTGAGAGTATTGAGACAGAGTGATTGACAAGAGAACAGATGGTCTTCCCTTGTCAGCCGTTCATGCCCTAACAAGGTGCAGAGAAGGGACTATGGCCTACTGGAATAGAACGGTGTGTTGTTGTGGGAGGTTGTAAACCTTTATGGCATCACCACCAGAGGAACGCCACTTCACCTGCCCACTGACAGTGTGTAATAGTGCAACTAAGAAAGGTTGTTCCAGCCAGTCTTCCTTACACCCATAAAATGTGTTATTTAACGGTACATGAAAACATTTGACTACGGTCAACGGCACTGAAAATTTCCATTTCAATGTTGCAGCTGATCGGCGTATATGGGACAAACCTGAAACTACCAACCAAAGAACAATAATTGTTGGAGAAGTGATTAAAAGGCCAGAAAATGGGAGGAACTGTCTAGAGATCAACAATCTCTTTTGCATTTTACAGACTTGGCCTCTTTGGGAGGGTGGTTAGGCAATCATTAAATTAAGTCTGGATTTTGCCACAAGCCTTTGGCAGCAGCCCTCTGAGACCTTCTGTAAAAAGACTGATCTCTTTGGCTTAAAAGCAAAACGCTACGTTTGGCACTAACAAAACACAGCCCATCACCCAGGAACACCATCCAGCAGCATCATGCAATAGGGTTGAGCTTTTTCCTGCATGATGGAGTCTTTTGACTACTTTTGTAAAGAAGAAATGTTTCTAACACCATACATGGATTATGTTGATCAATTGAAAAATGATATACATCAAAATGCATTACAATTTTAAACTATAATATGAAAGTTGTACACTCACTGCGCACTTTATTAAGAACATTTTTACTTTAACAATTATCAGCCAATTGTGTGGCAGCAGTGCAATGCATACAATCATGTAGATATGGGTCAGGCGCTTCAGTTAATGTTCACATCAACCATCAGAATGGGGAAGGAAATGTGATCTAAGTGACTTTGACCGTGGAATGGCAGACAGGGTCTCTAGAGTTTGGCAAGAATGGTGCAAAAAAAAAAAAAAAATCCAGTGAGCAGCAGTTCTGCAGACAGAAACGCCTTGTTAATGAGAGACATCAGAGGAGAATGGGCAGGCCGATCAAAGCTGACAGATAGGTGACAGTAATAGCCACGCATTACAACAGTGGTATGCAGAAGAGCATCTCTGAACACGCAACGCAACATAACACTAAGCGGATAGGCTACAGTAGTAGAAGTCTAATAAATACCTAATAAAATGCTCACTGAGTGTATATTTTCTTCATGTATTTTGAATTTTAAATTTTTAAAAATCACAAAATGTTTAAGAGTAAGATTTATGTTATTTATGAGTTTTGAAAAAAGAAAACAGAATAATTGCAATTAATAACTAATTAATAGGGAACAATAAAAAGTAAACATGTCGATTGCATTCAGTTTGCATGCACAGCAAATGTATGCATTTGTTTTTTAATATTCAGTTAAAATTCAGTTTTTTCCTGTGGTTCATGGTTGCTTTGAGTATAGCAGTATTAACAATACAAAGCTTTAAATAATATTTCCTCAAAAAAAAATAAAACACCTGTCCCCCTATGCATTCTGAAAGTTCAATATGCAAGCTGATTAGGCCTACAATAAAAAAAAAAGTTATATTACAGAAATATTGGATTTTCGTAATAGAGATATTGACAGTGGTTGCATGTAATATTGTACTGCATTATACCGTAATTGTGTTCAGTTTTTACAGTTATTGCAGTTGAAGTCGCTTTGACTTAATATTGCATGCAACCACTGTCAATAATTTTATGAATCCAACAGTACTCCCATTTAACCTCTGGGCTTATTTCTGAACATAGAATAATGTAATTATTTGGTTATGTCGGGGAAACTTTTGACTCTCAAATATGTTGAATCAACCAACAATAAAACCAGGGTTGCATTACTACGCCTACCTTTGTCTGATTCGTCACCACCAGTAGTAGCTGCTGAGAAGACACTGTAATGTAGTTGTAATATTTCAGAAACATGCCTATGCAATAAATGTTATCAGTAGAACTACCACTTCAAGCCATATTTCATTATAGCAATGACGATGACCATTCAGGAGGTGAACGTGCAATTTCTGACCATGAGGATATTTATTTGTGACTGAGGATGGCATGCAGTTGAGGACGAAGTGAAATTGAAACCGACAAGAAGATACTATTCTAATAGGTTACATGTTGTTTTTACAACAAAATAAAATATTCTATCTATATATTCTACTACTATATTGCAGTTATTTTCTGCATTTGTGACATTGGGATTCATGTCACTGTTTGTCACCTGCTTCAATAGCTTGTAATCATTCAGTTCACAGTAAAAATAATAATTAGTATTATATTAATAGGTGTTTAAAAGTTATTTGTTTTGATTTATCATATAGTAATGTATAATGTTAATTTTCATATAATGTTAAATTGTTGACCATAGTTACTTATTGTTTATTGGTTGTCATCCAAATTTTATTTATTTTTTATTTGAGTTTGAGTTATTTGTGCATATTTCTAACAGGTACTCTGCTGATATTTCTATACATTCTAAAGCAATGGCATGTCTGACATGGCTTTGTGATGTGGTCAAGGCGACATATTCTTGTAATGTACGATGATATACCTTCACTGACACTTTTTGGAGATATTCAAATTAATACATTTCTAGTAATCGAAAATGATTTCTTTCTAATAGGGCCTACGACTAAACCTTATTATATCCAGGCCTACGCTTGACATTTCATGCATGAGGGGTTAGCTATTAGATAAATATTTTTTAAGTGAAAAAATAGGATTGTGAAATAAACACCAACTCACAATTAATTAATTTGAGCATGCTTTCCATATATAAAAAGTACATAAAATTGAGGTGTATATACAAAAAAGAAGTGTTACTTATATTCGTTTGTATTTATAAATCACAGCACAGTAAATCAAGTTCAAATTAAAATCCTTACACACCTATTATGCTTTTTCACTATTAAAGCTCTGAGGAAGCAGCAGGGCGCCCTCTCATGGTTACAAGGTGTTACTCCCCTGCTGGGTTGTGTCAAAAACAGCAAAGCAAAAAATAAAAGTACACTTAAGGATGTTTGGCTACTACCGGATGTTTTGCATGTGTGTGAAACCATGAGGTCTTCTGTAGAGTTAAACAGAAAACACACATTTCAAATAATCTTGCAATGTATTGCATTGTTTGCATAATAACCTGTGCATCACCCATTAGATTCTCTCTTTTTTTTAACAATAAAGAAGGCCCTACCTTCGTCCACCTAACATGCAATTGTTAATTATGGCAAAGATGTCTGGTTGTCTGTTTGGTCTAGTTTACGATGGAAAACAGTTTTGTTTATTTCTGAATATATGTTATTCACGGCAGGGTTCTTCTCTATTGTATATATGTCACTATGAAGGAAATAAGCCAGATTTTTATATTTTAGATGCCTTTACACTGGTGTGTGTATGTGTGTGCTAGTTTGTGGGTGTACGTATAACGTATACTTGTATGATTTTTAAGATATATCCAATGAAAATAAGACTTTCAAGAATTTTATTTGGGCTTTAAAAAAATTATACATTTCATAATTTCAGAACCTTGACAGTTGCTCCCACATGCCCCAAAGTTAGGGAAGTAGTACTGTAGATTCAGTGGCAGAGAGTTGACAGAAAACATTGTCATTTTCTTATATTACCAACTTCTTCCTTATCAGTATAATTATGTTTGACTCAAAATTTGAGATTTATTTTCATTCATGATGGCCCAGATTTCTATGTCCACAGTGTATTCCACACCCTTGAGGGAATTCATTTCAAATGCTAAAGCAACATGTGTGAGAGACAGGTGCACCCTCAACCCAAACGGCATTACAGCTCACATTGTTTACGTTGTGATAGAATATTATCTCTCTTTCTTTCTCTCACTCTCTCCACCGCAGATGCTTAGAATAAGATGCATATGTCACTGGCTCCTTCGACAGCCATGCAAAAAGCGGGAGTGAGAAAACAGGGAGGGGGAGGAAAAAAACACTTCTATCACTTAATGAAAAATAGCTTTCCTTTTTGGACGAGACTTCATAGGCTACAGTCGAGCTTGGAGCCCCCTCCTTTTTTTCCTGACGTGCCATCGAGGCAAATCAAGTCAGCATCTATTAATAATATTTCCCTGGCTCCTTTCAATCCGCTGTGCGGGCACGACCATGAGGGGTGGTGATGGAACACTGCCTTTATCGCCTCCCAGCCCCGCTCTGTCAGGGTGATAAACAATTCCAACAAGAATCAGAATAAAGATTTTCCCAGTAGACACCGGGAGATAGAGCCCCCTTTTCTCTTTTTTTAGACGGCAAAAAAAATGTAATCTACTGGCTGAGCTCTTTCTTTTTTTTATGCATCATATTCAAAGAATATGCAAATGCAGCTAGAGCCAGGAATGCGGCATGCTTCCGCGTCTAATGCTGGAACCGCTGGAGGCTTTCCTGAGACACCTACCGTACAGCGCTCAGCGGTGACCCCTGGGCAGTGGCCGTGGAGTGGCTCCGTAAAGAGTCTGAGCGCTCAAAAAGCACTGTGTTACAGGTTGCAACATCGCTGCATATAGTAGGGGAGAGCGAGGTCCGTTGTTACACACGGTCAATTGATACACAATGTTTTCTGAGCACATTGACATGAAACTGGTCCATTGAAATCCGAGGTGAAAGCGGATGTGTATGGGGGTGTGTAATGTGATTCACAGCAGGATAGCTTGTTGGGGCAAAAAAACATTGGGTAACAATGGACCCCATGTCACAACAGACCTCGCCCCCCTATGTAACAATGGCCTCATTCTTCCTGCATTACAAGATCCATTTAGCTTTTTCTCCTATATAACACAAGTTAGCCTACTAAGTAGTTTGTGTGTGTTTATACATATTTTTATTTCACTTTAAACAAGCAGATCATACACACTGAGATTTAAAACGTGTGGCCTTAAAAAGAATGTGAGTTATGATTGCCGGTGTCCGGGAATAATCGTATCACACGCTGCAATAATAATATTAGTGATGATAATAATAACATTTTAGTGATGAACCCAAGCCCTAGTGCTGAGATGTCATCACATTTATGCGAGCTTCAAATATCCAACCCTGAAAATCTCCATCTGTACCCTTCAAGCTTCTGTAATTGTATCAGGGAAGAGAGTGAGGTACAGCACGACCATATCATTCAAATGAGCTGATTAAGTATGAGGACGCAGTTCGTGATTCTCACATTCATTGTGATTAGATACAAAAAAAACACTGTTTTATGTTTTGTTTTATGACCACTATTTTGGTAAAAACTCAATATAATTGTGTACTCACTGTTAGTATCTTTTATTTGTCATGCAGGTTGGGAGCTAATGAAAACCATGCAATTGAGCTATAACCTGTTCAATCTCTTACTGAGAGACGCTGCATGGTTAAGATGTTTTTTTTATTTTTATAATAAGTAAGCCAAATTGTGGATTTGTTTTAATGGCAGGGATAGAATAATGAACTACAATGTGGATTGTTAAATTCACATTTTGATTGTGCTTGATTATGTAATCATTCTTTGCCATTTAGTTTATTGACTTGTAATCCAGTATTTATTATTTAATTTATGAATGTTATAACCTACAATGAAAGGCTCACCAGTTATAGTGAAAACAATACTTGAGAGATAGATAGCTGACAACATCTTTTCATGGCCAAATGAGCTAAACTGGGAATCTTTAACAGATTTTTAAAATAATGATCCAATTATATCCATTATATCCCTGTGTAAACATAATTATTATTCAGCTTATAACAGTGTTAGTACAACATAGCAGAATGCATAAACTTATACACTATACTTAGTTAGTGTAGTTTGATTGTTTTATTTTTGATTTCATGAAATACATGGCTTGGATAGATAGCCCTGTAAAGCCCTATTGTGTTTTGTATGTAACAGGGCACCGGCAATTGTACTCCTGTACCTAGATGGCTAGAACCAATAAAACAAACTAATATAACGTTACATTATTCAAAAATAAAAAATAATAATCATTACATATGCATGTACCTCTTCTCCATGAAGTTTAAGTATTGCACAAACACAATAAGAGGGTGTGTGGTCAGTTTGTGTGGAACCTGACCATTCCACATTGGAGAATGGAATGCAAGTTGAGCTGTGCTGGTAAGTGCCTTACATCTGATTCCTGCCTTGCAGCTCCTTCCACCCACATTCCACTTCAGCTGCTGCTGCAGATACGGGGGCAGTATCAGAATTGCCGGCATTTCTGAGCTGTGAAATTCTATACAGTCTATATGGCCTAACACTTAATTCTGGTGACATCTGCTGTGTGGAGCTCTCAGGGAAAAAAAAAGATAGCAAAATTGTGTGTCTTCATGCATATTAAAGAAACTTGTCATGTGGACGTCACAGGAGAGCACAGGAGATAAGAGGCACAGCTCCTTTGGGGAAGCTTTTTCTGCCATCAAAACAGTAAAATTAGACCCATAAAAACGTCCAATATTGCACCAAATGTTCCTGCTTTACTGTGTTTTGCATAAAAGCCCACGCATTTAAATTGCCCCGTCTACCAAGACAAATTGGCCATTCAGATTCAAAATGAATATCACGCCAAAGCACTCACAAAGGAAATGTGTGATACAGAAGAAGTTAGAATTGTGAAAATGACATATTTAAGATGTTTTGCTTTTCACAGTGAAAAGAAAACTAACAAAACAAACAGATAGAATGTGATAAAATGCATGTAATAAAAATTTGCTGCAGTAAAATTGTGGGTGAAGAATATTGGTGCACAACAAAGCAAACTCACAGTAAGAAGTGTTAATTTTGAGGAAGGGAACAAATAAGCAGTTGCTCAATTTTCTTGTGAATCATGTTGTCACGTTTAGTGCCCACGCCAATGTAAAACAAGCACCTGGGTAATGTGCGACTCTATTTCGTGCCAGAACACTCATACTGCTGAGGTGGAGAGGGAGGGTGTTGTGCCAGTACTGGATGCTGGCTGGTGCATAAATGGTCATAGCTTCAGAAGGGACCTTCCTCAGTCTGTAGGATGTTCATGTCTCATCGCATGCCAGTGACTCCCTTTGTTCAATTGGGTACCTCAATTGGTTAGCTTTTTGAGTTAGCATTGTGCCCACAGTGTGCGTGTACAAGCTATAAATGAAGTCGCCAGCCCTATTTGGACCACAGATTGAAAAGAAGCAGCAGCTTAGCATATGTGTTTGTGAGGAGAGTACCTGCTCTCTACTGAGAGTTCCAGCGAAGAACACACAAATAGGGGCCAGATAAATAAAGGTCACCTGCTTGAAGAAGAGTGCGTCGGAGCAGTGGCTGTGCACAGGTGCACAAGGTATAGTGATGGCCATAGAGGCAAAATTGACCATTCGAAATGGTAGAGAAAGGAATGAGAATGCATGGGGGTGTGTGTGAGTATGTACGTGTGTGTGTGTGTGTGTGTGTGTGTGTGTGTGTGTGTGTGTGTGTGTGTGTGAATGCACATGCACACATGTAAAGAGGGGAAGGCCTCCACTTCAAAAGTACTTCGTGAGCGGACTCCTTTTTCTTATTGCCCTGCATCGCTGGATTTAAAATAATTCAGTATCATATGGGATTTGCAAATTCTAGGATTGATAATCCTGATACATCTACAGAAATCATAAAAGGAAGGTTTAATAAAAAGCTTAATCAAGTAACAGCAGTAAGCATCTGATCACCAAAAATAATTGTATGGATAGTGGGCGGATGCTGGCATCCAAATTAGTCTGTATGTGTGTCTGTCTGTGAGACAGCAGCATTATCAGAAGTTACTGATCTTACACAAATGATCTGCTGCTGAAGTATTACATTGATATTTCACAGTCACCGGGTCATTATGATTTTTATTTCATTCCTGCCCAAGGTATTTAGTACAAAGATAAAAGCCCTCAAATCGCTCAGATGTGAAATCCTAGGGGTACCCTGAGGTGAGGAACGTGCAGACAGCTGGCAGCAAGCTAAGACTGCTTTAAGGACGGGAAGCAGTGGATGTATCTTGTTCTGATTGACATTTACATTCCCACTCATGTCTTTTGGAAAGGGCAGACATTTTAATAAGCCTCCAATTCCAACACCCAGCAGTAGCTCAGATCTAAGATGCTGTTCTTAGGTCATTCATTACACCGGTCTACACACGAGGAACACAGAAAGCTTTCATTACGCGTGTCATTTATTTTATGTTCACAGTGAATAATATATGGGGTCAGCTCTAAATTAGGGGAAGACTGCCACAGACCCCAACAACTGCTGTAACTGTCTGTTACCAACCAAATTGTAATTAATGTATATTGTTGTTACACGGTAACTGATGCACCACTTTATAGTCCCTTTCATTTAATAGGCTATTTGATTCACTGTCTTAGCTTACCTTGCCCTGACCATGACTCAAATCGACCCTTGGTTTTCGTACAAATGTTGCATAACAAAATAATAACAAATGTTGATGATGATGACATTACATATTTAGCTGACGCTTTTATCCAAAGCACCTTACAGTTGATGAGACAAAGCAGGCAACAACCCCCCCCCCGCAGCAATATGGGCTTGAGTGCTGGGCCTCACTGAAGGGCCCAACAGCTGCTTGGATCTTATGGTGGCTCAATCACCAACCTTGTGGGTCCCAGTCTTGTAGCTTAACCACAACGCTACATATTATTCAAACTTGATAGGTATAATCGGATAAGAGCAGAGATTACATTCTACTATTCCATCCTATTGCTATGCTCCTATTGGTTTTGCATTAGACTGTCTGTGGTTGTAGCAGCTGTCACATCAGCTCACAATTGAATATTTGAGCAGCTTTGCTCAAAGGTGCTGTCCTGAACCATGCCCTTTTGCATCATACATATGAAAATGGCACATTTTGATCTAGTGGAACTTTAAAAAACACAATGTTTAATTGGATTTATATACAGTAGCAGCTTTGGTGCTGTATTGAGCTTTATTGAGACTGCAACATGTTAGCTGGTCACCTCACTTGGTCTACTGGAAGCCTCTTTTCCATGGACCCAAGCCTGGCTGTCCTTAGACAGGGAGTTGACCCTGAGAATCCCATTACATATATTTCTAAACAGCTCCTCCCGAATTTGCATGCAGGAGACAGCTCAAATAAGGCTATATATCAGCCATGGAAGCTTTAAATGGATCTGCAGGGAGATTGGAAGGCAGGAAGTCTCCCGTGCAAATATTTCACACCTCTGCCTGAAAAGATATCTGCTGTCATTAGCCGTCAAAACCCCCTCTGTATGCTCAGCTCAAGCATTTCCTTCATTTTCAGGTCTGGGGGAGTCAAGCTGCATTTGGTAAATCGATAAATCTACATGTCTGCAGGTGTGTCCCATGAGTAATTAATGGTTAAGGTCAGCCAAGAGGTACTGTTAAATTCTTAAGGGGACAAAAAAAAGGCTAAATCAACATTTCTACCATGATTATAAACACATCAAAAAAGCTTTTTCAAATAATTGTATTGGTACTGCTTATATTGCAGGGAAAGAAAATGGCATGATCTGTGCCTTTTTTCATGGATGAAATGTGTGGTACATACAAAGAGTCATTTTATATTTCAACCTTAAAGCTCCCTGTAGCAACCAATAATGTAATAACGGCCAATAACGTAATACCTGCCAATAACGTAATAATTTTGGCCATTTTAAATGTAATAAAGCCAATAACGTAATAACTTGCCAATAATGTAATAAAGTTTTTGAGCCAATAACGTAATAACATTTTGCCAATAACGTAATAAGTTATTACGTTATTGGCTGGTTATTACGTTATTGGCCTAGCATTAAAAAAATCCTTTGAAAATGTAATAACTGCAGCCGATAATACATAGATAGGACTGCATTTCTTGGAAATAAAAGAGTTTTTTGCAGTTTTTGTGCAGTTTGCTCATCAAAAATAGATATAGTGGATGGTATAGTTGTCATATTCCTTCATCAAGGATACGTACTATGCAGCACTCTCTCTCCTTAATTATGGTTGTAAGAACCAATTTGAGAATTATTTGTTGTACAAAATCTTTATTTAGAATATTGTTTATTTGCTTAGATATGTAAATTCATAATGTCATGTCATGTCAGTGTCTCTGTTGGATGTTGCATTGTCAAATGAATTTACCACATTTTTTTCTTGGAAAACATTTAATTAAAACTTTTTTCAAACATTTCTCAAGGAAATTGTTTAAACGATTCAGTCCTCACTTAAAACTGTATTTAAATAACTGGACTGGCACTATAATGGCACTTAACTCCAATATACAACATAGAACATGAACACTCATTTACAAATGTAAAAAAAAAAACTGAAGAGAGTTGAACTAAGGGGAAAACATCAACATAAAATTGCCATTACTTCTTCCAGTAAATGTCCTTAACTTTGTACTGCCCAAAAGCTACATTACTGAGAAGAATCCAGGCTTTCATCCATCGGCTGTCCTTGCCAAATAACTGTTTTATGTGTAAGCTTAGACCACTGTTGCGTCCAGCAGCCTTGTAGAGCTTCATAATACTAATGGAACAGTCATCTTCTTTGTCCAGTTCTAGGCTCTCTGCAAGTGCTTCTCTTATATATAGGTTGGGATGGAATGGAGCAGACAGTTCACGGAATAAGAGTGAGACTTGATTGAATGTCCCAAGCATTGACATATCTTGCTTGAGAGAAAATTCAATAATTATTGATAAGATCTCTGAAGGTAGGTATTGAACTCCAGGCTCATTGCCAGCATCCTCAACCATGTCAAGCAAAGGGTTAGCTATAAATTGAACATCAGCATTAGGTAGAAACCCCGGTTCAGGCTGAGACAGAAAGCCAGGTTCATCATCAGGCAAGGCAGGTTTGGCAACAGGCATAGAAGCAGGTTCGGCATCAGACAGAGCACCAAGTTCAGTGTCAGACAGAGGGGCAGATTGGGACACTCTATGCATCTCTGCCTCTTGAATGGCCTGAATGTAAGTGGGAATAGGTCCATCTAAACTTAAACTTAAACTTACATAATGTTCCCCCTGCCCCTCAGCGAAATGTCCAAGAAACAAAAGAGGCAAGCTTTCACAGTAATCACCAGATGGTGATATTACAGAGGTAGCATCCAAACCAAGAGTCGACACAATAAGGAACTGAACATTAAAGATCTGGGATGCTCTCTGAAGAGTTAGGTGGTCACCATATGTGCCATGTTGTGCCATCCTCTTTAAATATCCCCCCCATGTCTCCTCAACATACTCCGAAAGGGGTGTTCCATCCACTCCATATGGATTAAATGTTAGGTTGGACACAATTTCTTCACGCAATGTTTCTGCAGAACGGAAAATTCCAATACTGGCCAATTGATCAGAAATAGCAGCAAACTGGCAGTTGCCATCAGGGATCGGGTCAAAGCGAATGTTCAGGTTTGATGATTCAAACTCCTCCAATCTGTCTTCATGTGTGTAAGGTATTCGCAGGTCCATTTGTTGAACTGATTTGGGCTGAGACTTTGAGCGCTGCCTTTCTTCTAGTCTTGTCACACTGGTCACATTAGAAACTGAGAACCACTTTTGTGTTGGAGTGGGGCTATTTGGCATTTGAAACTCAACCTTGTATTTGTGCAACTTAAGGTTTCTTGCCACAACGACACCTGGTATCACAAATTGTTTCTGTGAGACTCTGTGATGGCCACTCTTGACCCTGACCAACACATTATCATGTAGCCTATATATAGAGACTTTAAAATTCACAGATTGAGTCTGTCGGCGTATGCAGCGTTGTGTTGCTTTTTGTGCCCTTTCCCTGATCCTATTTCTTTCATCCTCAAACAAAAGCCTCTGCTTTTGGGTGGGCAGTGTTTTGTTGCCTGGTGGACAGTGTTCTTCAAGATCTTCTCGGGAAGAAGTTAAGCGATTGGATAATGCATGACTTTGTCTTCCATAATAAATCCGAAAAGGAGACATCCAACTCAAAACTTCCTTTGGGTCTTCATTCATTATCTTTGCATAAATTGGCAAATGCTTAACCCAGTTCACTCCTCCTTCTTGATATCGGACTAAGTCATACATTATTTTTTTCCTTAGGACACGGTGGCTTCTCTCCACTTTACCTTGGCTCTGGGGATGGTATGGAGAGCTCTGAATTATTTTTACTTGTAAGGACTCCATACGTTTTTTTACAGCACCTTTGAACTCCTTCCCTTGGTCATGCTGTATGACTTTTGGTGGACCATGCTCATTGTAAATGTCTTCAAGGTGTCTAGCAATTGCATAGAGTGTCCCAATCTGCCCCTCTGTCTGACACTGAACTTGGTGCTCTGTCTGATGCCGAACCTGCTTCTATGCCTGTTGCCAAACCTGCCTTGCCTGATGATGAACCTGGCTTTCTGTCTCAGCCTGAACCGGGGTTTCTACCTAATGCTGATGTTCAATTTATAGCTAACCCTTTGCTTGACATGGTTGAGGATGCTGGCAATGAGCCTGGAGTTCAATACCTACCTTCAGAGATCTTATCAATAATTATTGAATTTTCTCTCAAGCAAGATATGTCAATGCTTGGGACATTCAATCAAGTCTCACTCTTATTCCGTGAACTGTCTGCTCCATTCCATCCCAACCTATATATAAGAGAAGCACTTGCAGAGAGCCTAGAACTGGACAAAGAAGATGACTGTTCCATTAGTATTATGAAGCTCTACAAGGCTGCTGGACGCAACAGTGGTCTAAGCTTACACATAAAACAGTTATTTGGCAAGGACAGCCGATGGATGAAAGCCTGGATTCTTCTCAGTAATGTAGCTTTTGGGCAGTACAAAGTTAAGGACATTTACTGGAAGAAGTAATGGCAATTTTATGTTGATGTTTTCCCCTTAGTTCAACTCTCTTCAGTTTTTTTTTTTACATTTGTAAATGAGTGTTCATGTTCTATGTTGTATATTGGAGTTAAGTGCCATTATAGTGCCAGTCCAGTTATTTAAATACAGTTTTAAGTGAGGACTGAATCGTTTAAACAATTTCCTTGAGAAATGTTTGAAAAAAGTTTTCATTAAATGTTTTCCAAGAAAAAAATGTGGTAAATTCATTTGACAATGCAACATCCAACAGAGACACTGACATGACATTATGAATTTACATATCTAAGCAAATAAACAATATTCTAAATAAAGATTTTGTACAACAAATAATTCTCAAATTGGCTCTTACAACCATAATTAAGGAGAGAGAGTGCTGCATAGTACGTATCCTTGATGAAGGAATATGACAACTATACCATCCACTATATCTATTTTTGATGAGCAAACTGCACAAAAACTGCAAAAAACTCTTTTATTTCCAAGAAATGCAGTCCTATCTATGTATTATCGGCTGCAGTTATTACATTTACAAAGGATTTTTTTAATGCTAGGCCAATAATGTAATAACCAGCCAATAACGTAATAACTTATTACATTATTGGCAAAATGTTATTACGTTATTGGCTCAAAAACTTTATTACATTATTGGCAAGTTATTACGTTATTGGCTTTATTACATTTAAAATGGCCAAAATTATTACGTTATTGGCAGGTATTACGTTATTGGCCATTATTACATTATTGGTTGCTACACTCCCCTTGCTTTCAGTGTATTGCCTGAGAAACAAATAATTTTTAAAAACTATTTTCTGCTGAAGACACAACTGAAAAGTCTGAGTAAATCATAACAAACAAATAGTTTTATGTGCAATGGGATAAAAAAATATTATATGTATATGTACAGTACTGTGAAAAGGTCTTAGACACCTGTATAATATTCTGTACAAATAAGATTCTTTCAAAAATAATTATATGAAAGGTCCTAAATAAACCTACTATACATTTTACATTACATTTTAGTAATTTGGCATAATAGTTAAAAACTGAATCAAATCAATATTATTTGTGACCACCCTTCGGCGTTAAAACTGCATCACTTCTCTGAGATAGCCAACTCTGTCCTGCAGTTCTATAAAATCAGCAGGGAGGTTGTTCCACACACACAAAAAAAGAGCATATATACAGTACTGTGCAGAAGTCTTCGGCACCCTAGACTTTATTATATATGCTTATGTTTTTGTGTCCGAGATCAGAAGCAAGGAGCCAACCAAAGTCTGCAGAAAAACTGTGTTCTCCAACATGCTTGGAACAACCTCCCTGTCTTATAGAACTGCAGGACAGCATTGGCCATCTCAGAGATAGCTCACAAAAAATATTGATTTGATTCAGTTTTGAACTATTCTGCCAAATTACTCAAATGTAATGTAAAATGTATAGTATGTTTATTTAGGACCTTTCATTGAATTATTTTTGAAAGAATCTTATCTGTAAAAAATGTTATACAGGTGCCTAAGACCTTTGCACAGTACTATATTATAAAGTCTAGGGTGCCTTAGACTTCTGCACAGTACTGTATACTCGATGGGGACTCAAGTCAAAAATGGTTGCAACTAGCAAAATGTGGAGAATTAAAATAAAAAATGCCATAGCAACTGCGTCAAATTTCAACAGACATTTGAAAACTCATACGGGAAAGGTAATGGTAAGTGGTACCAGCACCAGAGCTGATCCCACCGCTGTTCACTGTCGCGTTAACGTAACTTAGCTAAACTGTTGTGTTGTCAGTATAATGTTGGGGTCACCGTTTAATCACCATAACCATAACCATGTCCATATTTTCTTCTTTCGTTGACTGCCAAGTTGTAGCGATGTTGGCTTGCCTTTCAAATGGTTGATCTTGAAAAGCTATGTAAGCTAGAGGACCACGAACCTAAGGTAACATTACAGTAACGTTAAAACAAATTTCTTCATTGTCAACGTTGTTCACACAATCAGCTGCATTTTCAATAAAACGGCCATGTAATGGGATTTTGCACTATTTGCATTATTTCTTTCAGTATGGTCTTTAAGATTGATTTGCAAGCAGGACAGCGAGTGATTCTGAATGTCTTGGTCGGTGACATTGTTATGTACTAGTTGTGTGGACATTGTTTGGTATTTCAACATCATACAACTATGACGTTGAGAGCTTGTTTGTAATTGACGTTAAAATTAAAAGATACCGTAGAACCAGAGTTTGGCATGTACTGTAGTTGCATGCGGTTTTTAAATTATTTTTATTGATTTGATTTGATTTATTTATCATTTTACTATGCAATAGTGCAATGACATTCCTTAGGATTCAAGGTTTTCCTACTGCATAATGTTGATGTATTTCCAAAATCATAGCTCCTGATTTCTTGCATAAACAATATCTAGCCTCATTTGATTTTTTGGAATGATTAAACTGTTAAACATGCTTAACAGTTACCTTTCATTTAAGGATTTTACACTTGATGTCATATTCAAAATATGTTTTCTGCACTTCTGGTTTCTATATCTTCAGTTAGCATAGGAATCATTCTGGAGACTTGACTCAGACCTTAGCTCAGAGACTTGATTCGGACTTGCATTTCATGACTTGTGAACATCTCTGGTGTATGTATACAATTCCAATGCTCCTAAGGGTTGTCTACAAGTTGCAGCCACCAACAATAACTACTTGTGCAAAACTTATTCTGCTAGGAAACACTAATTTGTCTGCACTTAAATGTAGAATGGAAATACTCAACAGTGACACATGCATGACTTGTAGAGCGACTAAGGTCTAATTAGATTAGTGGCTGAGTCTAAATTAATTAATTTAACGTTATCTTCTGGTCGTTTCTCTTTGTGTTTTTCATACCTAGTTAAATGTCTTCTCAAATGGTTAGCTCCTAAGTAGAGCTGAATTGCACAAACTACACTGCTGGATTCCCTTTGATCTGTACTTTGATTTTATGCCGTGCTTTCAACCATTTCTAATTGGACATTTTTCTCACATAGTGTCACTCATATTAATAACAGCTGAAGTTTCTGTTTGCTTCTCTTAATCACTGTGCACCTTCTGATTGGTTGAATTAAACTTGATTTTTTTTAAAAACATTTAATTGACAAAACAAAATCTTTACCTTTTCTTGTAATAGTTTACAAATGAGCATTATTTGCCCATTCAGACTGTAAATTCAACACACAAGTTGCTTCACAGTGTGGAAGTTAGTTGTTATTTGTCTAATGTGGACAAGCCAAAAGTGAGAGTCATTAAGACATGGCTAGCCATTTTTATTTTTCTGCTCTTGTTTCAGAAATAATCACAGAACTAAAATGTGAGATAATAAGGAACTGCAGTGCACACGTATTAAATTGACAATGTAAATTGAACAGACAAGAGTATAATCTGTCTGTTATCTTTTGGGATTTTTTTCCACATTATACTGTATTTATTGAGGGCAGGAGGAGGTAATGATCTAAATCATTGTGCAAGGTATGAAATGGTCTGCCTCTAAAATGATAAGCTGGTTAAATTCTCTGAACGTTCTCAGCTGTGTCCAGATCGGTCCACACATGTCTTTCAAGTAACTCCAAAAAAAGGGTATAAACGGAAAAAGTGGTTTGGCAGATGTGATTTCAATTTAGGATTGCAAACTGCAGTGTGAGCACCTGGTACTGGAAGGGTTGAAGTTAATTGAATGAACGCTTGGGCGATGTGTAAAATGCCAGATTATTACACCATTAATGGCATTGCTAGCTTTTAGGCATGCGTGTAAAAGGGGGTTTAACTTGAGGACTGCAGTTTTCCACAGTTTTCTTTCTTCATGGCTTTTTTCCATTTTCCACTTTTACTTGTCACATGTGTTTGCATGTCAGCTTTTGCATTTCACAAAATATTTTAGAGGATAAAAGAGCAGTATACCATGGAACTCATAGTTGGGTCTGGAAAAGAGTAACAAAGTGTGAGTATCACTTGGCCATTTGTGGATTTTTTTTCTTCAGCATTGATTGATACAGTATGTTTTAATGAGGTGGCAATAAGCACTAGTCTTTACAGGTGCTGGCCCCATTAATAGGCCCGACCGGTGAATCTTTATCTCGAGCATAGGATCCTTAACCTCAATTGATTATAGGCTTGGCATTTGTTAGTCTTCAAGTGCCCCCATAAATGCTAAATGGGGTAGAGGTTAGGTGATTGTAGATTGCCCAGCACTCCTTGCTCTTCTTTGGCCTTCAAGTAGTTCTTGCAAAGCTTTGAAGTAACTTTAATTTATTTGACCTCTCAGACCTTTGGACCCCACTGTACATATGTTTAAAATAATACTAATACATACAGTAAGTAATGCTTAAATAAGAGTGTGGTCAAGTATGATGCACGTGTATGTTGTGGGTGCGAGTATTACACATTCCTTGACAAATTAGTTTTTATGTGATCAAGTCAAGAACCATACAAAAGCCAGCAAAGTGAGATGTACTGAGTGATCTATTCTGGAATCACAATGCAATTCACCATATTTTCCGTGTTTTGAATGCCAACAGGCACAACAGCTCTGCCTAGCTTACTGTGCCCTGTCCCATGTGCCCTGCCTCCAGTTCAGGGCCCTAGTGTTTTCACCTGTTTTCCGTTCTGGTTCCTCAGTGGTGGAATGACTTGCCTACCACTGTCAGGACAGCAGAATCCCTCCCCCTATTTCGACGCAGACTAAAAACACACCTTTTCAAACTGTACCTTAGTCCCCCCCCATTTCCAATATCCCTCTTGTCTAACCCAAAAAAGAAAAAAAAGAAACTTACAAGGACTGTATTTTTGTTTAGAACAGCGCTTCTTGTGTATTTTACTAGTTATGGATGTTATGCTTTAACTTGTGGAAGAACCGATGCACTTTTAAGACGCGTTGGATTAAAAGCGTCTGCCAAATGACTAAAATGTAAATGTAAATGTGTACAATGTACTCAAGGCCCTCGTATGCATTAAAAAATTGAGATTTATTTCAACTTTCAGAATTAAAATGTGATATTTAATTACAGAAACAGATTAATCTCAGTGTGAGTTATGGACACTTCCTCACAAGGGGATGAATAAAATGTCATGTAAACTGCAAGGAATAAATCTCTGTAATTCAAAGGTTTGAGGTATTGGAGGAATCAAAATGTAAATGTGTTTCCATTGTGCTGATGTGGGTGGTTCTCTCTTACAGCAACGCATGTATTTAAAGAAGTGCAATGTGTGAATGCATAAATAAATGAATGAGTGAATCAGTACATAAATGCTTATTTTATGCCACATGTCATAGGTGCTTAATGTGCTTATAAAAACTTAAGTGTGCCACATGCTGTTTATGTTTCTGGAATGCAAATGGCTGTGATTGCGGTTATGGGTGAGTTTTAGCTGCTGCCCTGCCTGAGAAAACTGAGATGGCTGTACATTAAATTGATCACATTATCAGACCTCTGTTGGTCAATAAGGACCAACAGCCATAGATGAAGAAACTTCCCTCTCATCAACTCACCTGTCCTGATGGAGAATCCCTTTTTCTACAGCCATTTGCATAGCATTGTTCAAAAGACAAGATACATCTCACACCCCTCATTCATAAATATGTACACGCACACATACACATCCACACACGAATGTACAAAGACACAAACCTGCATACGCCTGTGCAAGTGCTGAAACAAACGTGCATGAGAGTACTCGCATGCAACAACACACACAAACTGGCATGCTTACACCCTCATGTGCATTCCCACCACACATAGAAAATATACACGCACAAAACTGTGCACGCACACACACGCATGCACACCTGCCCGTAAAAGTATCATCCCCAAAGTTCTTGCAATGCATCACTATTTTTACACAGTCAGCAAAGCACACCGAATGCATTAAAGAAAGTCACTCTTCAAAAGCAAGAGAAAAAGGTGGAAAGAAAAAATCATCCACCACCTCCCCCCAACTACCCCACCCATCCCAAAGCTCCAGCAAGAATCTCTTCCTTCTGATAGAAACAGGATGAAATGACATTATGCATATGAAAATGCTCAGAAAGATGTTTGATTTATGTATGCATTAGATGCAAATGGTATTACAGCATGTGGTGGCGGCGGCGGCGGCAAGATCTGCTCCCAGTGCACTCTGGTCGGTCAGATCAAACCTGATCTCATTAATTCGGATGAGGAGAGCGGAAGAACCGAGGGAGCGATGATGTGGGGAAGAGAGGGGAATTTACAGCCTGGACATAGAGTTGACAGAAAGAAGAGTAAATTGCGATTTGCCCTCTGAAGCCCCTGGTGGCCCGTGTCTGTTAGGAGAGTTTCGGGAGCAAGACTGAAGTCCAGAGGAATGGAGGCAGGTCTACTGATTGCTGCCACCATAGTTTTATATGACAAAACATTGAATGTTACACCTGACCTGCCTCACTCCACCAAATATCATGGTAATTCATCTCAGGTGATCAGGCCGTTTTCAGGCTGTTTGATTGTGAACGAGGCACTCCACTGCATATTTATATTTGTGTGTGTTCATGTGTGTGTGAGACAAAGAGAGAGAGAGTATTTTCATGTACAGTGCTAAAATTTTGAAATCAAACTGAATGAAGATAATGCTGGTTCAGGAAAGTGTGAACACAGAACTCATTCCCAATTCACTGAAATCATGGTATAATCACATGGAAATTTCCAGGTCTATTTTATTTATGTCTAGATTTCATTGTTACACATTGATCAGCCAGGTGTGGGGACGGTCCGAGAAGAACACATGCCGTCTAAATGAAAGAGGACTCAGAAGCTATTTCCCTTTGACAATAGGAAAAGAAAACACATGTGCGTGTGTGCTCCTGCGACCGTGCGAATTGATTAGAGCCATTCAGATTAAAGGGGAGAGGTTGCTTCACAAAGCGGAGGCCGGCACTCGTCTGCACACAAAAAAAACCCATTCTCCTCTTGCCCATCTCCCGCAGCCCCTGTGATTGAGGTCAAGACCAGAACTCCTTGCCTTGTCACCTAATGTGATTGCATCCAGGCAATACCCTTAAAACACGCCCGCTCCCATCTGCATGCTAATTGGCCACTGCTCTCCTTGGTGGTGACCTTGGAGAAGGCATTCCATCACCCACGGAAACCCACCATCCTGGCTGGGACTGTCAGCAGTCGCCTACAGGAGGAACCGTGATCCATACAACCTCTCTCTCTTTGTGATCTGGTCACTTTACATCTGAGGCCAGCACGCTAGACTCTACAAGAACTTGTACTTCAAGTTTTAGTCCAGTAGAGATACTCTGTTGAATTGACACTGATAGAGTAAATTATACTCTGTCAGACTTGATTCAACACTGAGCATTCCAACGGGATGCAACAAAAAAGAAGTGGATTCTTCTTCAGGTCAATGGCCAGCTTTTTGTTTGAATTTCTTGGTTAAACATTTATAGAGGCTGAACAGATTAGAAACTTCAAAATCCGGTGAAGGTATAAGAATATTCTCTAAGCACGATTGTGTCGCCCTGGGATATATAGAAATAGAAACGAAAAACAATGCAGTATGTCAGCGTGCCTGTAGTTCTCTCTCCCCAGGGAACCCCCATCCCCACCCAGCAAAACCCTAACATACAAACACAGCAAGGCTTACTGCGGCTCAATATGTGGCAATTTTGTCAGAAGTCATCGGCAAGCCAGGCGTGGGTTTCAGTGTTTTGATATGCCAAGCAAAGGGGAGATTTCAGAATAATGAAACTGATTTGGTATGGAGATTTTTTCATTTCTCTTTTCTCCTTTGGAAAACAAAACAAGTGAAGTTGGTGACAAGTTTGTTGTCCTGTGATGAGGTCTGTAAAGCTGAAGCACGTCGCTTCCTGCTGCTCCGACAGTTTGACCTACTTTGGTAGTGAACACTGCTCTAACTCAAACGTTAAGAGAATGAGACCGATGCCTCGCGCTCTAAGCGGTAATCAGAAGCTGGATGTGTTTTGTTCACCGAACACGATTCAGTGGTGAAAGGTTTAGAGACTAATATGCAACAATTCCTTAGAAAGGCTTTTTTTTTCAATGTACACCATAGATAAACTAAGTCAACTTTGAACTCTTTGAAGGCTGTTTTAATGGTTCGAGGATTAAGATTGAATGATTTTAGGCAAACATAGCCATATGTCACATTCTTTCAACTTGATCTTATTTTTACTGTCATTATTTCAGTAACGATTCTCACACCTGAATGCAATCTATTTTAATAGCCATCCAAGTCTTAAGTTCCAAACTATTCTTCAAACACCCCTGGCAAAGATATCAGTCTTATAATTTATGATAAGTTTAGCAAACACATTCAGGTTGCCCAGCAAAACAATGACTCCAGACATAAATCAAAATCCAACCAGAAATGGTGAAGTGAAAACGACATCCTGCATAGCCGTCTCCAGACTTTTATCCCATCAAAAACCTGTGGTCTGAATTGAAGAGGGGGGTTCATAAATGCAAACCCAAGGATATCAATGATTCTGAAAAGTTATGCATGGTCAAAACCTTATCACAAATTATAGGAAAAAACTTGCTGTCAACTTTGCCAGGGGTGTTTCACAAAGAAAAACAAAGGGTACCAATAAATGTGGAACCTGTTTTTTGGGGAAATAAATTATTTATTTGATGAATGTAAGACTTTCATCATCATTAATAAGGCACACTACCTTACACATGATTTAAAATATAGCTTATATTAATAGCATTTTTTGTTTCATATTTATCAAGGATGCCCACTCTATATGTACAGTATATGATGGACAATCACTTGTCCAACAAGTGTCAACCCTCAAGCAATTACATGTTTAATGACATTTATCACTTAAGAAGCCATTTGTGTGAGTAGAGGGATAGACTGGATAGATCTGACAGGGTTCCCAAATTTTCTCAACCTATACCCCACTTGTGAATCATTTTTTGGTTAAACATGTGTGGATATCATTATATAAGATAAAATGCAGCCTTTAAGTGTATCCTATAATAAGGAAATGTTTGAATCTACAGTGCCCGGCATAATGTTTGGGACAAAGACCCATCACATATTTATTTGCCTCCATACTCCATACTCCACAATTTGAGATTTGTAATAAAAAAATCACAGGTGGTTAAAATGCGAAGGTCGGTTTTCACCTGCGTTTTATTATTTCACAGTCTTGGTGCTGGGAGAGAGTGGCTCTATAATTTTCAGCGTCAGATGCAGAGTTCATAGTCATCTTTCACATCGCTGTGGAGGAATTTGCCCACTCTTTTTTTTTCCAGAAGTGCTTTACTTCAGACGAATTGGTAGGTTTTTCGAGCATGAACTGCTCCTGGCGCCACATTTCCATTGGGTTCTCCAACTTATCCAGAATGCAGCAGCTCGTCTGGTCTTCAACCTTCCCAAATACTCACACGTCACCCCCCTGCTTACTTCCCTCCACTGGCTGCCTGTCATGACTCGCATCAAATTCAAAACATTGGTGCTAGCCTTCCAAGCAGTTAAGGGGTCTTCCCCAGCTTACCTACAAAAAATCATCAGACCCTACACCCCTGCCAGACCTCTTCGTTCAGTCTCCACAGGTCGCTTGGCACCTCCCCCTCTCCGAACCTCCACCTCACGCTCACGACTACTGTCTGTTCTGGCTCCACGGTGGTGGAATGAACTCCCCGTTGAGGTCAGAACTGTACAATCTCTCCCCACCTTCAAACGCAAACTGAAGACTCACCTCTTCAAGCAGCACCTCTCCCCATCCCTCCCTACCTCCCTGTGATCCTTAATTGTTGTCTTTGTGATTTACTTTGTGTTTTGGTATTTTTAGTTGGCTAGGTAAGCAGTATTTGGATAGTTAAGATTGGTCACTTTTGCTTTGTTATTTGTTCATTTGTTGTTTAAAAAAAAATAAAATAATAATAATAATAATAATAATAATTGGCCCTGGTCCTTATCTTTGTTGTACGGGTAGCAATTTAAATTGTACTTCCCTCTAGGGTCTTTCTGCGCACTTAGCCCTGGTTATGGGTATGCACTTTGTTGTACGTCGCTCTGGATAAGAGCGTCTGCCAAATGCCAATAATGTAATGTAATGTAATGGGTTCAAGTTAGGACTTTGACTAGGACATTCCAAAACTTTTGTTTATTTTCAGCCATTCAGATGTGGACTTACTTTTGTGTTTTGGATCATTGGGCCTCAGGCAAGAACATTTTAGTATTCTTATTTTAACTTTTTTAACATACTTTTTTTTTGTACGATGGAATTGTATGTGTGCCACATCAGATTCAACAGACGCTCTTAAATTGAAAAAAATCTCCTAAATAACCACAGATTCACAAATTGTGGTGCACACATTCATTAATTTCTGAGTTAATATAATTTAGGCCCCAAAAATGCCCCAAAGAAGCTTAACCTGTGTCTGTTAAACTGGGTTATTAGGGGGTTTGTGGTCAAACTTAAAGAAAATAGATCTAAACTAACTCCAAAACAGCTTGTACAGTGACATTTCTTGATTTTGTCCTATCAAACAGTTTCCCAAGAGTAGAGTAAAGTTGACCATTCTTTGAGATTTCCAACTCAACTGGTGATTTTCTCATTGATATGCACACACAAGTAAAATACATAAATGGAAGAGAAATGAACCCAGTTATATTATCATGCAGCTGAACAATGCATTATACACAGCATTTGACTGTTTAAGACAGAACTTTACGAAATGAGAGCTGCAAAAATCTGAGCTAGAGCAGGAAGTTCTTTTTCTTTTTTTCTGACCTATATACAGCAGTTCCAGGGTTCGCTGACTTTATTTAGTTCACGCTTCACATTGGAGTCCAAACCGCTTTATTTAAACATTATTCACAAGGCAGAATCACAATTGTTTTCCATGCTGTTATGTTCCCTTTGGTGTACTCTTGAGGGACTTGAGGAGAGAAAATCATACTCCCTCCCCGCATTCTGTCTTTGAAACACCTTCAAATTCCTCTGAGAAAATAATCTAGAATATTCCTGTTCTCTACAAAAAGACATGATCAAGTCAACTCCCTGCTTTGAAACACCTTTGACAGATACCATATAATGCAGAGAGGTGACATATAAAAGCTACTGTGAAGCCATTATATAAAAATGCAAAATTATTCACTTTTCAATATATTTTCTACTTTCAGTGAAAGACAAAAGCCCCTGTGCTGTACTGACTGCCATGTGTACTTAGTAACATAACATAAGCTTCAGACAGAACAAATTGTCAAATATGAGTTAATGAACTCTGAAATCCAGTCTTATTCCTCTCAGTTCATCAGTCACATTGGCGCAGTGTGCTCTTTCTGTTTCAGAATGTGCTGCATCCCACCTAATCTTCCTCATCTTTCTTTCTTTTAGGTTCATCAGTCCATTCCAGAGGGAGGACAACATCTCTGTTCCCACAGATGATCAACCCAGGATTCAAACTTTCAACTCAAGTTCTTCAGCCCTGCGACAGACACTGGCCATTTCATTCAGTAATTGTAGTGTTGGGGATACTGCATGGGGGGGAAAGCTTGCTAAAAATGTAGACAGCATTACAGTGCCTACGGAAAGTATTCACTCTGCTTCTCTTTTTCCACATTTTGTTATGTTACAGCCTTATTCCAAAATGGATTATTATTTTTTCTTCTCAGCAATCTACACACAATTCCCAATAATGACAAAGGGAAAAAGGTTTGTTAGAGATTTTTGATAATCTATAAAAAAATAAAACACTCTGTTTACTCAGTATTTTGTTGAGCCACCTTTAGCAGCGATTACAGCCTCAAATCTTCTTGGGTATGATGCCACAAGCTTGGCACACCTGTATTTGGGGTATTTCACCCATTCTTCTCTGCAGATCCTCTCAAGATCTGTGCGGTTAGATGGGGATCGTGGCTGCATGGCTATTTTCAGATCTTTCCTTTCAATCGGGTTCAAGTCCAAGCTCTGGCTGGGCCACTCAAGGACATTCACAGACTTATCCTGAAGCCACTCCTGCATTATCTTGGCTGTGTGTTTAGGGTTGTTGTCCTGTTGGAAGGTGAACCTTCACCCCAGTCTGAGGTCCTGAGCGCTCTGGGGCAGGTTTTCATCAAAGATCTCTCCATTCATATCTCCAGTTCCTGCTGCTGAAAAACATCCGCACAGCATGATGCAGCCACCACCATGCTTCACTGTAGGGATGGTGTAGGGACTACAACTTCCACATTCCACATCAAGCTAGCTACTCCCACCTTTCCTTTGTTCAAGCGACACACGCGCACCCACACACACACACACATACATACATACATGCCCTAACTTAACCTACTAACTTCCCCTACTAATTCCCGTTAGTTTATCTGTTATGTGTTTGTATGTTTGTTTAATAAATATTTTATTAAACCCCGGTGTCCGTTTTGGAATCGCATAGACATGAGAGCCGAGTTAAAGCAGTCTTTCGAAGAACTTCCAACCTTCAGGTCATTGGTATGTTTAATCATTAATATTGGTTATTTTAATTATTAATTAAAATGCTAAATTTGTGGTTAGATATTTATGATAATAGTAATTTTATGAGACTGATTTCTTTTTGCAGTTATACTGCTATACAACGTTTAACTGGCGCCCCGGTTTCGTAGAGAGTAAAATCCCTGCGTTATTTGGCGGCCCATGCGAGGACCCTACATAATTTGGAGTCCCGTGCGAGGACCCCTACATATTTTGGCGCCCCGTGTGAGGAAGACAAGCTTTGGCTCAAATTTCATGTCTTGTGACTTCATAACGAATTCCCCTTCATTATTTGGAGCTCTGCGTTAGAAAGACGAGCTTTGGCTCATATTTCATGTCATGTGACTCCAGAAGGAATTCTCGGCATTCTTTGGCTTTCTCAGCTAAATAGCCACAAGTGCAATTTTCTGTAAAGACCACTAGATGTCACCCTTGTACCATTTTTGAAAGCCTGCATGAGCCGCTTTCTCAATACACTGCCCCCTCGTGTAACATTGTGGCATTACATTCGTAATTTTACACGGTAGTCTGTTGATTTGCATTTATTTTCCGGTATAATACGTATTATCAATAATAGTATTATTAGCCGTACTTTATTCATTATAATTACTCTATCAAAGTAATTTTAATAATTAATTGAATGTTACTTTTAAATTCTAATTTCATTGTAATCTCAATTTCTGGTATTTAGGATTAATGTGATGAGCATCACAGTTCCTATTTTACGGTCTGAATATCCGCCATATGTTCGGTCATTTTGCTGTTGTTGCATTGCAGTACCGCTAGTGCAACTCGAGTCCCTGTGTGATGCTATAGCTACCTTGTACTATAGTTAGAGAATATTCAAAGAGCGTTTTAAATTCTTTATCCTTCATCACAACTTGTATGTTGGATTGTGATATTGGGAAACAATTCATTGCCAACTGTTAGGAGCTCAAGGCCCTTGTCAAATTGTTAACTTCAAGAGTACCCTCTTAAGTTACTGATTTAGCTTTTAGCTTTATTTGGCTTGAGATATGGAACCTATATCTATTGATGAATACCTTTCCTTTTTAGCCCATGGTTTAGCACCTGGCTACATAACTTTCCTGAATCAGATGAACCTCACTGATTGTAGGAAAGAAATGTTCTCATTAATCAACGAGAAAGGCCACTCCCCCAACCATTCAAAAGACCCAATTCTAAGTTGTCTGGTCTTGAATTGACAGATTAGTCTTGCTCTTCAGAGCAACAAGAACTTAGAATGAGAGATGGCGTACCTCAAAGGACAACACACCAGTGTTTTACTTGAGCTTCAAACTGTTGGCAAGAAAGCAGTACAATACTTGTGTGATCTGCATTCAGTCGAATCAGATCTTTGTTCCTACAGAGAGGAATTATTTCAGTTGAAGAGTGGATGCTACAAGCTACCACATCCACTCTCTTCTGTAAGCCTGCTTTCTCAGGCTTGCCCAACTCCAGCTTCTCCTGCTTCCTCCTTACACCACAAGGCAGGGGAAGGGGGGTCACAAATTGATTCGGGTTTGTCAGATCCCGGTTCCACAGCTTGCTCTGATGGAGACTCGTCAGTCTCCTCAGATTGCAGTGCTGTTGACCACCCATGCAATGGTTTGCCCACCTCTTCCCTGGAGAGGGAAAGGGGGGACTCCATCCCAACGGTGGTCCATCTCCGCAAGGGAGAAACAGTCAGGCAAGTACAGGACTGCACCTTCCATGCCCACCCCTCTCGTGAGGAGGTCAGGGAACCCTCCCGTGGACACGGTAGAGGAGATCTAGCGTTATTAATTGGGCACACAAAAAGCAACGCTAATCCTGCTAGCTTTCCCTTTATTACTGAGAGGATAGGTGACAGCTCTGTACAGTACACTGACAGCGACAATTCATCTTCTGCCAACCATTGTGAGAATGACTGTTTTGTAGCTCCGCCCCCTAAACCAAACCGAGGACGTCGAGCTCTGCATGAAACGCATTCACATTCAAATGTGATTTCAGTCTCTCCTTTTCCAAACAGGCAGATTAGTGCAACTTCACATGGTCTTCACTTTGAGGAGCTAGAGGCCATGGCGAAGTATGTCCACACATTTGACCCCAAGGACTCCGAATTTAACATTCTGAGTTACTTGAGAGAAGTTGACTACTGTCTCTCGGATCTTGAACCGATCGAGAAAAGGTGCGACTTGTATGGAAAACCTCAACCAGAGAGATCCATAGATTTGTGGAACAACTTCCACCACAGGTTTGTTCCAGCTATCCCAAGGTTTGTGAAGCGTTGGTAGCTGAGTACCTGCCACGGTTTGATCAGGCCACAGCCATGATCAAATCTGTGGAGGTTAAACATAACCGTACAGAACGACCAAAAGACTTTTACCAACAACTTAAACATGCATTTTTCCAGGGCAGAAACGGACCAGGCTTAGATGAAGATCAAGCCTTCAAATCCCTTTTTGTGCACAACCTGCACCCCTGCGTCCAAGCTCATGTTTCACTGTTTTCAAGGGGCCAACACTCAGCCCTTGAATTAAGAAATGAAGCCCAAATGGTCTGGGACACTTTAAGGATTGTGCCCAGGAATGAGGTATTGGAAACAGCTAAGCACATTGTTCCAACCAAGCCCGTCGGCACTTCCCAAGTTGCCCCATTAAAGTCTAATGGCTCAAAACAACGGCATGTGAGTAAGTTCCCGGTTAAGAGCCACCGTGGTCGCTTCTCACACTCTGATTCCAGCTGGAATTGGAGAGAAGACCGACCCGGTAGGCCCAAGCCTCAGAGTCACCAGCATGACTCTGATAGGGAAGATACCTTGTCTGAAGAGAGCTTCTTCAGTTCCTCTGAGGACAACTAAAGCCTCTAACCTTTGTTCAGTAGTGTGTATGCCTTGAGTAACCACTCCAAAGAGCTATCTGGTCTTGTTCAACCTCCATCAAAAGACTGAATAAGACTGATCTATAGCCGTGGTCTCCTCACAGGCAGACTCCCAGCTGAAGCTTTGACCACTTTCCTTTGCACACCTTTCCTACCAAAGGGGGGTGGCAAAATAAACAGGCAGTTTATAGCAGCCACTTAGATTTGCATGTAGCAGCAGCAAACGCAGATCGTAAGTAGGTGCTGTAGAGTCAAATCCGACACCTGTCATAACTCGTAAACGTTCATTGCTTCTTTCTACACCTACTGAACCATCGTAAAGTATTGCATGTAGAAACTACAGTGTAATCTTTACAAGTATATTGCCACACCCCAGTGTGCCTTACTCCACCTCTTCCCCAAGCAAGACAAGACCATCATTTAGAAATGAGACCACCTCTCCATTTCCTTCCTGATGACACAGCCATAAGGTTAAGCTTGGATACAAAAAGCTGCCCTAATTTGAAAATGTCCCCACATATTTCAGATGACAACCCTCGTCAGCAACCTGACTGTAGGGACTAGAACAATTGGTCAGTCTGAACAAGACTTCCAAAAAGGCTACAGCCTATCCATCCTAGACCCCTACATCATCTGAACATTTTCATGGCTGGGTCATTCCTGTTGGTACCCCACCTTCTGGACACCATCCAATAACTAACAAAACACCTGAACTAACAAAACGACTAACCCTTTCACCAAGGTTTCTTATGTTTTGTGACAATGTATTCACTGTTCGACCTTAGTGTTTCACATTGTTTGTATCATGTGTTTTAGACCAGTTCAGTTAATTGTTGATAAATGCCTGGATGTTTGTCAGTCAATTGTGAACTGTGTTACCGACCCAATGTACTTGACCTGTGGACTGTGAACTGACTTTTGTGCTCTCAAGGAACACTGGCTTCAGCCGCATCCTGAGACCACAGGGGGGATGTAAGGACTACAACTTCCACATTCCCACAGGAAAATTCTGCGACGTCCACCACGAATGACGTCTAACTTGGTTCAGCCAATCCCGTAATGGCGGGAGCAATAAACGGTCCCGTATAAGTGCAAGACACGTTCTTGGGATCTCTCTTCTGCTTTTTCTGCTTCTTCTCTTCGACGCACCCTTTTTGGCCATTCGCTTCAGCTCATCTGCTCCGAGACTCGGACAGAGGCTGAATGCTGCACAGCGCACTACCAGGCCTACGGACACACCCAGTTACCTCGCGGTAACTACCTGGCCTATAGTGAGTGGAAATTGTTGTACGCGGAACGCTACATCAGTTTACCCCAATAAAGCTCAACAACGAAACAGCAATAAACTTTTACACCTGGAAAAGGACCAGCGGATCAGACGACAACGCGCTGCTAAGACGGGAACACCCCAGCCTGCGCATCTCTCCCGGACACCATTCACAGCACCATCGCCACTTCTACAAGGACAGCATGTCTTTTGGATCCAGCAATGCGTATGGACTCAGTAAGAAAACAAACATTCAGGCATAGCCAGTGTTTAGTTTAGTCTTAACAGTTTTTGTGAATCTGTGTTTCAATATTTACCATCCTACCATTGTAATGTGTTTGGTTAGCTACATATATATGTACGTGAATTGATTCACCGTCTTTTGTGCATATATAGAGTAAAACTACGCAAGTAGTCCCTTCTCACAGCTAACTCTAACTCATTACCACACCCAGAACTCTAGCTTACTCAAGCTAGCTACTCCCACCTTTCCTTTGTTCAAGCGACACGCGCGCCCACACACACACATACACGCCCAAACTTAACCTACTAACTTCCCCTACTAATTCTCGTTAGTTTATCTGTTATGTGTTTGTATGTTTGTTTAATAAATATTTTATTAAACCCCGGTGTCCGTTTTGGAATCGCATAGACATGAGAGCCGAGTTAAAGCAGTCTTTCGAAGAACTTCCAACCTTCAGGTTATCGGTATGTTTAATCATTAATATTGGTTATTTTAATTATTCATTAAAATACTAAATTTGTGGTTAGATATTTCTGATAATAGTAATTTTATGAGACTGATTACTTTTTGCAGTTATACTGCTACACAACGTTTAACTGGCGCCCCGGTTTCGTAGAGAGTAAAATCCCTGCGTTATTTGGCGGCCCGTGCGAGGACCCTACATAATTTGGAGTCCCGTCCGAGGACTCCTACAATGGTATTGGCCAAGTGATGAGCAGATATAACGTTTGGCATTCCAGCCAAAGAGTTCAATCTTGGTTTCAATCCCCCGATTGCTCAGTTTGGCTTGGAGGACAGCTCTAGGAAGAGTCCTGGTGGTTCCAAACTTCACCCATTTCCGAATGATGGAGGCCACTGTGCTCCTCAGGACCATCAATGCTGTAGAAGTTTAGCTGTACCCTTCCCCAGATCTGTGCCTCTACACAATCCTGTCTCGGAGGTCTAGAGACAATACCTTTGACTTCATGGCTTGGTTTTTCTCTGACATGCACTCTCAACTGTGGGATCTTATATGAACAGGTGTGAGCCTTTCCAAATCATGTCCAATCAATTTGATTTACCACAGTTGGACTCCAATAAAGTTGTAGAAATATCTCAAGGATCACTGCCAAAGGTGGGTCAACAAAGTACCGAGTAAATGGAGTGAATACTTACATACGTGTGGTATTTAATTTTTTTATTTTTTTTATACATTTCTAAAAAAAACATTTTCACTTTGTCATTATTGGGTATTGTGTATAGATTGCGAGAAAAATTATAATTTAATCCATTTTGGAATAAGGCAATGTGGAAAAAGTGATGCGGAGTAAATACTTTCCGTAGGCACTGTATATACCGAGCATCTGCCAAATTCCATTGTTGTAACACAAGTTGGATAGCTATCTCTGGTCAATCTCTGGTCTGTTAGCTAACGTTACTGCTAACTCACTGATCTACAAAGCTATTGCCAGTCTTAGTGCTCTGCAAACTGGAAAATACAGAAATGTAACATTACCTTTCCAATGCTCAGAAATATATTCTCTAACTCTTACTAACTCTAACTAACTTTAACTTATATCATATCCCTGGTTCACATTACCTAGCCCGCACAAAAAAATGGTAGGCTGCTTTTAAACACTTTCAGGATCTATTTATTTACTGTAAGGAGATGGGCTGATCGGTCATCGTTTCCTCTAGTGGGTAACCACCACAAAATGAAAAATCTGTCAATAATGGCACTTACCTTTAAAAGATGTGTTTGGAGACATGCAGTCATTGAAGATGATAAATCAAGAAATACGTGATATCCACAAGGTAACAAAAGATAGGCTAAAAGTGGTCATGTTCACTAATGTATTCTGAATTTTACACAAAAAATGTAGCCAAAATGAAGGGTGGGGAATATACTGCATGCTATAAACGCAGGAAGTTCAACTTTTATAAACGTTTTGGCCTAATCACAACAAGATTTGGCCTAATCACAACAAAATAATTTGGTTACTGACAATTTGTGTTTGTTAATATTTAGGCTAGCCTACATTGCGAGAGTCAAAAAGAAAGTGCCTGATTTGAATGAAAAGTAAAAAACGAAATGGCAAGCTTGAGCTAGCTTGCTCAACATAAGTAATTTAAAACAAAAATTGCACCTGTGTTTTTTTTTTCATATTATTAGCCTGTATGGAATCGGGTCACCTCATTGAAATCCATGATTAGAGACGTTTTGAGTGACTGATTTATGATTGCATGCATTTCCAAAATGTGTGACAGCTGTTACTTGAACAGATTTGATATGTGAAAATCATGGCAGCAACGAAATGTGAGAACCTGTTGTCATGTTACACTCCACAATACAATCTAATTCACATCAGATATGAATCAGCATCTGTTTTCTGAGTGGAGCTAATGTTCAGCAATCCATCAATTTACCATTGTGTAATTAGGGAGTGGGCACTGTTACTGATCCATGCCAAGACGGTATTTTCTGCATTCTGTACAAACACACTTTAACACAATAAACCACCACTTCACAGTCTTATCCAAAATGGATATGAGAAGTATATGAGAAAAATAAGTGCAGATTGGGGGTGTTTTTACTCCTTTACTTGTCAGCTCAGCATGAGGGAGAGTCAGTAGGAGTCAGTGACTGTGGGGTGCTGTGACTCGTGTATGAATCTGTTCAGCCTGGGGCCGCTGTGACTCCTGTATGAGTTAGCTCACGTCATGTAGCGTATGATGATGATTCTGGCAATTATTGATCAGTGGGGCCGGCCCCACAACCCATAGCCCTGGCAGTATGACAGGGAACCCTTTCGGCACATGTTATAACGGATTTTCTAAGTTGGCCTGTGGGGCCCGGTCATCTAGGCCCCATGTCTGGTAACACCCACATAAAGTGCAGGGCACAGAGATTATAGCTATATGTCAATTGGCTAGCTATCTGTAGATATTCTCGTAGTACGTGAAGCTCTAGTAGCGAGTAACTCGTTATAACTAGGAGACTTTAGTAGCTGTAGCCTAATAAATATCAGGAATATGAAATATGAAAATATCACCAAGAACGAGGTTAAAAACCTCTTAGCCAGCGTCTATAGAGAAACTGGCGATCAAATCACCATTCACCATCTCACCATTCACAAAATATTAGCATCACCTAAGCAGGAAAGGATAAAAATTCTCGCAGAAATCTCTCGTTGTGATGTAGTAGGACTAACTTGGTCAAATTTTTTGAAACTACTAATTTATTAAGCATAGCATTAGTTCATGCAGGCAAAGGTTGTCCACTCACTTCTCAGCCATCCGCTGACACCCAGCTGATTCACCAACACCAACCACATTGCTCCCTGAATGAAGGACGTTCTTTTAAGCAGTTCCCCTGCCATTCCTTTTCACTGCTGAGCTCACTTTAGAACACTCACCACCTCATCAGCTCATCACGAGTGTACTATGACTCCTGTATGGGTCAGCTCATCACAGGGGCACTGTGACTCCTGCATGGGTCAGTGCAGCATGGGGGTGCTGTGACTTCTATATGAATTCTGTATGAATTAGCTCATCATGGGGGCGCTGTGACTCCTGTATGAATCAGCTCACCATGGGGGCACTGTGACTCCTGTATGAGTCAGCGCAGCATGGAGCGCTGTGACTCCTGTATGCGACTGTCAGAGTCTGCCTCTGCGCCATGCCGCTTTTGCACTCTGACAGCCCGGCTGCGTTGATCACATTTCCCCTAATTAGCCAGCATCTGGTTTCCTGTGTTCAGTTGCACTGAACAGCATCTCCTGACAAACGGGTCCCTGACTCCCGGCCATCCCGGGGGGACAAATCCTCCCCTGCGCAGTGGGGAGAATCTGCTACGGTACGAACAAGCAGCGGTAAACAAATCACATTTGATATTTCCCTGCAAGAGGAACAAAAAGCCTGGTGGCAAGGGGGTGGGGGCGGGGCAGAAGTTTGTGTGGAGTTCACCGTAGGGACTCGTCCTAAAGATTGATGGCAAAGGATTGGGATGGCAAGCAGCTAGCAGAAATCTTGTGTGATTTTCTTTTTCTGGTGGGGGGATCAAACACACCATGCCTCTTGTTCTGTTATTTTCCTGGAGGCTGTAGATTTCTAAATTCTTTTAATTTATGTGTGTGTATGTACTGTATACTGTATAAGCCAGTGTGTGTGTGTGTGTGTGTGTGTGTGTGTGTATGTGTGTACGCATGAGTGAAAGTATGCTAAAATATTTGTGTGTGCAAGTATAGGTGTGGGAGTGTATCCATACATACAGTTGCGGTCAAGAAAATAGCAGTACAACATCAGTAACCTGATGAACCACTGTTATTAGTAGTAGTGATATTTCTGCATGGCAAATACTTTACTTGTAGATGTAGTAGTGTAATAGAAATACAACAGACCCAACTGTCATGACATGCATGCTGCTTGTTCTGAGTAATTGACTCATTGAGAGGGGCAAGTTCAAAATAATAGCAGTGTGGAGTTTAATTAGAGAATTAATTCATTCTGTGAAAAAGCAGGTGTCATTAATTGTCCTTTATTAAAGAAGAAGGGAAGCAAATGTTTCACACATTGTTATAAAATATATTTCCTTCTGAATTGCTAAGTAAAATGGGCCGTTGCAAACATTGTTCGGAGGAACAACGTCATTTGATTAAAAAGTTGATTGGAGAGGGGAAAATGTATAAAGAAGTGCAGCAAATTATAGGATGCTCAGCTAAAATAATCTCAAATGCTTTAACATGGCAACAAAAACCAGAAACAAGTGGAAGAAAAGAGCAACTACTGTAAAACGGATCGAAGAATAGTCAGAATGACAAAGGTTCAGCCATTCATCAGCTCCTTAAAGATCAAAGATGATCTACAATTACCTGTAAGTGCTGTTACAGTCAGAAAACGTTTGATTGAATCTAAGCTATCAGCAAGAAGCCCCCGTAAAGCAACATTGTTGAAAAAATGGCATGTGTAGAAAATTTGCCAAGGAACACATTGATTGGCACAAAGAGAAATAGCGTAACATTCTGTGGACTGAAGAGAGTAAAATAATTATTTTTGGGTCTAGTGGTCGTCGGCAGTTCCTAATTCAAGCCACAGTACACTGTAAAGACAGTGAAGCATGGTGGCGCAAAAATCATGGTATGGGGATGTTTTTCATATTACATTGTTGGGTTCATATACCAGGGATTATGGATCAGTATGAATACATCAAAATACTTGAAGAGATTATGTTGCCATATACCGAAGAGGAAATACCCCTGAAATGGGTGTTTCAACAAGACAATCACCAGAAAACACACGAGTAAGTGAGCAACATCTTGGTTCCAGACAAAAAGCATTGAGGTAATGGAGTGGCCAGCTCTATCCCCGACCTCAACTCCATTGAAAACTTGTGGGGTGACATTAAAAATGCAGTTCCTGAAGCAAAACCCAAAAATTCACAGGAACTGTGAGTTTGTTCATCCTGGGCTGAAATACCTGTTTCTAGGTGCCAGAAATTGGTTGACTTGATGTAACGCAGAAGCGCAGCAGTTATCAAAAACAATGGTTATGCAACTAAATATTAGTTCAGTAATTTCAAGTTAAGTTAAATCTTGAAAAATGTCTTCAGTTTATACAGTTTGAAGAGAAAAATGTCGACACTGCCATTTTTTTTAACAGATTAATATTCCTTTTCTTTGCTTCCAGTAAAATAATAATGCAGACTTAATAAAATTAGCTAATGCTTTGATTTGGAACTGTATTTATATGCACACTCACACACCCATACTTGCACACATCATGTACATGTGTGTGTGACAGGGTTCTGAGACACCACCACAGCACCTGAAATATCACCAGATGGCAGATGCAAAGGTGTTCTCTGATTTAAAATGTGTCTCATGATGCCAGCCACACACACATATGTACATGATGTGTGCCAGTATGGGTGTGTGAGTGTGCATATAAATAAGTATGCATTTAGATTTAGAAATGCTGGTGTCTAATGATACCAACCTTTCTAAATCTAAATCTAAATTTCCCATTGCATCTATGAATTTGTTTTGTGTGCAAAGAAACAGGATCGGAACTTGCTTTGGGGAAAAAAAACTGAAAAATGCTCCATTGCAGAAGAGCATCTGCAAAGCCAAAACATAAAAATAGTGATACATGAAGAAATAAAATGCAAACCTTACTAATGACAATATATAGAATATATATCATATATTAATAACTTTTTAAGTATCGGCATGTTTCCCTCTATCAATGAGAGGTTTGAGGTGCTGTCGTGTCTAGGAAACGACAGAGTCCAAATCTTCAATTTGTCGAAAAACATCTTCGCGAGGGAAAAGACGACACCACGGCAGCAAGATCTTCAGGAAAAAGCACACGTGCATAAAGCCGGATCAGCTCTCCAGAACTGAACCACGACTCATTTTCACACCCATTTTATACACAGTTACTCCACCTACAATTCCTCCTCAAACCTCATTCTGGCATATCACCCACACTGTTCTTATCGTAACTCCTCCCAACGCTCCTCCCACAACGTCATTGTGGCAAATTGCCAACGGTCCTTATGCTCTGCCAACTCTGTACAAAGTTCAGGGCGTTCTGCCAAATATGAACAAAGTTCAGGACTCCCCCTGTCCTCACTTCACCCCGCACCTGCTCTTGGCAAACTACCAGACCTCATAAAGTTCTGGATGCCCTCCCTCTAACACGTCTAACACGTAACACTCTGTATAATTCGCTGTTATAAGACGAACTAAGCAGCAGTAATCATTGAGAATATACAGACAAACTAAACATTTCATTAATATTCACTTCTAATATACTTTTCTAATATACAGACATACTAAACATTTGATTAATTATTCTCTTCTAAGGGAGTAAATGTACGTAGCATTCTTTTCTCTCATTTCAACAGTTTTCACTGTGGTGTCATGCGTTTTCATAAGCTCAGCTATAATTAATGTTCTAGGTCAAATAGATACACTTCTGGCATAAAACATTGAGAGTCCCGGAGAAATCAGCTGTACAGTCATATCTTGCTCTGCCCGTGTCCTTGACAGTTTGGTCTACACAGTTCAAGACGCCCCCCCCCCCCCCCCCGCCAGCTGGCTGCTGTGTAATTCTAGCACAATTTAGCAGTTAATCAGTTTGAAAATATACAGGGTACATATCATACTTTAATACAGATATATTGATAAACTTTTAGCACACATCGTCGAGAGTTTTGGAGGAACCAGCATGCTCAGTAAGGTGGAGTCTGATTTTGACTTGTGATTGTTTATCATGCTTTTAGTATTGCATCAGTACAAGAAGAGTTAAACTAACCCCTGCTCCCCATCAAGTGTTTGAAATAAATGTAACATTTTATTACAGAACATGCCAAACATTACCTTAAAATGAGCCCATATTTTTCCTTAACCAACCAAACAAGCCCACACACGTTCAGCAAGAAGCAAATCCAAAAACACTTGTTCAATTTGCTTCACAGCCAAGGAAAAATCAACTTGGTGGGGATTCAGATTCATTAAAGCAGAATTAATATGCATCATTATGTAAATGAGGTTTCAGTTAATGAGTTTTTAAAAGAAGCCTTCCTTATTTAGTTCACTTTTAATGGCATTATCATTTATCTTTTTACTTTGAAACAGAATTATGTGCAGAAATAGCCATCCACCAGTGTCATTTTCCCCTCTTTGTACTTTTATTTACACACTTTTATTTACACCTGATATGTACACACTCTCCTGTTTCATTTAAGACTGGCTTTCAAATAAGTTTTTCCAAAGAGGGAGGGTGTTCATAAGAAGGAGGTCTTGCTTTGCATGGGTACAGTTGCCAGTTCTTATTACTTTCAGTGCAACTTTATGCCTTCTGAAAAACATCACACAAAAGCATTGACGTATGCCCTCTTTCTATGAGCATAGCCTATTTGCTATTGAGTAAAAATGAGCAACAACTGATTTTTGTGTTTCTCTTTTTCCTAATGGCAATTTTGAGGTGTTAACGGAGCTGTCAAGACTGTAGGAGTTTTACCTCATATCTCTGAAAAAATGCAAAACACATGTCCCACGCATTTCCTTTGAGAGCCAACATTTCATTTCCTCATTTGGAAACCTTTCAGCAGAACTTAAGAACCTTTTGTATTTTATATTTCTGAGATGTGCCACTTATACATCTCTCCTGATATATCTGTATCTCCCACATCTGTCTTACCTGTTTATTATTTGAATCACCAATGCATCTTTCTTTCAATATGGTACAGGCAGAACGTTTAAAGGAGGATTTTTAATTAAGGAGTGATATCTTTGCAGGTAGCACCATTCTAAAGTATTCACTACATATACTGTACATCGTACACACTTATGTAAATGACACAAAGATAATATATATGGAGGGTATTTTATTTCTATACCCCAGTGGAAACAAAATTATTTAACTTTTTGCAAATTAGAAAGTGTATTTGTTCTTGAATTGATACAGTATTATTGCCCTATGAAGATACACAATAACTATTTGTATAGTGGTACAGGCTACTCTTCTTTTCAGTTTAGCAACATGAAACCACCAAAGCAGTCAAGTGTTATTTGCGCAATTTGTTTTTTACCTTGGTGAATAAAGAGGTAGTGAGCATGTGTGACTCTCACAGTATCCCCTTCAAGGGCTCATCCGCCCACAAAACATTACAATTAATTACTTACTGTCAATACATCCAGCATTAACTGTTACAGCTGCTATATTCTGCTTCTAGCATTATGCATGGTGATTCTTAACAAAGAGTGCAACATTTCCAAACATTTTCATGAATGAATATTCCATAATCTATTTTAGGACAGAAGTGTAGCACTGCATCTATGTATGTTCTCCAAGGGCAGCCTGTCCACTATACTCAGCTATACTTTTAAAAATACTGTTTGTTTTCAGTTATTTGCAGCATATCTTAGTTTCTCTACAATAAATAATACAGTTCCTTGAAGATTAAGAAAGGATACAATGCTACAGTAATGACATGCTAATGTGATGGCTCTCCCCTGTGGTTTTGTTGTTGCTGACACTTGCATGCAATTACATGTAACTCTTATAGAATTCATATTTGAGATACATTCATCTTTTACCACTCATATGGACGTCAGAAAAAGGATATAATTAAGAGGTGAAAGTATTAAGTGGTTTAAAATGCCAGTTTTACATTTACTAGTTAGGCTCGCAAATATGTCACAGAAGAAATAGCTCCATTTATTTTCCAATGAAAACCTAGGTGTGACCATATTGTAACATTTTGTGTCATCATTTGAATTAACAGAAGGAGACTCCTACTCAATGTGTCAGGCTAATTTCACAGCATATTTGTGTCACATTGAAAAAACATCTGTTTCAGTCAGCAGACCATCCTTTACCTATTAATTCCAAGGTTCTTCCTTATGAAGGCATCACTAATATCTAATAATAATAATAATACTAATATAACAGACTAGGCATCACTAGGCATCACTATCATCTAGTGCATGGTGACATAAAAAATTAAATTACTGCAGATTCAACAAGCTTTCTATAATAAATAATAAATCTAATTTAATTAAGGCATAACAAATATCCATCTATCCATCCATTATCTGAACCAGTTTATCCTGAACAGGGTCACAGGGGGGCTGGAGCCTATCCCAGCATACATTGGGTGAAAGGCAGGAATACACCCTGGACAGGTCAGCAGTCCATCGCAGGGCACACTCACCATTTACTCACACACTCATACCCACGGGCAATTTAGACTCTCCAATCAGCCTAACATGCATGTCTTTGGACTGTGGGAGGAAACTGGAGTACCCGGAGGAAACCCACACGAACACAGGGAGAACATGCAAACTCCAGACAGAGAGGCCCCGGCCGACCAGGATTCAAACCCAGGACCTCCTTGCTGTGAGGCGGCATTGCTACCCACTGCACCATCCACGCTGCCGCAGAACGAATATGTGGCCCATAATCACTTCCACAGTCAATAACATCCTAATATTTGGTTGCGTCAATGTACACATAAGAAAGTGTTACGAAATACACTCAGTGAGCACTTTATTTATTAGACTTCTTTTTTAGACTTCTAACTCTGCTGTAGCCTATCCACTTAAGAGTTATGATGCATTGTGTGTTCAGAGATGCTCTTCTGCATATCACTGTTGTACTGTGTGGTTATTTACGTTAATGTCACCTTCCGTCAGCTTTGACCAGTCTGGCCATTATCCTCTGACGTCTCTCATTAACAAGGCATTTCTGTCTGCATAACTACTGCTCACTTTTTGTTGTTGTTGTACCATTCTTTACAAACTGTGAAAATCCCAGGAGATCAGCAGTTTCTGAGATACTCAAACCACCCTGTCTGCTACCAACAATCATTCCATGGTCAAAGTTACATTAACTGAAGCTCCTCACATGTATCTACATGATTGTATACATTGTACCTCTGCCAAAGAATTGGCTGATTAGATAATTGCATGAATAGGTAGGTGTAATAAAGTAAACAGTTTCCTAATAAAATGCTTGGTGAGTGTATGTTGGATGTTGTGACACTTCTCGGTGAATCAGAATGCTGTATTTGCCCGAGGTGGTCGGTTATTTTTCATTGCCATGGTATAACTTAGTATATTAGCTACCGTCACTGCCAGAACAATGAAGCCAGTGAGTTTAATTAAAATAAGGAGATAACTCAAGGACATTTTGTTATGTTCCTGTCTGTCTGTTAGTTTATTATTGTTATTCTTGTAATTTATTATTTTTCATCTGGTTCATATCTGGTTTTCTGTTTATTACCCATTACTGTTCATTGCATTTCGTCATCCCCTGTTATGTCTGTGTCAGGATGTTTTCTGAGCCTGAGTCACTCCCCTGTCTGCGTTCTGCACTATTCTGGTCATTTCGGAGATTTCCGGGTTTCAACGATTCCTTCCCAGTCTTGCATTCCTTACTTCCTGCTTTCTCGCTAGTTAATGCTGTATAGCACTATACTTACTAATAACTACTAATATAGATATTGTACAGTACTAATTATATTAACACACTTACTGTCTGTCTAATTAACTAACAGTCACTTATTTTGGGTATTTTAGATTTAAGCAGGTAACTAACTTACGAACGCTATCTATTCTGTTCTGTAGCTCTGCCTTCCAATGCTATCACCGATTACTTGCTTAGTTTCAGCGAAGTGTTCACACCTGTCTCTCGCTATCACTATGTCTCCTAACTCTATGCAAATGTCCACTCCCTAATCCGGAGCCATTCAGCATGCTGTCACGGGCTATTCATTACATTACATTAATGGCTTTTTGGCAGACGCTCTTATCCAGAGCGACATACAGTTGATTAGACTAAGCAGGAGACAATCCTCCCCTGGAGCAATGCAGGGTTAAGGGCCTTGCTCAAGGGCCCAACGGCTGTGCGGATCTTATTGTGGCTACACCGGGATTAGAACCACCGACCTTGCGTCTCCCAGTCATTTACCTTAACCACTACGCTACAGGCCGCCCTATTGTATTATGTGTTGGTCTATGTGCATCCAGTCCGCGTTTTCGTTTCCCCTTGTTATTGTATCATTATTATTTGTTTAGCCTACCTCACTCCCATGCCCCACCTAGTTTGTCACCTTCCCTCATGTATTTAAACCTCAATCTCTGGATTGTTCTTTGTCAGAACGTTGATTATTCAAAGCTGAGTTACCAGTATGCCTGTATAATTGAGATTCTTTACGACAACCCTTTGCCTGTTTTTTTTAGTTTGCTTCGCCCCTTTGTTTTGTTTACACTTCCGTTTATTTTTGTATTTTATTTTTCTGCCTTCAACGACTTTGATTTTGCCCTTCTATATCTCTGCCTTCTGATTTTCTGGATTTTTGACCCCTGCTTTGTTTTTTGTTTATTCTTTTGCATCTTGATTCTGGCATTGTTGATGCTCTGATTACCTGGCTTGATTTACACTGAATAAAGACAATGTTTTTGCATACTCCTGGTCTGCGCCTGGGTCCTCTGAATGGTACCTCACACATTTAAAATTATGTGCTGAGCGGAGCCCCGGGTCTTTGCAATGTTTAGACACGCCCCTGATGGGCAGCATTTCTGAATTGCCATCTTCAGATCTCTCCATAGATGTTCGATGGTGATTAAGTCTGGGCTTTGGCTGGGCCACTCAAAGGCAGTTAGAGACTTGTCCTGAAGACTTGTCTTGGCTGTAAGAATCGGGTCATTGTCGTGGGAGGTCCTCTGGAAAATGTTTTATTCAAGGACCACTCTATATTTGGCTGCATTCATCCTTCCCTCAATTTTGACCAGTCTTCCTGTCCCTACCACTGAAAAGCACCCCTATATCATGATTCTGCAACCACTATGCTTGACCCTGGGATGGTATGAGCCAGGTGATGGGCAGTACCTGGTGTTCGCCAGACATAATGCTTGGAGTCCTGCCCAAAAAGTAAAATTTTTGTCTTGTCAACCAGATCATTTTTTTCCTCATGCTCTCAGAGTCCTTTAAAAGCCCTTTTCCAAACAACTAGCTAGCTGTCATATGCCTTTTACTCAAGAGTAGCTTCTGTCTAGCCACTCTACAATAAAGGCCTGATTGATGGAGTATATTACATTTAGTATGTTCAGAGATGAGCCATACAAGTTCTGGAACAGAGTTTTATGGACTGAAGAGACCAGGATAAACAATTACCAAAGTGATGGAAAGGCAAACGTGTGGAGAAAGAAGACATCTGCTCATGATCCAAAACCTACAAGCTCATCTGTGACGCACAGTGGAAGAAGTGTCATGTCTTGGGGTTGCATGCCTGCTTCTGGAGTGGGCTCACTAATCTTTACTGATGATGAACTCATGATTGTAGCTGAATGATGAATTCAGAAGCCTACAAAAACATTGTCTGCCGACTTACAGAGAAATGCATCAAAACTAATTGGGAGGAACTTCCTCATGAAGCAAGACAATGACCCAAACACAGCAAAATAATTCATTCTGAAGAAAAAGTGGAAGGTTTTAGACTAGCCAACTCAATCACCTGACCCCAAAACAAGCAGTAACTGAAAGAGGCTGCAGTAAAAGCCTGGAAAAGAATTTTAAAAAAGAAGAATGCAACAGTTTAGTGATGTCAATGGGTCGCAGGCTTTATGCAGTTATTGCAAGCAAGGGATATGCTACCAAATTGTTAAGGTAAAGTGTTATTTACTCTCATTTACTTAAAATACTCTATGTCACGGACTAGCACCGCGACAAGACTTACACTATTACAGACACAAACACCGCAACACAACACTCTTAACATTTTTTTCAGCATCATAATGAAATAAACAACCCACAGCCAGTGCATTTAAAAATGTTTATTGGAGTTTTACCGTTCAAAACTTGATAGGAAACATTTCAAAAGAAAGTTTACCTGGATCCATTCAATACTGGGTGCCTCTACCGAACAGGAAGTGGAGGGAACCAGGTGGTTAGCGGAAGATACCACCTGTTTGATTGGTGTAAGGGGGGAATTTGAATGGTAAAAGTATGATTTTAATTTCCGTTTAGTACACCTTTAGTTGTTCTTGTATGTTTAGTTGTTTATTATTGTCATGGCCATGTTTGTTATGTTCTGTTTTATTTTGTTGGGTTTTTTTTTTGGGTTCATGGAAGGTGCCAGGTGGGAGGGGCCATGCCCATATAGCGCCAAACATTTATAGCTCTGGGAGAGAGTTGAGTTGGGAGTTTTTCAGAGTTGGTCAATTGAGGTTTGGTGAGTTAGAGTTTGGTGTGCTGTGTCATGGGCCTACTTTTCAGGCATAGCCAAAATTACACTGCATTTTCATTTTCTTTTGTTTATGTTGTACAGTTTTTCTCAAGTTTTTTATTATTTTCAGGTTTTTTGGTCGTTATCACTGTAAATATTTCTGCACCGCCACCATTGCACCTGTAAATAAAATACACCATCATCACCTCATCACCGCAGTCCCACCACCCTCGGTGGTAAAAAATTTAATTATGAACTTTTGTCTTTACATTACATTACATTATTGGCATTTGGCAGACGCTCTTATCCAGAGCGACGTACAGCAAAGTGCATACCCATAACCAGGGATAAGTTCGCTGAAAGACCCTAGAGAGTCTTGTGTTCATCTTTTTATTGCAACCTTTGTATTGCAAAAACAAAGGAATTAGCCTTGCTTTTGCAATACTTTTTGAAGGGACATATATTTTTCTGGCGGTCAATGCACCAAAAACATCACAGAATCTTATTATGACACTTCTAACAAAAGTGGGGTGAAACAGTGGGTTTAACAAGATGGAATAAGTAACGTAATCCAAGTAATATGTTGGTGTTCTGATCAAAAATGTTCAAATTCTTTGAATTTGCTACACCAACGGCTGTGTAGGTCTTATGATAAAAAAGCAACACGTATGTCGGAAAAGGAAAAATGATTGGCTCAAAGAAACAGGATAAATTATACTGTTGTGGTTCAAGTCTGGGTCATCGGTCATTGTAATCTTAAAAAAGACCACAGAATATCCATGTGTATTTTTGCTGCGTTTTGGCTCTTTTTTCCACATAGAAAATGCAGAGTCTTGTGATAATGTGGCCACAGTCAACTTTGCAGATATGACCCATTTTTCAAAAGAGAGTTTGTGAGGATGAGAATGAAGAGTGCATGTGAAAAGACTGTACTGTCATCGTCTGATCATTACTGGCCGTTAAAAATTATTATGTACATTACTAACAAGGTAAATTTGATTACATTTACATTACTCACAATTAGAGTACCACCTATGCCAGGACAAACTGTCTCCAGCAATGTTTGGCCTCAAAAGTTCCAAATTTTCCCTTCATGAAACAGTAAAAAATACAACAAAGAATCTGCAAAAAATAAATGCAAAATACTATGAGTCAAAAAATGTAAGCTTACTAAAGCTCTTATTTTCTGTATCCTTTCAGATAGAAAAAATGAATGCAAATGTTCACTGTACATGAGTTGTGTATGTGTTTCTTAAGCCTAAACATCTTTTTAATTTTCAAGCCTCTTAGTTGTACTGTCTAAACAGGATTAATTCTTACTTTTTGAAAACATAAATTATGGTTGTTCAATATAAGCATTTTGCATTACAAATTAGCAGTGCATGATCCCCAACAATTGGTTAGGTGGATGCAAATAGGAGAGAGTGTGACATTGATATGTATAGATTATATGGAACATTAAGCTTTGCTTAAGTCTGCTTCCAGCATTTGAAAGTGATGCGGGCTGATTTTACATGTGATAGAATTCACATAAAATAATCTGACTAATCATTAACAATGTAAATAAATTAATGAATTTTTATTGCATGGAAATAAATTGTTAAATGTAAGATGCAGTTGAAGGTTTTTTCAAACGCGCACACACACACACATTTACGTTTATGATATATTTATGCTTACTTAAATGTATTGTTTTTCAACAATACATTTTCAAAAATTCAATTTGAGAATTATACAATTTAACATTTTAAAAATGCATGCAACATAAAAAAATGATTTGCCCCATTTCATAAATCCAATCATTTCATAAATTTATTTAATTATTCACAAAGCACCCATGCAGAAAGAAAGAGACAAAGATGTGTTCATGTGTTTATGCTCTGTGAAAATGCAAAGAATAAATACACATATACACTTTATTAGGTAGACCTGTACACCAGCGTGTTACTGCAAATATTTAATCAGCCAATCATGTGGAAGCAACTAAATGCATAAAAGCATGCAGACCTGGCCAAGAGGTTCCAAATGTCAGAATGGGGAAGAAATGTGATCTAAGTGACTTTGACCGTGAAATGATTGTTGTTGCCAGACAGGGTGGTTTGAGTATCTCATAAACTGCTGATCTCCGGGGTTTTCATGCACACTAGTCTCTAGACTTTTCAGAGAATGGTGCGAAAAACCAGAGAGCAGCAGTTCCATGGGCAGAAGCGTGTTGTTAATGAGAGAGGTCAGAGAAGGGCCAGACAGAATAAAGTGCTGAGTGTATTGAGACGGGTGCGTGGGGGTTGGACCCAAAATGCACGACTCAGAAACAATAGTAAAATAAAGTCCCGTTAGGGCTTTATTCGGGACGGGTCCCAGGAGCGTAGTCAATACAAGCAAAGTCCATACACGAAGATCCAGCCAAACAAATACAAAACAAACAAAAAGCACGGTGCCGAGGGAAGAGGCAATCTCGTAGTCGGTAGGCGTGCAGGGAGGTCCGGTAGCAGGAGAGCTGTCAGCGGGGCAGATGAACAGGCGGACGGCAGGCAGAGGCGTAGTCGTGGGCGAAGCGGGAGTCGAAACCATGAAACAATCAGCGGGGCAAAAGTACAAAAACGGTAGGCGGGGACGTAGTCGAGAAACAAAACGAAGGTCACAAAACAGAAATCAATAGTCGATGGTCAGTAACAGGCGTGGATCGTAACGTGTAATCAAAACAGTAAGTAATGCTCAAGAGTTGCGTGAAAAAACAGAGGCAGCCAATTTTGCAGTGAACAGTTGCGCGACTGGGCTATAAATGCAGGTGTAGACAGGTGTAGACAATTAGTAAGAGCGTAGCAAGGAAATGGAAAACAGGTGCGATGGATGACAAGTTTAACAAGGAGATTAGTAATCGTTAGTAATAAACCTATCCTGCCCTAGCATTAGTAAATTAGTAAATGACATGCACGAGAAACATAAGGTAACATGAACACATGATTAGTCTTGTTAGTTTCTACCCAATCCTGATCTAGCGTTAGTAGTTTTAGTAAATAGACAAATAGAACATTAGGGGAGTGAAGGACAGAACGAGAGAGAGAAAAGGCGGAACGCAAGGTTTGCGGAAAAACATGTAAAAGTGTATGCATAACAACGACCAGTTACGTAACAATAAACATACATCGAAACATAACACAAAGCGGAACTAAGACGATAATCACTCAACATAACCAGGTAATAAAATCGTACGATAACATAACTAGACATGACAAGAAAATAAATCGTAACAAGACATAACTAGACATGACGAGAAAATAAATCGTAACAAGAAATAAACTAAACAACATGACAAACCTAGACTAACATAATACACGATAAGACACTACGTGACTAAGACAACATGAATAAACATAAATCAACATAAAACATGGTGAGACAGACCTGAAACGTGACATGTACATCACAATTGAATATATTTTTACTGATTAAAAAACTCAAACTTACCTTTTTGATTTCTATCTTTTGATTTTAATCTATATTGCTTAAAATCTCTTGATATTACATGCATATTTTAGTTTTTAATAGAAAGGGGAAATGATTGGTGATAATTATAATAGTGGTTGCTACTGTTGTGCAGCAACACATGTCCTTTTCATAACTAATATTATTATTGGCTTGTTCATTGTTATTTGCAATTCTTAACTTAAGCATTGTTTTTGTTCAATATTTAGACATGCATTGTGAGTCAATTCTCATAGACGCATATAAATTATTTCTTAAGGAAATGGTACACAGCATAAATTATTCAAAACAAGGGGGAATACAATATGAGATCAAATCACAGGACACAAAGACTTCTCTTCTCGTTCACATGCCGTCAGATCTTAGCTTGCTGCTAAATAAAGTGAGATCCTCACAATCTGCTTATGCAAAAATAATTGGAAACTTATATGTGTAGTGCACTGTTATTCAAATCCAGCCTTTGTTGATTTTGTTTACAGATTATTAATTGGAACACTGTCATCCACATGTTGGACTCCCAGTTTCCCAGTTCACAGAAGCATCAGTCTTCTGGACGGCTTAGATATGTATTCCTATTATCCCTGACTATTAGAATACTAAAGTTAACTTTGTAAACTTTCAACTCATGGAAAGCCCTGAAATATATTCAGGTACAGAATTATTGGATCCCTTGATGAATTTTTGAGTTTTATTTATGATGCAATGGAATCAATTACATTTATCTTACATTTCTAATATAAAATATAACAAAAAATTTCCCAAAAAACAGGTTTCACAGTTATTGCCACCTCTGGTTTAATACTGTCTGCAATTACTGTCTGAAAAGAGAACTGTTCAAAATATGCGATTTAGAGTGTCGTCGCCTGTTCCTGTTGGAGCTTCACATATTTTGTTGAAAATGTGCCAAATAAAAGCAAAACATTGTTGCTACAGTAATTACTTCAGTTTATATAGCCTACACAAACTACAGCATATGCCTCATAGGACTGGATTGCAGCCATTCCATGTTTGGTGTAAAATGGGTTAATTTCCTTCTCTGCACTCACACTCGGAGAATAGGCTATTCAGGACAAAGATCAGCAATCTTAAACTATTTTGGAATGCCAGTTTACTTATTGCTGGTAATGCGAAAATGCGGTCGATAACGGCATATTTTTAAGCGTAGGTTACTTATTTTCAATTTAAAATTATTCAGGATAAACAACCCTTGATGTATCTACTGCATATCTGCAGTGGCACCTTGATGACTTAAGGCCATTTAACCGATGTGTTCCATACTATATCATTTACATCTGAATCTAGTCCCATCCCCCATCATTAAATTACACTAATGGCATTTGGCAGACGCTCATATCCAGAGCCACGTACAACACAGTGCATACCCATAACTAGGGATAAGTGCGCTGAAAGACCCTAGAGGGAAGTACAATTTCAACTGCTACCAGTACAACAAAGATAAGGACCAGGGCCAATTTGAATTAAAAAAAATAATAATAATTTTAAACAAACAAACACAAAAGTATGACCAAACCCCTGAACACTGCTTACCTAGCCAAACTAAAAATACTGATACACAAAAAGTAAATCACAAAAAGACAACAATTAAGGTTCACAGGGAGGTAGGGAGGGACGGGGAGAGGTGCTGCTTGAAGAGGTGCGTCTTCAGTTTGCGCTTGAAGGTGGGAAGAGATTCTACAGTTTTGACCTCAACGGGGAGTTCGTTCCATCACCATCAACAGACAGTAGTCCTGAGTGTGAGGTGGAAGTTCGGAGAGGGGGAGGTGCCAAGCGGCCTGTGGAGGCTGAACGAAGAGGTCTGGCAGGGGTGTAGGGTCTGATGATTTTTTGTAGGTAAGCTGGGGAAGACCCCTTAACTGCTTGGAAGGCTAGTACCAATGTTTTGAATTTGATGCGAGCCATGACAGGCAGCCAGTGGAGGGAAGTACGCAGGGGGGTGACGTGTGAGTATTTGGGAAGATTGAAGACCAGACGAGCTGCTGCATTCTGGATGAGCTGGAGGGGTCTGATGGTGGACGCTGAGAGGCCAGCCAAGAGAGAATTGCAGTAGTCCAGGCGGGACAGAACCATCGCTTGGACCAGGAGCTGGGTCGAGTAGGGGGTGAGAAAGGGGCGGATTCTCCGTATGTTGTATAGGAAGAACCTGCATGACCGGGTCACAGACGCAATGTTCTCGGAGAGGGACAGTCTGCTGTCCATCACCACGCAGAGGTTCCTTGTACTGGGTGATGGCGTAAGTGTGGTATCCCCCAGGGAAATGGAGAGATCCAGATGGGGAGAGGTAATAGCAGAGATGAATATCATTTCAGTCTTACCTGGGTTGAGCTTTAGATGGTGGTTGTCCATCCAGCTCTGGATGTCACTCAGGCAAGCAGAGATACGGGCTGAAACCTGTGTATCAGATGGTGGGAATGAGATGAAGAGTTGGGTATCGTCCGCATAGCAGTGGTAGGATAGACTATATGCAGTGATAACAGGGCCAAGGGAACGAGTGTAAAGAGAAAAAAGAAGCGCGCCTAGGACGGAGCCCTGGGGAACTCCTGTGGCAAGGGGCCGAGGTGTCGATACCGTACCAGCCCAGGCAACCTGGAAGGAAGGACCAGAGAGGTAGGACTCAATCAGGTCCAGGGCTGTGCCACAGATGCCCGTTGCTGATAGGGCAGACAGGAGGATGGAGTGATCCACGGTGTCAAAGGCAGCAGAGAGGTCTAGAAGAATGAGGACAGAGGAGAGGGAGGCTGCTCGTGCGGCATGGAGTGATTCACTGACGGAGAAGAGCGCAGTCTCTGTCGAGTGGGCAGATCTGAAGCCAGACTGGTGGGGGTCTAGCAGGTTGTTGTTAGAAAAGAAAGAAGGAAGTTGACTAGAAGCGGATCGTTCTATGGTTTTAGATAGAAAAGGAAGAAGAGATAGGCGGTAGTTCTGGATGATGGAGGGATCCAGAGTAGCAGTGGGGTGATGTGGGCCCTCTTGGAGGATGCTGGTGAACAGCCAGAAGAGAGGGAGGAGTTGACAAGGGAGGTGACAAATGGGAGAATGTCTGGTGTGATAGTCTGGAGAAGAGAAGAGGGGATAGGGTCAAGGGCACCGGTTGTAGGGTGGTGGGAGAGCAGGAGTTGAGAAAAATCAGAGTCTGTAAGGGGGGAGAAAGTGGAAAAGGAAGGGATGGGCCTAGAGGGGGGGGGGGCACAGCGAGGGGGGCGGTCCAGGGGTGCTTGTAAAGGATCTGCGGATGGCAAAGGAAGATGGTGAGAGCGAGTGGAGGTTACGGCAGGCTGAGGAAGTGTGGGTGGGAGGAGGATGGAGAGGAATGAGATGAAGTGGTGATCAGATGTATGCAGAGGGGTAACCGTGAAATCGGAGCATGAGCAGTTCCTCACAAAGACAAGGTCTAGGACATTGCCTGCCTTGTGGGTTGGAGGAGAGTGTTGCAGGGAGAGTGGAGTAGCGGTAGGAAGGCAGCAGCCTAGGAGGCTTCAAGGTGGACGTTGAAGTCTCCAAGGAGAATCAGTGGGGTGCCATCCTCAGGGAAGGAGCTGAGAAGGGTGTCTAGCTCATCAAGGAAGCTTCCCAGGGGCCCTGGAGGACGATAGATAACTGCAATAAAAAGGTTAGAAGGGTAGGATACTGCAACAGACTGGAATTCAAAAGTGGATATGGACAGGTCAGAGAGGGGAGAACAGAATTTCCATGAGGGGGAAATTAAGAGACCAGTACCACCACCACGGCCGGAAGGCCGGGGAGTGTGAGAGAAGGAGAAGAAGGATGAGAGGGCAGCGGGAGTGGCAGTGTTGTCAGGTGTGATCCAGGTCTCAGTTAGGGCAAGGAATTGTAGGGACTGGAGGGAGACATATGCAGGGATGAGATGCGCATTTTTGCCTTCAAGTTTCTCCATGACACCACGCTTGCTTTGAGCGTGACACTTTCTTCTTTTAGATCGTCAATGAGCGAGTTGTTAAACTCAACAGTCATTTTCACTTTGGCTAGATCCTGCATCATGTCATGTAACATGTCTAGCTTTTTTAACTGCTCACATATTGATTTTAACATGATGCAGTCCGCCTCGGTAAACTCCTTGGTCTTCGAACCGTCATTGTTTTCACTAGAGGAAAGCATATCCTTGCCTCGTTTGGCGTCGGGCTTACCTGGTTTGCCAGGCATGCCTACATTGGAGTAGCTATCGATAAATGCCTCAGTTTGTTGAATATCGTCCACACTTTCTCCACTGTATATTCCAGTTTGTTGCCACAAATGGTACACTTTTAATTTAGAAAATTATGTTTTAGACGAAAAGTTCCTACACTGTCATTCCAGATACAGACTTGAATATTATTGAAAATTATCCTTTGCCAGTTTCCATTTATGCCCCCTCGTTCTGCTAACTACTCACTTGTTACTCCCTTTAATGAATTTAACCTAAGTCTCCTTTTACTAAACTTAAAGAGATTATCTTGTGTCATTATGTCATTATGTTTCCCCAGCCTATGTAGAGTTTTACCTCTTTAGGTCATGAGAGGGCGCTCCAGCCACGTTTTATCAGGATGACTGCCTCACGCATGCAGAACTTGGACGTAATCAGTTCCTATCTCTGTCAGCTGTTTGGAGAACTATTTATGCCTTGCCCTTGCGCTGCTCTGGGCAGTAGTGTTGCATTCTGCTATTTGCACTGAGCTGATAAAGAGCTAGTTGAAGGCCTTGATTGCTTTTATCATTAAAAGACATTCAGGAACCTCCTTAGAGATCCGGTTGCCCTTCTTCTAACCTTTTCCAGCGCCTCAATATCTTTCTTACAGTGCGGTCCCCAGAACTGCACACAGTACTCTAAGTGTGGTCTGACAAGGGTATTGTATGAGGAATAATCTTAATGTCCAAATGCATTTATTTATTGTTCATGTGTCCTTCATATATGGTTGATCTATGAGCTCCATGTGCCTTTTTTGTCAGTTTTCTAGCTCAGTGGACATATACACTTTTACCTTTTTATGTTTTTAGTATTTACCAATTTTTAAAGTGTTCACACTTTCAAAGTTTTGAATTTGGTGGCTAAAGCATCAGACCTTGATGTTCAGTCCGATACAGTTGTACACCTCAGAATCACGGTCACGGGGCTGCGAAGATGCGGCTTATAAAAAGAGTGTCATTCTCTAGATCATCCTGGGCTGCCAGGGAATGGGGTGGTAGGCGGTATATCCCCAGCTATCATAGGTAATTGAAAAAGATTGGTACAATTGGTTACCAAATTGGGAGAAATCAGAAATAAGAATGCTAAAAATTAAAATGTTTCTGAATAAATACATTTATTTTAACCTCCTGCAACACTGATCCTCTCAGCTTGAATTAACACATTTAGTATGACCACACTTGCTGAAAACACAGTGGGTCCTCATTTATGAAATACAAGCCCAATGATTTATCAGTAGTTTTCGGATGTCAGTTTTTTGTAGGAGCCAAACAAACTTCACAAGTGGACTCAGATGTTAGTATTGTGTGCGGAAATTAAAGTGCAGTCGTAAAGCGTCTTTTGTCATTTTATTATTCCATAAATTGTTTTAATATGGCAATTGGATATTCTAATTATTTATATCATATAAAAATGCAACCGGATTCAACATTAAAATGGGTGATGTTTCATTCTGGTAATCCTGATTAATTAATGCTTCAGTGGAGGTGAATATGAATTCAATAAAACAACCACCTGCTTATGTTACTACAATACAATGTCTCATCAGGCTTAACTGGAACATTACGTGGCTGCAAGTAACAGCGCAAACTTCCACATACCACAAGCCAGACAGAAACCTGCACATAGGCAGGGAAGAACAAGAACCCCAACAGGTAAGGCATTTCCTTGTACCGAGTTGTTGCAGCCTATTTATAGGCCCCCAGAAATTATTAATACGCGCGTCAGCAAACCAGATACCGGAATGCACATTAACCTAACCTATTCGCTAGTTAGGGTGTTTAGTAATCGGTAACTTGTAACCTGTGTAAGGTGGAAATTATTCAAATCTGGCATTGTCACTCAGTGCGCTGGTCAGCTTGCTGGCTTCCTCTGGTACTGTACACCATTAGCCCCCATCGCCTCCGCACCCATACGGGCAGGAGCCTGTGGGGGAAAAACGCATGCATTGTTCCGAAAACAGCTGTCTTCCTGAACCCCTGTTAATTCCCCCGCCTATCAGGGTGCGGCATCCTTTATGGCACGGGAAGGTTTCAGAAAGCACGGCCTCTTGGGCCCAGCCATTATTCTCTTCGACCCCCCTTCCTTACTCCCTCCCTCTCACATCTCCCTCATTCCTCAGTTTCCCTGAAAGTATGCATAAAGCATCGGATGTTTCATGACAAAGTCAGTTTAGATAATATTCATGTTTGGTATTATTCTGATTGTTTCAGTGCGACTGGTGCAATGGTTTCATTTCTGCAACAGCAAACCTTGGACATCATAACCAACCAGGAACCAAGGAGAAACTGTGTGGAGCTCTGCCCCAGTGAAAGCCATGTGCCTCAACCCCCATGATCAAATCTTGTTTCCTGGGGAGGCCTGGCTCCAAATTCCAAATGGTTATAAAACGCCAGATGGTTCATTGGTTCATTGGGGACCCATTTTTAGGGTCAAGAACAAAGGCCTGGATTTTGGATTTAAGGAGACCAAACCAACCAATCGGGGAGGATGCAATCAGACTCCCGTGCACACCGTGCACGTCAGTTCTATGTACAGGGTGTCTGTAGCCAGACTCCCGTATGTAGCTTTTATTACCAGGTATGACTTTTAAGACTGTAATTTGGTTTCCTTTGTAGTACTTTTATGTATATTTTATTTGGAACTAGTGTGTAATTTCGTATGTAACCTGCCTGGTAAAATAAATGGTTAAAAACTTGATTTCGCTTACTGACACTCAATGTTACACAGGGAATGCTTGGTTACCCCCTGGAGTTGGTCTAGGGAGGATGTAAATTTACGCTTAATGTATCACGGCGTATAGCACACGTAGACCTCTGACCTCCCTCGCCTCCACGTGGTAGTTCATTCATGTCGAGAACAGCCGTAGCTTGTTGGTCTTCTTGGATCCCTAGGCTGTAAACAGATATACCCAAAAGTAGCTATTCCTGCGACCTCTGTAATGACTGCAGATATCTAGCCAGCCCGTGAGACGTGCACATAACGCGCGATGTGACATGCGGCGGTACCAGCAGAGGACTGTTCAGAAAAGTACATCTCAGTACAGGATTCCTATAGCGATCAAGTTAAAATTATAAATAAGACATCTACCAAAGGTAGATAACTAATCTAAATTATTATTCTAAATGGAGTCAGATATAACGAAGGTGAATGTATTGGCCCTATTGTGGAGATTCTTGGTCAGCCCGGACCAGTAAAGAGTGGAAGGCAGAGTGGTACTACTGTCTTTGTATCGTGGTTTATTTATTGGCTGATCTAGACTCTCCGCATAAGGGCCACTAATATTTAACCCTATTAATATTCTTTTAGCAACACCAGAAGGACAAGCATGCTGATACCTTTGGCCCTCGCTAAATTCCGTCGTTGGGTTAGCGTGGGGTTTTACACCTGTTACATTAGGCTATATAAGCAAAGATTCATAAGTGAATTGCATTCAGAAGTTTAATTTTTAAATGAAAATCTTGTAAGCTCAAAGGGATGGGGGTGCATTGTTTTGTTATTTAAATATCTTGGTACATACTGGTGTTCATGATGATGTCTATCTTAACAGATGCTCCTGGACATGTAGAATATTTCATATTTAACTAGAAATAAAGACCACCCGCCATATTTAAAAATGCATGGCATCTAATCCTTCATCAGTTTCACCCTTCTTCCCTCCATTGGAATTACATGGTACTGCATGTGGTAAAATGTATGTCAGAATAGATCCCATGCATTTTTAAATACGGCGGGTCTTTATTTTTTTTAATGTGAGAAATTCTACAGGTCCTGGAGTGCCTGTTAAGATAGATGTGATCATGAACACCAGTACATACCAAGATATTTAAATAACAAAATAATGCAATATTATGTTTTTTAATTTTTAATTGTGGTTTTTATGTTGTGGCTGATCAGTGTATGTGGCTTGTTGCACTTTCAGAACTTCAATCTCTGCTTCAGAGAAGCTTTTTTCTTTTTTTGATTCTTTAAAAAGCCAAAATGCCAATTTATGCTAATCTAAAATTTTGTGAACGTGCCTTTGATGTACAATTACTTGGTATATATCAACATACACACGTGGATAAGAAAAACCGCTGTGCCTACACATTTCATAAATCTGGCAAAAGTTGTTAGTTCCTTTCTGATAACACATTCATTTGCACATGGATTTCCGAAAATATTGATAAATTAGGCCCATTATTTAATGTAGTGAATGACTGTCAATCACTTCTGGAGCAAAAAACTGATATATAAAAACTGAGTGTAAAAAGTAGCCTTAAACAGATTGAACTTTGAAAATGGCTGCCTCCTTGCGCCTCCTGGTGTTCTTGTCAATTATTGCATGTCATTGCTGGATTTACCCACGGAAATCCACAAGACCTGCAGAATCCCACGCTCATTTTAATTGACTGCATCTGTAACTGTTATGCTGGTGTATTGTGCTATTATGGTGCTCTTGCCAATGTACACATAATGAACATTGAACATATGGAGCTAACAATCAATCATAAAATACTATGATGGATATTAATATAGACCATCTTTACCTATTTCAAATTGTCTAGGATACGTATCTGTAAATAAATATATGCATGTACAGTAGAACCTCTAAGACATTAGGCCAACAATTATGTAACAATCCACTATCATGTGAATTGTCCAGGGAACCTTTGACCATAGAGATGTATGACATATTATGGTGCAGAGAGGATGTGTGTGGCTTTGTCTGTTGCTCCTTTGTGGGAGCTGTATATAGGGCACTGTGTGTGTGTGTGTGTGTGTGTGTGTGTGTGTGTGTGTGTGTGTGTGTGTGTGATTGTGTGTGTGTCTGTGTGTGTGGAGGTACAGTGACTTCCTGACACCTCTCTGTACCCATGGGTCTCCTACCGCTGTAAGGGAAAAATGCCCCTTTTAACATTACACAGGTGAACATCGTCTGAGGAAACAACCTTCCTATTTATTAAAAATAACAGAAAGTGAGAGAGCTTACCAGCTCACTGATTTGAATCAGACATAGTAAGACTCTTATACACACTTTTCCACAAGGACTAGGAAACATGATGCTGACAACCAAGGATTATTATTATTTAGTCCCCAGATAAACTTCAACCTTGCCATTGCTGTAAGACCAGAATGTGCTAGCTACCCCCTTCTAGGAGAAACAGAGACATTAAGGTCAAAGGCTGTCTGCTGGGAGAGAGACAGAGAAAGACTCCAAGTAAGCACTTAATTCAGAAAGTGGTGTAATAGTAATAAGGATGAAAAATAAAAGGTTATTTTTAATCACATGGTTGTCTTATGTTATGCACACATTGTCAATTAAGAATCAATTAAGAAAATTACCCTTACCCCACCAGTGCCGGCAGAGGGTGGGCAGATAGGCGGGCAGGAAGCTACAAGGTCACAGCTGAGCACTGGGCCCCACACTGCCATGGCGCGGTGTGGTGCCACCAACAGCCAACCCATCCACCCAAATTAAGAAGAGCTTCTGAATGAGTGATTGTGGGGTTGGGGGGGTTGGAGCCTCAGGGGAAAGTGGCCAGGGGGTGGGGCCACTGTGCAGGGAGCCACTGTGCATAGTTGGAGTTTTTCCCAGCATGCCCTCTAATATTGAACCCCAAAGCACCCCTTGCATATATGTCCCCAAGAAACCATGAAACTATCACTCCCAGCAGAATGGACAGAAAACAAGAACTGTGTCGCTTGTTTTGTTTCATTTACTTATGTATCTTTCTCTCTCTCACTCATCCTTCCTTCTCTATTGTCAGTTTTCTGTTTTGGTTTAGCATAAACATGAAACATTTTTATAATTGCCAACTAGTTAACCTGAAGGTAATCCTTTTTTAAAATGTGTTTATCTTCATAGGGGCTGCAGGGTGACTCATTTGTTTAAAGTGGCACACCATGGTGCGTGGATGAACCCCAAAGCTTCAGATGGAATCCAGATCGTGCTTTTGGTGACCGTGGCCTGTAGGTCAATAGCAGGGCTCCAGACTTTGAGTAAGTATTGGCAGTAATTTTATTTAGTGGCAAAAAGTTATTCTGTAGCCCTGCATTTAGTGATGCTTAACTGCCGATTGTTTCAACCATGGTTGGCTAGGTCTTCCTCCTGATCTGCTCTGTGCAAGCTCAGCTATGGTCTTTGATGCTAAAAAGAAGCAGCTGCTCACAACACACGTTCCAGTGGTTACTCAACTGAATTGGCAGTGGGGTTCGTGCATGAATGCAGCTGCATTTGAAGATAAATGGTCAAACAAAATTAGAGTGCTAATTGGATATGGGTGCCAATCATTTATTGTTTTTAATAAAATATGTATAATCCTTGTGTATTTATGCATGTGTGTTTGAGCAAGACAGAGAGAAATGTTCATACATTTTTACTTGTTGGGCCAAAGGATCATTTTCCATCAAATAATTTATAATTCCTGCTTCTTTTTCTTTTTTTTTCTTTTTTTTTTACAGTCACCGAAGCACCAACATTTCCCAGCATCCTTTGGATTCTGTCATTATTGTCTTCTAAACACACTTAGTCAGCACAGCTACTGTAGTGTGCAAACATTTGGACAACCCTGGTCAAAAGCCTTTTACAATGGATACTTTTTACAATGGATTACTTTTTATTTTTACTTTCAACAGTTTCAAAATAATAAAATAAAAAAAATAAAAAAAGGAAAAAAGGCCCTGTACAAAAGTTTGGGAACCCTGTCAGTTAGTACTTTGTAACGCCTCCTCGGGCACCTATAGCAGCTGGTAAACACTTCCTTGCTTTTGGAATTTTTCCCCATTCTTCAGGCAGAACACCTCAAGCTCAGAAATATTCTTTGGCCTTCTTGCATGTACGGCATGTATGACATCTCTCCACAGATTTGCAATAATATTCAACTCTGAGGACTGGGAGCCATTCCTTTCCTAGAGGTACTTCTTGGTTGATTTCAAGGTGTGCTTTTGCTCATTGTCTTGCTGGAATACCCAACCTCTCAATTCAATGGGAACAAGCACATTGTTCCAAAAAGTTTCTCTGTGTTTTCTTTTGCATAACTCTGCCATGTAGGTCTTTGTTGTTTTAAGTACATTGTACCTATGTTTGAAACTACTTTCTTGGTCTTCCAGACCTTGCCTTGACTTCAACTGTTCCATTTATCTTTCAAATAATATAATAATAGGTAGTTTGAAACATTGAGTTAGTTCTTGTAGCCTTCTCCTTCTTGCTGGAAATTAACCATCATCATTCTGAAATCCTTGGACAACTGTTTAGAGGAACCCATGGTTGTTAACACCAGACAGAACAACCACTGCAGTTGGATACTTTAGAAGGGATGGAGTTACTTCAGAATAAAACGTTCAGCCCTGGAATTATATTCACCTGACTCATTGAAGCCCTAACAACTAATCACCTGGGTCTGAGCCTTAGTAATCATCTTTTTAAAAGGTAACAACAAATAATTCAAAAGGGTTCCCAACCTTTTGCATAGGGCCCTTTTCCTTTTTATACATTATAAACAGAAAAAAAAAAATCTATCTTGCTTTAGAATTTGCAGAAAGGTCTCATGTCTAACTCAACATTTATAACATTTATAGTTCAGGTTTGCTTTTGATCACATACAGAGTCATTGTAACAGACATTTAAACCTGGGGTTCCCAAATGTTTGCACCCCACTGTTCTGTACATGGTAGATTAGTTATTGTGTATTGCTGCTTGGAACATTAAATGAAATACATTAAATTACAGGATGCTTTTTTTCCCTCACAAATTAAAGATTCAATTAAAACTTTACCTATGTGACAAAATGCATGGTTTGGTTGTTGATTCTCCAGGGTTTTCAACACTGCATCATGTATATTGAATATGCATTGGTTATATCATTGAAGCCTGCAATGTATCCCTCATCACCAGACTGCAAGTAACTGTGAATCATCTGCATTTTTAAAATTCATATAGAATCCGCCTTATGTTGTGAATTAATTGTATGTTCTGCGAGCCCCACGCTAACACAACAATGGAATTTAATGAGGGTGAAGGTATCTGCAGGCTTGTCCTTCTGGTGTTGCTGAAAAATGTTAGTAGGGTTAAATGTTAATGTGGAGAGACTAGATCAGCCAATAAATAAACCAAGTTACTACAGTACTACTCTGCCTTCCGCTTTATACTGGTCCGGGCTGACCAAGAACCTCCAAAATAGGGCCAATAAATCCACCTTCGTTATATCTGACTCCATTTTAACAATAATTTAGATTTTTGTCATCTATTCTTATTTATAATTCAGACTTGATCACTTAAGGAATCCTGTACCATAACAGGCCTCTGCTGGCCCCGTCGCATGGCACATCAGCCCTTGTGTGCATAAAGAAATTGATGAATCTCAACTTTCTTTTGCTAAACTCAGATAAGACAGAGATAATGGTAGTGGGGCCCAAGCCCCTGAGGTGTAATTTATCTGACGATATGCCAAACATTGATGGAATTTCCATCACTTCAAGTGCTTTCATCAAGGATCTTGGTGTTACTTTTGCATTTGATACACATAATAAAAACATCTCTCGGGTTGCTTTTTATCACTTGAGGAATATTTCCAAAATTCAGAAGATATTGTCCCTAAATGATATGGAAAAGCTAGTCCATGCTTTTTTTTTACCTCAAGATTAGATTACTATTAATCTAATTATTATTATTAGATTAATTATTATTAGATTAGCTCTTTTGTCTGGATGTGCAGATTCCTCTCTGAAAGGGATAGCGCAGTGGGTAGCACTGCTGCCTCACAGCAAGGAGGTCCTGGGTTTGAATCCCGGTTGGCCGGGGCCTCTCTGTGCGGAGTTTGCATGTTCTCCCCGTATTCGTGTGGGTTTCCTCCGGGTACTCCGGTTTCCTCCCACAGTCCAAAGACAAGCAGGATAGGCTGATTGGAGAATCTAAATTGCCCGTGGATATGAGTGTGTGAGTGAATGGTGTGTGGGCCCTGTGATGGACTGGCGACCTGTCCAGGGTGTATTCCTGCCCCCCCCCAGTCATGGTCTGGTGGTGACTGTCTCAAGCCTGCCCTCATGGATGTATTGGGCACTGCCTCTGTTTCCCTTAGCTATGCTGCCATAGCCTTATTCTGCCGGGGCGGAGTGCCACTGTATTGGAGTTTCCCCCAGGGAATGAGAGGGTTGCCTCTTTGCGACTACGTGTCGCTGGGGGGAAAGCTCTGACTGTCGTTTGTGCTTATGCAACAGAGTATTCTTGGAGTCACTGGGCGGCATCCTGGAAAGCTGCCGGGTGACTTCAACGACGGAGAAACCTGGAAGGGGGTGATTGGGAGGAATGGCCTGCCTGATCTTAACCCAAGCGGTGTCTTGTTATTGGAATTCTGTGCTGGTCATGGATTGTCCATAACGAACACCATGTTCGAGCATAGGGTAGCTCATAAGTGTATTTGGTACCAGAGCACCTTAGGCCAAAGATCGATGATCAACTTTGTGGTCGTATCATCAGACCTGCGACCGTATGTCTTGGACACTCGGGTGAAGAGAGGAGCAGAGCTGTCAACTGATCACCACCTGGTGGTGAGTTGGATCAAGTGGCCGTCAAACTGAAGAAGGAAGCCTTTTGGGCTTGGCTGGCCCGGGGGTCCCCTGAAGCAGCAGACAGGTGGCCTGTGGCCATGGCTTCGCCAGTCGCTGAAGCAAAAACCCGGGAACGGGAGGAGTTCGGGGAGGCTATGGAGAAGGACTTTCGGTTGGCCTCGAGGAAGTGCCAAACCATCCGACGACTCAGAAAGGGAAATCAGGAATTGTCTCAGGCTGTTTTCAGCAGGGGAGGAGAACTGCTGACCCGGACTGGGGATGTTGTCATGCGGTGGAAAGAGCACTTCCAGGAGCTCCTGAACGTGAACAACACGTGGAAGAGGCAGAGCCCGAAGACTTGGGGGAATCTGCACCTATATCCCTGGCGGAAGTTGCTGAGGTAGTCAAAAAGTTCGGCGGGTGTGGATGAGATTTGCCCTGACATGCTGAAGGCTCTGGACATTGTTGGGCTGTCTTGGCTGACACGCCTCTTCAGTGTAGCGTGGAGGTTGGGGACAGTACCTGCAGAGTGGCAGACCGGGGAGGTGGTCCCCATTTTCAAGAAGGGGGACCAGAGGGTGTGCTCCAATTATCGAGGTATCACACAAGTCAGCCTCCCCGGGAAAGTTTACTCTAGGGTGCTGGAAAGGAGGCTCCGACCGATGGTTGAACCTTGGATACAGGAGGAGCAATGTGGCATCTGTCCTGGTCATGGAACAGTGGACCAGCTCTTCACCTTGGCGGGGTTGCTGGCCGGGTCATGGGAGTTTGCCAATCCAGTCCAATGTGCTTCGTGGATTTGGAGAAGGCTTTCAACAGTGTCCCCCGGGGAACCCTGCGGGGGGTACTGTGGGAGTATGGGGTACCGGGGCCGTTGTTACGAGCCATCCAGTCCCTGTATAACCAAAGTGACAGCTGTGTCCGCATCCTCGGCACAAAGTCAAGCACGTTTCCAGTGGGTGTGGGACTCCGCCAAGGTTGCCCCTTGTCACCGGTCCTGTTTGTGATACTCATGGACAGGATCTCAAGGTGCAGCCGAGGTGAGGTGAGTGTCCGGTTTGGTGACCTCAGAATTGTGTCTCTGCTTTTTGCGGACAATGTGGTTCTGTTGGCTTCATCGGACCGTGACCTTCAGCACGCACTGGAGCAGTTTGCAGCCGAGTGTGAAGCAGCCGGGATGAGAGTTAGCACCTCCAAGTCCGAGGCCATGGTTCTCTACCGGAAAACGGTGGATTGCTCCCTCCGGGTTGGGAACGAGCCATTGCCCCAAGTGAAGGAGTTCAACTATTTCGTTCACAAGTGAGGGTAGAAGGGAGCATGAGATCAACAGGCGGATCGGTGCAGTCAGCAGTAATGTGGGCATTGCTCCGGACCATCATGGTGAAGAGGGAGCTGGAGGATCTTGGATTTGCTGGATACCAAAATAAATAAATCTGTTGTAACATCGAAAGAATCTCTTTGGAATGAACTTCAAACCATATGGAATGGTTTAACGAGTGAAGAAATAAAAAAATATGTGAACGATTAAATGCAAAGCAAGCAAGACTTTTTTCTCCAAAAGAGATTTTTGATTTTTGTTTTCACAATATATTGTTATTCAATTCAATTCAATTCAATTCAATTTTATTTGTATAGTGCTTTTTACAAAGGGCCTTTGTTGCAAAGCAGCTTTACAGAATTAGAAACCGGGCCCCAAGAGTACGCCTAGGGCAACAGTGGCAAGGAAAAACTCCCTGGAACAGGAAGAAACCTTGAGCAGAACCTGACTCAGTAGGGGAACCCATCTGAGTTATCTGTTTACTTATTTTCATCGACATGAACCAATATTACATGAAATAAATACTTGAATAGTACTTGGTTTCTGATTTATCTTCATTGTGTTAAGTGTATAATCATCACTGCACACTACTGTAAATAAAAGTATGACAATAGAATATTAAACCAATCACTTAAAATGCAATGAAAATTATTACATACACTATGGGCATGGGAGTCTGGCTACAGAAGATCTCCAACAAAATCTACATGCACTATGTGAATGGGGGTCTAGCTACAGTCTCCAAGATTGCTTGGTTTCCCCTGCTTATGAGCCAAAACCAGGCCTTTGATCTCCATCTAGAAATGGTCCAAATCCAAATTTAGTCAATTCGGATTTAGAAACATTGCTCTCCCGGTGGTGGGTGCTGGTCAAGAGATAGAGACAGGTGGCTTCACAGGGGCAGGTTTCCACAGTTCTCCCTAGGTTCCTGGATGGCTACCAAGTCCTAGGTATACTGCTGTGGAAATTAGACCAAGTTCGGGAGACTCCGTGTGTGTGTATGTGCAGGGCGGGCAGATGAGCAAACTAATAAATGGGCATCACACTAGCTTTTACAATATAGTCACTTACCTTTCCATACTATAAAGGGAGCCCATCTTTTTTTCCAACAGATTTTCATTTTTGTAATTCTATATACATCCTCTACTGCTTCTTGTTTACCTTGGGGGGGTTCCATTTTTTGCTTAAGTGCTGTAATTCTCAGAAAAATATATAATTCTTCCTTTTGTAGGTTTCTGGGATGTGTTCTCAATAGTATATTGTGTCGTTCTAGATACCCCACTCTCTCAAACATTTGTTCTATTATGTGTAAAATATCTGACCGGTATGTTTATATTTTTATACTTGTGAAAAATATGTGTGAATGGTCAGCATTGCTTCCAGCAACTGGAATTGTTTTGTGAGTACTTGGTCATAGTCAATGGTGTTCTAAAGTAGCTTATATTCATCTTCCAAGCATAATCCTGCCAAAAGGGTGATCTTATGTAAAAGAAAATATATTTTAAACTTTGAATTATTTTCTAGATTCGTCCAGTTATGTTTTTGAAGTTATGGCTCTGGCGGATCTCTACCATGTATCTCAGAAGTTGGGGGAGGTCTTCCAAGAGTGCTGTTTCTCTCAGATAGCTTCTTTCTTGTACATATTCGTAGAAGTGGTTTCTAGGGAGATCATAGCTGTTTGCTATATTTTCAAAAGAATCCACTCCATTTGATAGGTAGTTTCTTGTTCCTTGATTTGAGTTATTTTACATATTCTTCTCCATATTTTAAATGTGTGTATGTATAGAATAATTTTGTATTTTGTTCTGTACTTTTTTTTAAATCAGTGTAATGTGGTTCCACTAAGTTGGACTCATTTTGGGCTCTTCTCATTTGTCATCCATATTAAAATGGACTTGTGCTGCATAATAATAATGAATTAATTTAGATAATACCAGTCCCCCTGTCAAGTTTTATGCTTTTCATGTCATGTTTCATGTTTAGTTATTTTATTGTCATGTCACGTATTAAGTCTTGCCACGTTTTATGTTACGTTTCTTGTTTAGTTCTTGGTACGATGTATTTTCTGGTTTTGTCATGTCACGTTATATAGTTTATTCATGTCACAGTTTGCAAACTTGTGATGTCAAGATTTATGTTTGTTTCATGCTATGTTGTTCCGTTCATTGATTAGCATACACTTTTTCATGTCTTTCCGCAAACCTTGCATTCCTGCTTTCTCTCTCTCCCTTACTGTCGCTCACGCCTCCCTAATTGTTTCATTTTCCCCTGTTTTCTTACTAATCTACTAACGTTTACCTTAAGTTTCTTGTGCATGTGATTTACTCATTTACTAACACTAGGGCAGGATAGGTTTATTACTAACGATTCCTAATTATCTCGTTAACTTGTCAATCCTCCACACCTGATTTCCATTTGCATGCTGCTCTCAGGCTAATTGTCTGCACCTGTCTACACCTGCATAGAAAGCTCAGTGTCCATGTCATGTCTTTGCGAAATTGTTGCCTCCTGTTTATCAGTGCTCTCTTGAGCATTTTTCCAAGCCATTGTCTACCTGTTTTGATCCAAGCCAGTTTATTGACCATCGTTATTCACTTCTGTTTTGTTGCCCATTGCCTGCCTGTACCACAAACTCTTGCCTGCTGTGCTTTTGCCCTGTGGAGCGGACTTCGGTCTTGACTCTTGCACCGCCTTCGACTCTGAGCCTGCCTACCGTCCGGCCATTTTTTGGAGGTTTGTGAAGAGCGATACTCAAAGCACCATCAACCAGAAGCCCATCGGAAGATTATACGCTTTTATGGCACTGGCACCATGGTAGCATGAAAAAGTGCCATTATTATAGGGTATTACAGTCAGTCTGCCTTACAGTTCACTGAATGTACCAGCCATTTTAGTGTATTTAATCATCCTTTCTATATGTTTTATTGTCTTTAATATTTCAATAAGTTGCCAATTTCATGATCAGTAAACTAAGAAGTTACATTGCTGTAGTATCTTTCCATAATATTTGCAGTAGAAACCACCAGAAACAGTAAATGTATGCTCTCTAACAACATTACCATAGTCAATTAGCCCTGTCTACCTTATCTCCATCTTTTGGTTGGCTTAATTCAATTTCTAGTGGAATAAATTAGACATCGTTATGGTTCTGAAGTAACTTCTACCACCAATGTATCACACAGGGGTAGGAGGCAGAGAAACAAATCATTAAAGTTTGCTCTGGCTGAATCAATCAATCCAATTACAAGGCTTATCAAACTTCACGTCAAAGCCCCTAATTTCATGACAGAGACTGACACTACAGATGCAGCTGGGAACCACAATAGAAGAACAAACAAAAAACCAGATCAAGGGGATGGAAAACATCATCACTGTGTCGTCATCTGTATTAAAACTGAAGTTTGTTCATTAATTGGCCAATTGCTTTTTTCACACTGCAAAAATACCACAGTTTGGACAACTGTTTAAAAACCACTGGTAATTAGATGAAAATAGATTTAATGACACATTGAATTGTTTACTTTCATTTTCATGAGGACATTTTGGGGAAATAAAAGCTGAAGTCTAGATATGGCTCTGGGTCTGGACATTATGCTAATTGCATCTCTGAACAATGCAGGCCCAAGTGGTAGTTTTTAAGCACATGTGCATATTGCCGTTGAAATTTACTCATTACCTCATTTCCTGTATAACTATGGGGCATAAAATCCACTAACAGAGTCTAAATTGTTGGCTACTCACTGGATAATGTCTCAAACTAAGATCATTTAGTCAATCAAAATGTATTCATGTAGAGCATTTGGCAAATAATTTGTCACACTACGCTTGAGAGCATACCACTGCCAAAACCCCCCTCAAAAAGCAAGCCGCAAGTGACAGTGCCAAGGGGAACTCCAACGACGGTATTTAGGAAGGAACCAGACAAAGCAGGCTCAGCCAAAGGTGTGGTTTCATAGGGACCAGCTTGGCAGGGAAAACCCAGAAATCTTAATGCATTACCCAACTGTTAAAAACTTTGCACAGTTAAAAATAATGAATATTCTGATGCATCTGAAACCATCAAAAGTATTAATATATTTAGTTTAACAGATTAAATATATATTCTCAGCTGCCCACCAAATTGATTTCTTATAGCCTAAACATTCACAGCACTGTACTGCTGTTTACTGTTGTTATTTCACATATTAGTTTTAAGAATGTCTGCCCTGTCTTGTCAACCTTCAATTTCCTGCAATTTCATTCGGCTAGGGTGAGCTGCTGAATCACTCCCCCTGCTGGGAGTTTTGGTCAATCCCCAGGCCTCATAAGGAATTATATTATTTCCCTTCATGTTCAGATGTTTTAAATGTGTTTAAAGTTAAAGGGCAATGCTATTTTTTCACTGGCTGCTATATGCTCACAATCATAAATATGAATGTTTACCTACTTATGATCTCTTTATTAACCACTAGGTGATGGTAAATGAATATTATATATATAATATATAATATATAGAGACCAGTAGTCATTTTCATTTTTGCCTTAATGAAATATCGCTGTTATATCGTGGCAGGCCCACATGGCCTATAACACTGGGCAATATTCCCCTCGTTTCTTGGCATGATCAAGCAATTGTTTTGTCACCTGCTCAGATATCAGCTGTTTATCTCTTTCTGGGGAGGTAAGAGATCATTCATTTTGTACAGCACATTGTATGCATATTTGCAGGGGCAAAATGTTGGTGAAAGTATACTTCCCTGTATATTTCATTGATCCACATGAATTTACTCAGCATAATTTTTTGGGGGAATTTTTACTGAAATAAAATTTGCTGTTTACAGCAGGGACATCAAAGCGCGGCAGCTGTTGCACATTTTTGTTTGAGAAGGTCCATTTATTATTTAATCATTATTGTGAGTTTAATGTCTCTTCTTTCATATATCAACACTGATCTGTGAAAATATGCCAACAAAAAGATATACTGACATGTAATATTTGGCCTTCTAAATTTACCTGCCAAATGTTTTTTAATTGTGTCTCATTGGTATGCTACTGTATAGATATTGTTTTGGTCTTGACATTGCATGTGTGTCCATGTTTCATTTCCTCACACCATCCATATCAATAACAGCCTTCTTTGGATTTAAATGGTTTGTACTGAAGAAGACATCATAATTATTCCCTAATTGTTTAATTAGTCATGTCTGTGTTGATTGTCAAATGACTGCTGAATTCACAATGTCTTTGGGGACACCAGGAGGATTAATGCTGAAATTCAGGTTTACCTCCCAGATGCTCTTGTGCTCAGGATTTATTTATTTTTTAAGGGGGGCTGGGAGGGAATTATGTAAGACCAGAGTAGCTGTGATCTTGATGAGGGCTTTTCTCAGCACTAACATCTGACATCTTGCCACCTCCTCTGGGTTGTTCTTCTGACAGCCTAATATCCTTCCAAAACTCAGATATGTAATGTCCACTGTTTTAAATGAGGTAGGATTCAAACATTTAAACAGATTTACCATTCCATTGGTGTCTCATGCATATAGAAATAATTCACTTATCTTCCTGACAACAAACATCACAGTGGGCATTTGATATGGAGATTAGTTGAACCTGTATGATCCAATTAAAAGTGCTCGATGCCAATGCCGTTGACATTTCACCTCCCTCTGCCAATGTTCCTGTTTAGTGTCAGTATTCCTGAATAACGTAAAAGGATTGGCATGATGTCTTGTGACATTTGTGGAGAGGGTACAGATCTATGACCACATTTGGCACAGCAACCAATCTCAGACAGAGAGTTGAACAATTATTTAGGAGTGAAGCTTTGTGAACTCAAAGGGTGTAGCTACTATACACACAATCATGAACTCAATGAATTAATCTAAACAGTTTTCACTAAATGTCAGTAAATCTGGGGGTCACACATGATGGCTCAGAGTTCACAAAGCCTCACTCTCCCATCACTAGTTCATGATACATAGTCCAAATCCAAGTGGTATTTTCCGCTGATGTAATTGTAATTTTGTAAAGAAATAAACTGCCACTGTAAGGAAAGGTGGTGTCAGTCAACAGTTCCTGGAAACAGGACAATCCAGGACTCAATTTGGAGGAGAGACACTACTCAGGGTGTGTCAGACAAGAGCGTGCAGCAAATTGTTATTTAGTGTAGCTTATAGCTATTTATAGCAGTCAGACAAGACATTTCAACCATTAGCCAACCGCCTGCTCAACCCAGGTATAAGGCGCAAGTCGCAGCGCAGTCTATGGTGTATTGCACATTTTGGGGCTTTCACTTGTAATGTGCGCATGATCAAAGTGACAATTCTGGTGGATCATATGCTGTTCAATTTGCCTTTGATCCCACAAGCAGGAGAAATGCACCAGCTGCATTGTATGTATTCAGTTCAGTTTTTTTCTTCTTTATAATTTTAATTCCTGTATTTATTTCTGTTTTTAATGTTTGTGGCTGTCCTCATACTAGACTGTGATCCCTGGGGTACTCTATTTTGTTCTTTTTTAACAGAATTAATCTATTTTTTTATTGTAATTATGTGACAATGATAATGACGTTAAAATGTACATGCTACATGCATGTGCCTCAGTTATCTCCTTTCTAGCTAATTGAACATTATTGTGATTGTGCTCACTATCAGAGACACTGATAAACAACAAGTCTGGAGCACAGACTATGTTGTTATGTTGTCTAATAATAAAGTTCAAGCACGTCATCCATACAAACCATGGAGAAATGAGCACTGTGTGGAAACATCAACTGCCTGTTTTCTCCCTCTAAAGAAATTACTCAGTTCAGTTTAGCAAACAAAGCCATTGTTGTGAATTAATGATTTTATCATACTTTATTTTTTTCTTTTGATTGAGCAACAGTTCATACCAAGTCAGTACTACTGTAAATTGGATCTGGTTGAATTTGATTTAGTAAAACTTATACTGTTGCCAGTATATACTTATACAGTTTTTTCTTAAAGAGACAGTCCACCACCCACAAAATAACCTTGGGAGAAACATATTTACAATTGATTAGTATATCCACTGTCAGGCACCAGGGCTGAAGAACCAATTGCAACCAGGAAATGTGCAGGTTAAACGGGCACGGGTCACTTGCCACCAAACAGATGCAATAAGGATAATCTGAAACAGAGTCAATGTCACTGGCAAAACTTTGAAAGAAAGCAGTCCAACCAGGCAACAGTACAAAGGAGAATTCAGGAATCATAATCACACAATGTTCAGTCCGAAACTGTGAACAGCAGATCAAAACGATGACAGACTCAAAAACCAGAAAACAAAAGTTTGGGTACAGAAAATGGGTCAGAATACATGTCAGGCAATCATAAAAACACTGGAAAGTCAGAGGTAAGCAGAGGGGTATAAATACACACAGTGAATTAACTAAAATGAATGAATGAATGAATGAATGAATGAATGAATGGGAAGACTACAAGATGAGCTGATGGACAGAGCACAGAGCAGGTAACAGAAAACATTACATTACAAGGCATTTAGCAGACGCTATTATCCAGAGCGACGTACAATGAAGTGGATTATATTACATTAATGGCATTTGGCAGGCGCTCTTATCCAGAGCGACTTACAGTTGATTAGACTAAGCAGGAGACAATCCTCCCCTGGATAAATGCAGGGTTAAGAACCTTGTGGGTCCCAGTTATGTACCTTAACCACTACGCTACAGGCCGCCCTATAAAACCACATGGAATATGACATCCACATCCTTTGCATATCCACAGGCAGACTACAGAAATTGGCAGCATGTCCCGCACAACAGAGAAAGAAAAGAGGTCATTAAGGTTGTTTTCACACCTGTGGTTCAGTTGCTTTGTTCCGAATCATGGACTAATATGTTACAATGTTGCACTTTCCCTTTGGTTTGTTTTGTGTTCACATGGCATTAATTAACAGCGGACCATAACTTTTAAACAAATGGCACATGCGAGCAAACTCAGGTCAGAATTTTGTTTTCGAAAAATGTATTGTATTCCTTTTGGAAAAACAGCAAAGTATCGAAAATGGAGCAGCTGCGTGTATGGATAATTGTATGAATTGCGATTCTCTGGATGGTATACCAGTCTTCCGTATATGAGCAAAATTCAGTTTGAACGTGAAGAAAACTGGCTGCCTCCAGACACCTCCATAGGATGTTGTCTCCCTCACTGTTTCTAGCTAATGCTACAAACAGTATTTGCTGCCCCACAATTCAATGCAAAAGCGTGCCTATTAATCATTAAAAAAATGTTTGCGTTTGCTGACATGAAGGACTGAAATTTAAATTGGTCAGCCCTAATGCTCACATCAGTTTGCTCTTCATCAAGATGTATCGCACAGATCTCAACAAGACTGACCATGGATAATGTCTACTGTATATCAAACATGTGTTCCCCACTGGGTAGATACAAATTTTTCCAGAACAAAATTCTTCCCAGAAATATACATTACAGTCAATCATTGAACATCTAAAAAATTTCAGTGTATAGCAAATGTCAGCTCTATATATATCCTTCACCACAGCTCTTAACCTTGTTAGCTGGCGCTGGCATCTAGTTTCACATTGTTAAATCCCTCCACCTTAAGCTTGCAAACTTTATAATATGTTGCTTGTGACATTATATCCCTGTCCAGTTTTTCAAGCAAATATCAAGAAGTGAATGTCAGCTGTAACAAAAATGTTTTTACTGAACATTAAGCAGTAAATGGAAATAGAGGGTCGGCTAACTGATCATAGCCAATACTAGCTCTCTTGTAGTTACATGTAGCTTAGTTGTAAACAGAGAAGCGGCTGATGTTAGCTGATATAGAGAGCATTTTTAAATGAGAAACGGCCAACAGTATCTTGCTGAGAGATTCATGACTAATACTTCAAATGAATCAAATTTATACTCGGGTTTTGGGATTGATTGATTGATTGATTTGGGAGTGATTGCAAATAACAGCAACACCACCAGATTAATTCATTCACAAGAGCTGCTTTAGAGTTAAGAGATTTTATATTTAGAGTAGTATTATTGCTGGAAGTAATACAAGTGTTTTGTGTTTATATTAACCAAGTTTTGGTGGCAAGTTTTGCCATTCTTAAATTCAAAAATTAATAGGAAATCAGGAGACACTATAGGTTTGGTTCTAATAAATGGTTCAGAAAAAGTTTAGAAATCTGTTTAGGACAAGAAATTAGACTGCAGACCATGCCATAATAAATGCATTTATTGCATGTAAAATTCCCACTAATAGCAGAAGAGTAACAAAACATGTTGGACTCTGATCACAGAACAGGGAGAGAAGTTGGAGAGCACGGAGAAGCAGTTGTCGAGGACCCGGCCCTAGGCCCCCCTGATGAGAGATTGACAGGGATGGGTTAGGCAGGAATGCATAGTTAACCCCTCGCACACGCCATCGAGGTGGTAGTAAGCACGCCCGTAAGAGGAAAAATATGTGGTTCAGAGATAATGAGAAGAGGAGTCTGAAGTCGGGGGACTTGGATAAAAAATTTTTTTTTTTTAAAAGCACTTATGGTGACAACTATGTTTAGAACAGCATTTCATGTGTATTTTGCTAATTTCTGGATGTGATGCTTTGACTTATGGTAGAACCTATGCACTTGTAAATCGCTTTGGATTAAAAGCATCTGCCAAATGACTAAAATGTAAATGTAAATGTAGATTTAGAGTACTAAGGAGCAAGGTTAAAGTTCTGACTGAGGCCATGCATAGAATAAGTTCCAGCATGACCTTGGAGGAGAATCAACATGCTGAGTGAGCAGTCGGGGAATACCCCAACCCTACAGGGGAGGAGCACAATGCCTGGCTAAAGCAAAAAGATCAGGAAAACGGAAGGGATGTCAATACCGAAAGAAGATTAAGAGGCTTTAAGGGCCTTTGTAAAACCCCACAGCTAACCCAATGACGGAATTTAGCGGGGGCCGAAGGGGGATTTGCGTGCTTCTCCTTTTGGCGTTGCTGGGAGAACATTAGTTGGGTTAATTATTATCCTCCGTACAAGAACAGAGCACAATTATGTTTAAGAATATACTGGGTCCGTTGCCATGGGTCGGATATGGATTGACCTGCCCCATATCCCGCTTATAGCTGGCCAGAAACGGATCAGTACAATTCTTAATATTCTCCGTTCTCAAACGGGGCCGTATTGTACGCTTAGTGGTTACTATAGTTTTACTCGTTTATCTGACTCCATTTAAAATATAATTTAGAAATTTGGGTTTGCAACTTACGCGGACCTCGGGAGTGATTACATTCGACTTGTACCTGCGCCACCATTACTCAATAGATGCTCCCGGGATTAGCATTACTGCTGAAATCTCAGTTCGGTGGAGAACTCAGAGGCTGAGGGTCCAATCAACACAATACATGCAAACCTGCCATGATATTTGCGAGCCCAGGTCGGCGTAGCATTGTCTGGGCTCCTTAGAGCTAATTTGGCAGGAACCGGCGCTATCGTAACGCCCATGGGTTCCCTTCGCACCAGATTACAAGAGCCTTGCGTCGCCCGACCCTTTAAGGGACAGAAATTGCTGGCCTCACAACTTAGAACTATCACAGGTGTACCGCCCCGCCGATCGGTCGGTCTTTTGGCCACCATTTCCCCCTGAGTATTTCAGTTGTAATTTAGGCTGAAAAGGTACAAGATGAATTAGAGTCATGGAGATCACGCAAGTTACAAACAAAATAGTTTATTCGCAGACAGGTAGGTTATTAGCTTTAGAATATCACAATCAAGTATAAAATACACAAATTAAGAATAGAAATAGAGTAAATAATCATACCTAGCCTGCTTGGACTACACACAAACACAGAGTATAGAATATGCCGTATGGAAAGTCGAATACGATCTTCCTGATACTTACATACATACATACATACATACATACACAAGACATGTTGTGTGGGAAGTCGAATACGATCTTCCCAGATTGGTCTGTCTCCCTTGCTTTTATGCCAAATCATACGTTTGGAACCAGGCGGCAGTGCCATAAATCAACCTGGAGGGGTGGTCAAATCTGGAATTTAGACCCCCACCGTTGGGGGTTGTTGAGTAGGGAAAATGAGATGATTACCAGGAGAGGACGTGTAGGTTTTCCCTTGGGATACTGAAACTATAGTTTATTAAATTCCATTTGGTATGAAATGTATCTCATCCGATTCCTTGATTTTATCAGATCACATCCATACCAAACAGATTACCCTTATGTTTTATTATGTTGCAGTTATCATGAAACTTCCCTCCTGATTATCCATTTTACATGCAATTCCTGTTACCATTACATAAGACTTAATGCAATAATACAAGGATCACATGGGCAATGTTTTCAAGGTGTTACCAGGTCTATTTACTATCTTAATAGCAGTTTTGAATATTTAATCCAAGAGAGCAGTCACCGGTGTAATGACCGCAGTGCCCAAATGAGGGCACTGTGGCATTGTCCGGAGTCTTCCCCCTTGGAAGTGACCAGGTATGGGGTCACAGGGAGGTCACCAATGTTCGGGAGGATTCTTTTCCCATGACCCAACTGGCCTTGGACCACTCATACATCTTAACTCCCCAACAGGTAGTCTAAACAACATTGAAACCCCAGCTCTCAGGCCCCTCACACATGGCAGCCCTTCCTGACCTTAACCACCATGCTACAGGCCGCCCCATCATATCTATGAATGCTGTAGTTGGGAGTTTTCATGATAACTGCATTATGCTGTAAATATGTCTTTGTGCCTCTCATGGTAATATACCTTTTGGATAAACCTGATTTGGGTGAATGAAAGGAAAGGAGACATCCCAGACTGTTTGGTTTCTTCTCCTTATCTCCAGGCCTTGACCCTAAAAGTGAGTCACCCATCTATAATTTACAGCCAGGCCCACCAGGCAGGGGGCTAAAACACATGGCTTCTGCAGAGACAGCTTTTGCCCAGTTTTCCTGAATGGTTGTGATATCAAAGGTAGACTGTTACAAAAACTAGACCATTACACCAGTCACACTGAACCAATCAGAATAACACCAAACATCACTATATTCTGACCTGGGATTATCATGAAACATCTTTATACCATCTCCAGCACTCCTGTACTCAAATCCTGTAGGAATGTGAGAAAAGGGGGGCCTCCAGGGCCCAAGAAGGCGCCTCTAAGAATCCTTCTCTAGCTCTCCCCCACAGGCATGTGTGCCAACGGTGGGGGCTAACAATGTATGCTCCAGGAGAGGGAAGTCAGCAAGCTGACCAGCGCATGAGACCAAATGTTACTTATGACTGGCTTACACCTTCCTAATTATAATCTGATAATTTATTGGATAGATTCAAATGACTGACTGTAGAGGAGTTGGGGGATGATTTACACTCGACGATTAGCTGGATGTCCTTTGTAGATCCCTTAAGGCGCCACAAAAAAGGGCACCTGAAGAGTGTATTGAGATGGTGGAAGGCACTAACTTCTGGCGTGCATGAAGTCAAAGTTTGGAGAGAGTCCAAGGAGAGATTATGACAAGGAGAAAAATAACAGTGATGAATAGGCTCATTAAAAAAGTTGCATAAGAGATAAATGTCTTTCCACTCAGTATACTGGGGACATTTCTTATCAAAAAAAAGGACACTTTTATACAAGTTAAGGATATATAAGGAGTGAGCTTTAAGACGTTACCAAGCAGGAAAAAAGGAAGGAAGAAAAAAAAGAAGCAAAGTAGCATCTTAGAATTTCGCTGTTGAAGATATCTATGGGCTGTTGAGGAGAGAGCAACGCAAGACAGCTGTAGTCAAGCTGGAGTGGCATGCTCCCTCTGCGCGCCACTCCAGGATCTGGATATGGAGAACAGAGTGATGTACGCGGTGCAGACTCAGCCCAAGAGTTGTGGCAACAGGACTGATGTCGAAAGAAGTTTTTAGAGTTTAGATAAACATAATATTCTAGGAATAGTTTCTTTTAAACGTCCAGAAGGGGGAGCTATAGGATAAGGCTAAGGCCAAAGAGGATGGGTATTTGAGGGGTGTACCTTGAATTTAACATCTAGGTGGAAAGGTAAATTAGAAAGAGCTAAAGGGGTATATGGAACTTTGTCGAGGACCCAGCCCTAGGCCCGCCTGATGAGAGATTGACAGAAGATGGGTTAGGCAGGAATGCATTGTTAACCCCTCGCACACGCCAATGGGGTAGGAGTAAAAGCTCCCGTAAGAGGAGAAGTATATGGTACAAGATAAATGTACAACCGTATATGGACACTGAGGAGTCTGAAGTCAGAGGACTTAGATTTAGGGTTTTAGAGAGCAAGGCTAAAGGTCTGACTGAAGCCATGCGTAGAATGTGTTCTAGCATGACCGTGGAAGATGCTCAACATGCTGAACGGGAAATTGGTGGCCCAGGGAGTTTGGCGTTCAAGGAGACGGTAGATGTGATAACATACTTAGTTGACACGTGTGGGCTTGCTCCTACAGGGGAGGAGCACAAGGCCTGGTTAAAGCAACAGGATGAGAAAAACAATGAAGATAATTGGGAGATCAAAGAGTATGAGGAGATGGAAAAATGTAGGAGAGATAAGGAAAATGGAAGGGATGTCAATACCGAAAGAAGATTAAGAGGCTTCAAGGGCCTTCCTGATTATAGCACAAATAATTTATCGGATAGATTCAAAGGACTAACAGTGGAGGAGTTAAATGATGAATTACACTCAGCTATTAGCTGGATGTCCTTTGTAGATCCCTTAAGGCGCGACAAAAAGGGGCACCTGAAGAGTGTATTGAGATGGTGGCAGGCACTAACTTCTGGCTTGCATGAGGTCAAGGTGTGGAGGAAGTCAAGGAGAGACTATGAAATTGAAACAGACACCAGTGATGAATAGATTCCTTAAGAAAATACAAAAAAAGCTAGTGTTTTTCCACTCGTATATTAAGATGGTGGAAATTCCCAACCGGAGGGGCACATGAGATAAAGTATTGGGGAAATTTCTTTTGAGGTATGAGAAAATGACAGTGGGACAAACAGAAGTGATGAATATGGTCATTAAAAAGTTGCATAAGAGATAAATGTCTTCCCGCTTGATATATTGGGGACATTTCTTATCAAAAAGGTACACTCTTGAGGCTTCCGGTGACGTCATGATAGTGGCAGACGTGTAGTCAACTCGCACGTGGAGAATCCCTCTTTAAACCAGCCATATATGATATAAATTTCAAGGCAAACGTTATTATTCAAGCTCTAAAAACTAACTGAACAGAATGAATAAGCGACAGAAAGGAATTGAGGGTGAACAACAAGCTAGTCACGTCTCCACCCAAGATGGTGCGGACAAGAGAAAATCGCTAATTCTCTCTGAGCTTCGTGAATTGAGAAAGGAACACAAAGAGGGGCTAGAAGATATCAAACAGAGGCTAGTGGGAGTGGAGGATAATCTGAAAAACCTAACAGCTCGCACTGAAAAGCTAGAGAGGAGATCAAACGAAATGGAGGGCAGAGTAAGCTCAACTGAAGATGGAGGCTTGCGCCATGAGAGGGCGATAAAGTTCCTGCTACACAGAGAGGCTAAGCTAGCGGAGAAATGTGTGGATTTGGAGAACAGGGCGAGGCGGAAGAATATGCGGATATATGGAGTTCCAGAAGGAAAAGAAAAGGATGACATGATTCGGTTTGTGACTGAACTCTTAAACGACTCCCTGAAACTGCCGGGTGACGTAACGATCCGTATTGAGAGAGCACACAGGTCCCTCGCAGACAGACCGAGAGAAAAGCAAGCCCCGCCTCGCTCGATCATAGTCAGATTTCTAGATTACTACACAAAGGATGTTGTTCTGCAACAGGCCTGGAAACAGCGCGAGGTGACACACGAGGGAGCCAGAGTGTTCTTTGACCATGACTATTCTCCAGAGATCCAGCGACAGAGGGTGGAGGTATGCCAAGTCATTAAACAGCTGCGGGCGAAACAGATCAGAGCCAGGTCCCCATTTCCAGCCCAGATCAAGATCTTCCTGGAGTCCGGAGTCAAAGCTTTCAGGACCCTAGCTGAGGCGGCGCCCACACTGGAGAAGTTGGGGATCTCCACCAGAACGGACACCAGGGAGAGGTTGAGGAGAGAGTTGCTACAGGATCAGTGGTCGAATGTGGATGGAGGAGCCGGTGAAAGGGGACGGAGCGGACTGTCGACACTGTCAGAGAAAGATCTCCGTGCTTTCCTCGGCAACAAAGGAGAGGGACTATAGAAAGGTCTGAATCTGAAACTAAAAGTGAGTTTGATTGAATATGACGACATAACGTTATGGTCAACATTGATCAGATATGGAAATATCATAGATATAACCTATATTTTTCAGTTAGTCACCTCAAGAAAGTTAGTTATGCCATGTGATGCAATGTATAATGGGGCTGGCGCAGTTATCCTTATTATTTTAATTATAATTTAGATAGAAGAAGGACAGGAGGGTTCTCTTTAGAGCGGGGGTTACACCTGCCTTTAGATTAAAGGTTAGTTTTCCTGTGGGGGATTTTGAGCAACTTTAACTCGTTGCAACCACACAAGTGGGCTCATCCAGGAGAGATTTAGTCACATCTCTTCTCCTTTTCACAAGGAGCTGGCACACCTTTGGGTTCGGGGTGTCCAGCGGGGTTCTTTAGATAGGGAGTATCCTTTTATGTTATTTTTATTTTACTCTTTCATGTTGGGAAGTTATAGTGTTAGCATATTTGTTCATTATGCAAAAGTTCTTGTACATATGGAGCAGTATTACAGCATTGCAGTTCTACGATTTTTTTTTTTTTAAGGTATGGCAGACATATACAGACTGACCAATATAGGAAACAAAAATGGCACATAAAGCTAATCCCAGAGTTCATAATGTTTGATAATGAATAATTTGAATATTGTAAGCTATAATGTCCATGGGCTAAACCGTCCAATTAAGAGGAGGAAAATTCTTAGCCAACTTAAAAAACTTGGATGTGGAATAGCAAGAAACCCATTTGTTGGAAATTGAACATAAAAAACTCATGAGAGAGTGGGTGGGTCAGGTGTTCAGTGCCTCGTATGGAAAGCGGAGAGGGGTGGCCATTTTAGTCAATAGGAATGTAGTCTTCTCTGCAGAAAAAGTGCTCCAGGACACAATGGGGAGATATGTATGGGTAACCGGCACAATAAGTGGAGAAGAAGTGTCATTATTGAATGTCTATGCCCCACCGGATGATAACCCCTCTTTTTTTAGAGATATTGCAAACTTAATTGCGAGTAATGCCAAAGGCATGATACTAGTAGGTGGAGATTTTAACGCTGTACTGGACGGGAGGCTAGACAGATTACCGATAGAACACAACCGAACAAAAAGATCCAAAATATTGAATAACATACTAGGGGAGCTGGGGTTAGTAGACCCATGGAGATACAGAAATCAAAGGGGGAGGGACTTCAGTTTCTTTTCAAATGCTCATGGGAGTTATTCACGCATAGATATGTTTTGCGTCCCTAAACAATACATGTATCGGGTAGGAGATTGTAATATAGACTCAATAACGATTAGTGACCATGCACCCATAATCCTCACCCTCGATTTGGGAACAGAACGATGTTTTAAATACTGGAGAGCAAATATTTCTTTATTGACCGATCCTTTACTAACGCAAGAAATCAAGAAGTATATGGAGGAGTACTTTGAGATTAATGATAATGGGGAAATGACACCATCGATTTTATGGGATGGCGCCAAGGCAGTATTAAGGGGAAAGTGGATTGAAATATCAAGTAGAATAAAAAAGAATAGGTTGAAGAAACAATTAGAGTTAGAGAGTGGAATTAAGGCATTCGAATTAGAGCATAAAATTAATAACAAAGACAAAGAACTTCTGAAAAAATTGAAACAAAAAAGACAAGAATTAGAGGAGCTTTTGACCTACGATTTTCAAAACAAAAATACTACGAGAAGGGAAATAGAGCGAGTCGCCTCTTGGCGTTTCAGCTAGGTAAGGAACAGGCAGTCGAGTGGTCTCCAAAGTCCTCCACTCGACCTCAAGGAACGTAGTTTCACGTCCAAGTGAAATAGCTGATGTATTTGCCACCTTCTATGAAGATTTATACAATTCACCTGAAATCATAGATAGGGAGGGGAAGTTAAGTTCATTTTTTGCTAGATTAAACCTATCCTCTCTCTCCCAAGAAGAAGCGACAAATATGACAACACTTATAGAAGCACGAGAAGTAGAGGAAGTTATTAGAAAGTTAAAGAATAACAAGTCCCCAGGGACTGATGGGTTACCGGGTGAGTTCTACAAGTGTTATAGGGTGGAGCTCTCCCCGATTCTAGCTAAGGTCTATAATTATGCCCTGTTAGAAGGAAATCCCCCTAAGTCATGGGCAGAGGCTATAATCTCCGTCATCCATAAGGATGGGAAAGACCCCACCAAATGTGAAGGGTATAGACCGATAAGTTTTTTATGTAATGACCAAAAGATACTTAGTGCTATTCTAACTAAGAGAATTCAACAGGTTATAACAAAACTGATACATCCTGATCAATCAGGGTTCATACCGGGTAGGCAGGGAGCCAATAACATCAGGCGTGTCCTTAATGTCATGTCATGTGCTAAGAAGAAACATCATACATCTATGTTACTTAGTTTAGATGCACAGAAAGCTTTTGATAAAGTGGACTGGGTCTATCTATACCATACATTAGCCAAAATGGGGTTTCACCCGAAATTTATAGACTGGGTGAAGGTGTTCTATCTAAATCCAAAGTCAAGAGTGAGGGTCAATGGATGTTGCTCTCAGTTCTTCAACTTAAAACGGGGAGTGAGACAGGGTGACAGTTTGAGTCCCTTACTTTTTGATATATTCTTAGAGCCACTTGCAGAAACCATCAGGCAGAATGACTATATTAAGGGCATAAGAGATGAAAGAGGGGAGGAGCATAAGATTTTGATTTTTGCTGATGATGTCATGTTATATGTTAGTGATCCTATGTCATCAATTCCTCGAATCTTGCAAGTTTTAAATGAGTACGGAGTAATATCTGGCTATAAGGTCAATGACACGAAATCAGAAGCAATGATGTTGTCCGGTAAATGGCCCCCACAATTAGATGATCAGGTTAGGTTTCATTGGTCCAGGGAAGGCTTCAGATACCTAGGTGTTATTATTACCCCCTCCACCTCGAAACTGTATGAGGCTAATTATGAAAAGTTAAAGACGGAGATAAAGGCGGACTTGACTAGATGGGAGATTCTCCCTTTGTCACTCCTGGGTAGGATAGAAACTGTCCGAATGAATGTTTTACCAAGATTGCTCTTTTTATTTCAATCTCTGCCGGTTAGAGTTCCTATGGCAGCATTTAAGGCTCTCGATAAATTGATATCAAGATTGATATGGCGAAACAAGAGGCCCAGGGTTAGACTCAAGATCCTGTTATTATCAAAGCAAAGAGGAGGCCTTAATTTGCCCAACATTAAATATTACTACTGGGCAGCACAGCTGAGGACGGATAACAAATGATGTTGAAACGAGATGGGTTAATATAGAGCGAAATTCGTGCCCCAGTGTCCCCCTGGAAGGGCTGCCATTCCTAAGTCAAGCGAATTGGAAAAAACTAAAAATAGATAATGAATGGATTGAATTTACAATGAAAACCTGGGTAGTTATTAGAAAACAATCAAACATTTCGAATTCTATATCTAGAGCTTTGAAAATAGCAGCTATTCCAGATTTTATGCCTAGTAAGATAGATACCGGCTTTAGTAAATGGAAAGATAAAGGGCTAATCATTGTGGATCAGCTTTTTGAGGGGGGGATAATGAGGTCATATGGATATCTTCAGAACAAATTTGGTCTGTCAGGGATGGATTTCTTTAGATTTCTTCAATTGCGGCATTACTTACAGACACATGTGGACTGGGAGCAGATCTGTAGTCCTCCATCAGGTATGGATAAGATTTTCATGCTGTCTATGGAGGGAGTGATAAAAAAGAATCTGGTGTCCCACGGGTAATACTATGGATATAAAACAGAAATGGGAATTGGAAATGAATATTTGTATCACCGATGAAATGTGGGAAAAGACATGTCTAGATGGTCATAAGCTAACTAATAGTCCTATTTGGAGGGAGTTTGAATGGAAAACTAGAATGAGAGTATTTAGAACTCCTCTGGTGGTGGCAAGATACAGCAACACCTCAGAACTATGCTGGAGAGAATGTGGGATGATAGGAGATCATGCCCATATTTTTTGGGACTGCCCCAAATTGTCTCAATATTGGAGAGACATTCAGGCAGAAATGAGGCAAATCATGGGGGTGGAACTCCCTCTAGAGCCAACAGTCTTTATATTGGGGGAGACGCCCGAGAATATAGTTTAAAAAAAAACCAGAAATATTTACTTGGGGTGTTGTTGCTGATTGCAAAGAAGATGACTACAGTGTCATGGAGAAGTGTAAAGCCACCAACTGTCCAACAATGGAGGGGGAGGTTAAAGAGTGTATATATGATGGAAGGCATAACAGCCAGACTTCAGTTGAGGACTGTGGTTTTCGATGCTCAATGGACACAGGTGGTAATGCAGATGCCGAGATGGACTGTAGAAATGTAGAGCCACGCAGAACAACTATAATCAAGCTTGAGTGGTAATTATAATCTATATTACTTGTAGAAGTAGGAAAAGTAATACATAGAAGTAATACATTATAAGTTTCCTTTTAATAGTATGTCTTTTATTTCTCATTAAGGTACTATATAAGGTAGAAAAATGTAGAGAAGTTTTTATAGTTAGATAAATATAATATTCTAGGAATAGTTTCTTTTAAACGTCCAGAAGGGGGATCTATAGAATAAGGCTAAGGCCAAAGAGGATGGGTATTTGAGGGGTGTACCTTGACTTTTAAACATCATGGTGGAAAGGTAAATTAGAAAGAGCTAAAGGGGTATATGTAACTTGCATGTGATCAGCAAACTGAAAGATGATATTTACACTGTAATCTGTATAACTCTATTCTTTTGATTGATTATAATAAAGTATATCGTACTATAATCATATATGATAAAGATTCTTTTAGAGGAATACATTGAATACAGGACATCGTATACCAGATTTACATCACACCCTTCACTTGGGGACTGGGCTGGAAGTTCAGTAGAACTTACCAGGGCTCCAGAACGTTCGGAGCACTTGAGTTCGTCCCCGAGACACCTCATGGTGAGGTACTGCTCGTGGGAACGTGAGGTCTGAGCTCGGCAAGGGGTCCGTGGCTCACGACAACTTGCATGTGATTAGCAAACTGAAAGATGATGTATAACCTGTCAGCTGTATAACTCTATTCTTTTGATTGATTATAATAAACTATATCTTACTATAATCATATGTGATAAAGGTTCTTTTAGAGGAATACAGTGAATACAGGAAATCGTATACCAGATTTGCATCACACCCTTTACTTCGAGACTGGGCTGGAAGTTCAGTAGAAATTACCAGGACTCCAGGACGTTCGGAGTACTTAAAGGAAAAGAGAGTTTGTCCCCGAGACACCTCCTGGTGAGGTACTGCTCGTGGGAACGTGAGGTCTGAGTTCGGCAAGGGGTCCGTGGCTCACGACACAGTCATGGTAGTTTACTTACGTAAATAAATGCAGGTGTAAATTGGATTAATTGAGTGATGCTCATTGGTGTCTTCTGGCTGTATAATGGAGAAATTGTCTTGTTCTTCCAACTTGATGAAGAATATGAGGAAGATCAAAGAATTCACAAAATACAGGAAAATTAGGACCAAATTACTACATGAGAACAGTTAGGATTGTATTTTCTGAAAAAACTAAACCCAGAAGCGGCACAGCAAGATATGACTGAATTTCAATGCCAAACAGGAACTGGAAACACATGGTTTATTGGTAACTTAAAATAGCAGAGGGGATAAGGGACACCCCTGCCTAGTGTCCCGATGTAGGTAGATATATTGGTTTGGAGTATAAATTGTTTGTAAACACAGAGGATACTTATATTAACTTCATACATACAAACTCAGAGGAAAAGCCACAGTCAAGAAGAGGTGTTCCCATTCAACTTTATCAAAAGCCTTTTCCGCATTTTGAAAAGCTATGATTTCTTGGGCCATGGGGGAAGAGTGAGTATAAATTTCATTAAACAATCACGGCTGATTATTAAAAGAGCTGTGTCCACAAATCTGATTATTTTTAAATCTACATTTAGAAGTGAAATGGGCTTGAGTATTCACAGAGGGTGGAGTTCTTGTTTTTAGCAAGAAGAGATATAGAGGCTTAGCAGTATATAGGTTTAAATGGATGGGAAAAAAACTATTGTTTATGTCCAGATGATTATATAGATCTTCACAAGGACCTTGAGTTATCATTCTAGAGGAAGTGGACTAATGAGCCTGAAAAGTTATATATATAATCCAGCCATAGCACAATAGCATTATATCAGGTGAGTGAATCAGTCAGTACCTCATTCATTCGCCCACTGTAGAAGATTTTGCCCTTTAGGAACTCTGTTGCCTGCTGCAGGGAGTCAAAAAAGTGCGTTCTTCCATTGTAGTTGATTCTGAGCTATGTAGGGAAAAGCATCTCAAACACAATTTCACCCTCTCGGAGTTGGGACTTGATCAGGTTAACGCAGACATCCCCTTGGCCACGTCTGCACTGAGGTAGAAGTGGAACCGAGAGCCTCTATATATTAACTGCCCCTTCTGCATTGACAGCTAAAGAATTAGTATCATTGGTCTCAGTGCTTGATTTTGTTTTTGTGAGGGAGACAAGGAGCAGTTTGGGAAAGCCGTACTTGCCAAAAACCTCAAGCAGTTTGATCTGATCTACCAAGGAAGCTCCCTAATATCACCTGCTCTTGGCTCTCATCCTCTAATATCAGTCACCTTACTTTTTTAATTTGTCCTTGGAATCATTAAAAATAATGTTGGGTTGTCTTGTGAAAGGCTTTAAGAAGTGTTTGTTATATTGTTATATTGCACCATGATATTATTCTGCTATAGTGACCAAACCACGGTAATGTGTCATGTTAGTATAAAAATACCATGGTTTTTTTCACCAGTCCCTTAGTAGGAAAATACCATAGTATTAGTTATTGTACTATGGTATCATTTTGCCATGATCTTGGCCCAAAAACGTTGTAATGTACCATGTACTACCATAGTCTGGGAAAAATACCATGTGGAATTTTTAAAAGAGTTAGATGTGTTCCTCTATATGTTTGTAAGTAGAAAAGTAATTAGAAGTAAGTCTTTGTTTCAAATAGGTTGTTTAATATAGTAGAGGAACAAGTGGATCTGTTCCCCAAGTACAGATAGGAACCAACAACTTATACCTTGTCCCTCAATGGAAACAATGAACCAAATGGTCATTGCCATGAATGAAAACACATCATATAAATTGGGGAAGGGGGTGATTAGACCTGGTGGGGGCAGAAACAAGATGTGGGGAATTGGACTGAGGGAGGGGGTAGAGGATTTAACACGGAGGTATCGATCAAAGAAGTACATTTGATTTACAAGGGGGTTAACCGTCTGGGGTCTGAGGGCAAAATGAAGAAAACTGGTGACTGTACCATGCTCTGACATTTGTGTCATTTTAATCAACTGTATATAGTGATTCCAAGGGTGTTTCATAACTTTGTTTTCAGCACAGACTCAGCTACAATAGTATGGCAGCAGTAAGTAGTGATCTCACGCTTTGCAATTGTCCATCAATTAGCAGCAGGATAATGCCCATTTATAAACTTCACTTCTTCCTGTGCTGCAAATTGCTGATTTGCAGGAGACCTGCCCACTCACAGGTACCAGGGAGCAGGTGCCAAATTCCAGGACCTTCCAGGAGTGGTGGGACGTCTGCATCACAGAAAATGAGAATGGAATTCTCTGTTGTCTTAACCTGGTTAAATAAAGGCTACAATATATATAATGCCTTAATCTGTCTCTGCCCCCAGACGGTGAAATATGGCTACATATGCTATGACTAATTTAGCTGTGAGGCACCATTCTGGGTTGAATCAGCCATATTTGTGAAATTTGAAAAGAACATATCTTTCTCTCTGCCCCCTGCCCCTCTCTTCACTTTCTTTGATGCTGATTAGTTATTAGTCAATTAGTTAGTTACCACTTCCTTTGGGCTTTTTGAAGATTCAGTAACCATCCTTCCTTCCCTCTGTGATTTCGTTAATTAAGGTCCTAATTAGTTTCTTTCTATTTTGTTATGAATAATTTTCATCTTAGAAGCAAATTGTGACAAACTAAACAATTAACATAAAAACAATTTTGGCTGCCATGGAACTTGCTAATTTCCTTTCTGAAAGTACAGGTACTGATTGGCAATTCCTCTCAAATTATTTTTTACATCTGTGGTGACGTTTTAACATTCAGCACAAAAGAGCAAACTATCAGTTCACAAGGTAGTATTGCACACATTAAACCTTGAACTGTTATTTTCAAATAATTATCCTGTCAGTCATTTCTGAAGCCTGTCTTGTGTTCACACTTTCTCCCCTTAATTTAAGAGTACTGATTTAATTGTAAATGGGTTACTTCTGGAGTTGCTGCCTCACATTAAAAACTGTAATATCCTGACTGAAATTAGGCACTGACTGGCAGCCCAAAAATGGATCAAATAAGTATGCATCCTTCATAATCTATCCCTGCCTCTGCATCCCATGGCACAGGATATCTCATGAGTGTGTCCAAAAGAAAATCAGTACCCTTGATTGAGACCAAATACCAAAAAAACCTGCTTGTTTTCTCAACAGATATCATCTGATACCTATTCAAGAGTCAAATATATTACTGGCAGTTATATATTTTTACCACATATCTGGGCACATACTCTCAATCAAAAACAAATATTTTTGAATAACCACACTCAACAAGTGGACACAGTCTAACCCATTCCTTCACAGGATGGGCTAGTGTATCTTTTTGTGCTGGGAGGAATCATAGAGCTTGGGAGCAGTTTAGAATACAGCACTGGTTTACCACTCCTGAATGGTGCACATTCTCAACATTTATTTAATTGTATTTTTATACACTTTATACAACTAGCAAGTATGCCTCAATAATATGCTGTGGATTAGTAGCAAGGGTTAAATGTTGTCTTTTGCCACCGATCCTACTATAACAATATAAAAAATAAGACACAAAGTAAATAATAGAAATACAAAAAGCAGTAATATGTACATCTTTGGCATGTTCATATGTCCACGCGATATTTAATACTTTGAGCAGCTCTTCTCGCCCACTCCCAAAATTCACGATAACGTGGTGATAAAGTGCTTTAGGAATTAGTCATCAAAATCCAAAAACTGGAAGAAAATGACAATTATGCCTCAATGAGTGATTGTATATTACTTTGGATGTATGGGTTGTAAGGGTAATTTTCTTAATTGATTCTTAATTGACAATGTGTGTTAACACAAAGACAATCACATGATTACAAATAACCTTTTAGTAATAATCCTTATTACTATTAGACCACTTTCTGAATTAAGTGCTTACTATGAGTCTTTCTCTGTCTCTCTCCAACAGACAATCAGCCTTTGACCTTAATGTCTCGGCTTCTCAGCTAGCACATTCTGGTCTTACATAAATGTTCGTGGCCAGCTTCATGTCTTTTTGTTTTGGTAAAGCCCCCCCCCTTCAGGAAGTGTGTATAAGAGTCTTACTGTGTCTGATGCAAATCAGAAAGTCGATAAGCTTTCTTACTTTCTGTCATTTCTTTGCAAATAAATACGAAAGTTAAAGAGAAGAATAGCTATTGTTGTGTTTTTACTGGATCTGTTTCATCAGACGATGCTCACCTGTGAAATGTTAAAAAGGTCATTTTTCCCTAACAGGGTCACACGCCGTGACCCACCCCGGGGGGGATAGATGAGCTTGGACACAGAGTAATTCCAGATTGCACCGCGTTTTATTATTGAATGTGGACCAGGAAAGGGAGTTAGATAGAGCAAGTGCGATTCTCAAAATAAACAAAAATTATTTGCTCAGGGGATCTGGGAAAGGATAATAAACTATAAAATAACAAGGGATGGTCCTAGGATTGCCCTGCTTCCTTCCTATAAACCACTCCCTTGCCGCTGCATAGTTGGATGTGACAATTATTTACAGAAGAAAACAGTCCCTGGAATATCAGTCCATGTACAGTAGGCTCCAGAATGATTGGCACCATTAATAAAAATGGAATAAACAACATATATAATAATCTATGTGTTCTGTTCAAACATATGGGAGAACTATACACTTTTATTTCAATATATTTAGTCATCTCTTTGTTTCTGAAGACCACAGTGATAGGCACTCCTAATAATTACTGTAAATATAATCAAAGTGAACTTGTCAGTACAATTTTTAATCTCAGCCTAAAGAAAGTATATTGTGTCATTCCATCACTTCCTATTTCACTATAGTATTAAAATTATGGAACAATTGTTCAAAATCCCTTTATTAATCATCGGCATGGAAAAAGTAAAATAACTGTCAATTCAGAAAACACAGATGGTAATTGACCATTACAATTCTGGTAATGGGTACAAAAACATTATTGTTTAAACATACCACGTACCACTGTAAACATATGGAATGCTTGGAAACTTGCCAGGAAGAGGACTCAAATCCATAAGATCCCCATGGACAGTAAGGAAGATGCATAGGGAAGCCATAAGTAACCCAAGGATTACAGTTTAAGATTTTCAGGGTTTGGTTGCATCTTCACCTCCATACCAACAGACTCTTTGGAAGGGTGGCAGAAAGTCAGCGCTTACTGAGCAGAATAAACAAGCCCAAGCATCTGGAGTTTGCCAAACCTTGAAATTATGACTGGAAAACAGAGCTACGATCAGATGAGGTTGTTTTTGCTTATTGCAGCACCCCACAATGGTCAAATGACACCAAATGTTGTCCACATCCTCAGAAACGAGTCCTGAGTCCATTTACCATATGTTTGGTATAAACATATCAAGGAGTTGCTGAGATATGTGATGCAACGCCATAAACAGCGTAACATGGTGCAGACCTCATTTTTATTTTTTCAATTTGATGTGACACTAGAAGAACAGAGCTACAAAATTAGGTATCACTTGTCAGGATTGGAGATATGGCTTATTCAAATATGTGTGTCTGACAGAAGTGGTTTTATGAAATCAGCCTTCAAAATCTTTTGAGCGGTTATCACAGTTTCTCACCTAGAAGTGACCTAGGTGTAAAAACTGGCCCATCAGCCACTGCTTTTGAGGGTCTGGAGCGATTGGAGTCGCGACATAGGTCTGGGGGTCAATGAGCAGCATAATATATGCATGATCTTTAGGTGGGAGGCGGAATTTGTGGGGGTAAATTCATCGTGTTCTGAACAGAACATGGGGAAGCCACCGCTTCCACCAGAAGTTAGCATCAGTACAATGGTAATTTTTGTCTATGTTAGCCTATGTTTATTGACACCATTATTTCTAGTAGACTATATATATATATGTGTAGCAAATTGTTTTATTTGGTTCGCAGTCTGTAGTTACCAACTGCCTCCCCACCACAATGTTACAGCAGATCACCATTACCGTGTCACTGTATGCTGAAATTGATTGTGTATGTGACTCCTACCAAATGAAAGACCAGAGCTGATGTGGAAGTCTTTTTTTTTTTATTTGTCGCTGCTCGGAGCACAGCGAGCTAACTTGGTGTTACACGCTAAGTTTACTTCACGCATTTGTGCAATATTGCATTGCAGTCCATTAATGACTGTACAGCACCTAATCATAGTTTGATTTAGTGTTGTTAGCAGTCCGGTGAAATCCTCTGTCATTTTAAAATAAAATTCATTTTCATAAGAAAGTCACATACATGGAAGTTATGTATTTATTTGTCATTTTCTGTATATCTTTAAGTGTCTGGAATAGCCACAAAGTAAATAAATAAATAAACAAACCACTTTCCTCAGGAGAAAAACTACCATTTAAAGGACGTTAGCCTATTAAAATAAACCAACAAATGAAGGAGAATAAACTGAAACATGATACTACTGTACTGATTTGGTATTAGTCGCAATAATTAATCCCACCAATCTTCAACATCTTCTTCACTTGGCCCATTGCAGTGAATGATTGATTTTATGTGTGAAATTATTTTCAATAGCGCTTATCACAATTAATATAAACGAGGCGCGGCCGGGATGAGTGATAGGGCTGGGACAATCGTGACATTTTGAAAAATAAACTTTTATTCATAATACTGTAAATAGGTGTATGAATATAGATAGGGTACCGTATAAATACAGCAGTGTTTAAACATGAGAGCGCTTTCCCAGCTTAATGGAGTCTATTACATTCTAGCTTACACCTGCTGTCATTGGTGGTACCAGCACATTGTTACAGACCCCAGAGGGTTAACAAAGAGGAAGCAACCAAATAGGTTAATTTAGTTGTATCAACTGAAGGAGGAGTTACGTCCATAATAAGTCCCTGAAATAAATAGAAATATACTGTAAATTTTTTAAATAATAATGACAACTTGAAAGACAAAACTAAAGAAATTAACAGATTTTGATACATTAATTCATATTCATAAAAAATGCATTCAGTGAATAAGAATACAATTAATTTATTGTTTTGTGCTTTTCCTCTGATACTGAGACATGAGTAACCTATAGACCTAAGCTTTAGTTATGTAATCATCCCAACTATCATTAGATGTTTTGTTGACTTGTTGATTTGATTATATGACCTGGACATTGGTCCATGGTTCTGACTTGATTTATACAAATGTTCAATAGTATCTATAGATATCTATTATTACACTGCTCAAAAAAATAAAGGGAACACATAATCATTACAATGTAACTCCAAGTCAATCACACTTCTGGGATATCAACCTGTCCAGTTAGGAAGCAACACTGATTGTGAATCAATTTCTCCTGCTGTTGTGTAAATGGAACAGACAACAGGTGGAAATGAGAGGCAATTAGCAAGATTTTTGGTCACTTTTGAATTTTGCCAGTGCCCTCACCACTAGAGGTAGCATGAGGCGGTGTCTGCAACCCACAGAAGTTGCTCAGGTAGTGCAGCTCATCCAGGATGGCACATCAATGCGCGCTGTGGCAAGAAGGTTTGCTACGTCTCCCAGCACAGTGTCAGGAGCATAGAGGAGATACCAGGAGACAGGCCAGTACACCAGGAGACGTGGAGGGGGCCGTAGGAGGACAACAACCCAGCAGCAGGACCGCTATCTGCTCGTTTGTGCAAGGAGGAACAGGAGGAGCACTGCCAGAGCCCTACAAAATGACCTCCAGCAAGCCACTAATGTGCATGTTTCTGCTCAAACTGAGAAACAGACTCCATGAGGGTGGTATGAGGGCCTGACGTCCACAAGTGGGGCCTGTGCTCACAGCCCAACACCGTGTAGCCCGATTGGCATTTGCCAGAGAACACCAGGATTGGCAGATTCGCCATTTGCACCCTGTGCTCTTCACGGATGAGAGCAAGTTCATACTGAGCACATGTGACAGACGTGACAGAGTCTGGAGACGCCGTGGAGAACGTTCTGCTGCCTGCAACATCCTCCAGCATGACCGGTTTAGCGGTGGGTCAGTGATGGTCTGGGGAGGCATATCCTTGGAGGGCCTCACCGACCTCCATGTGCTAGCCAGCCATTAGGTACCGGGATGAGATCTTCAGACCCATTGTCAGACCATATGCTGGTGCATGTGGCTGGAGTGTGTCAGCAGTTCCTGCATGACGAAGGCATTGATGCTATGGACTGGCCTGCCTGTTCCCCAGACCTGAATCCAATCAAGCACCTCTGGGACATCATGTCTCGTTCCATCCACCGACGCCACGTCGCACCACAGAGTTGACTGATGCCCTGATCCAGGTCTGGGAGGAGATCCCCCAGGAGAACATCCGTCGTCTCATCAGGAGCATGAGTGCATACAGGCACGTGGAGGCCACACACACTACTGAGCCTCATTTTGAATTGTCTTGAGGAATTTCCACAGAAGTTGGATCAGCCTGTGATCTGATTTTTCCACTTTTATTTTGAGTATGATTCTGAATCCAGACCTCCATGTCACGTTTCATGTTTGTCATGTCATGTTTTATGTTTAGTTATTGTCTTGGTTATGTTATTGTCATGTCACGTATTATGTTAGTCTAGTCTCACCACGTTTTTATGTTTCATGTCATGTTATGTTTCAGGTTTAGTTGTTATGATTTAATTGTTAGTCTTGCCATGTCATGTTATATAGTTTATTGTCATTGTTTTGCAGACTGGTTATGTCACAATTTATGTTCCATGTTATGTTGTACTGTTCATTGATTTAGCATACACTTTTTCGTGTCTTTCTGCAAACCTTGCATTCCTGCTTTCTCTCTCTCCCTTTCTGTCACTCACACCCTAATTGTTTCAATTTCCCTTGTCTATTTACGAACCAGGATTGGGTAATACTAACATTCTAATCATGTGTTCATGTTACCTTACGTTTCTTGTGCCTGTCATTTACTAATTTACTAATGCTAGGGCAGGATAGGTTTATTACTAACGATTACTAATTACCTTGTTAACCTGTCAATCCTCCACACCTGATTTCCATTCTCTTGCTGCTCTCAAACTAATTGTCTACACCTGTCTACACCTGCATATAAGCTCAGTTTCATGTCATGTCTGTGCGAAATTGTTTGCCTCCTGTTCGTCAGTGCATCTCTTGAGCGTTTACCAAGCCATTGTCTACCCGTTACGATCCAAGCCTGTTTACCGACCAAAGATTATTGACTTCTGTTTTGTTGACCATTGCCTGCCTGTACCATGTCTTTGCCTGCTGTTTTTGTACTTTTGCCCCGCGGAGCAGACTTCGGTCTTGACTCTTGCGCCGTCATCGACCCTGAGCCTGCCTACCACCCGCCTGTACTTCCGCCCCGCTGATAGCTTTCCTGGCTACCGGACTTCCCGCATGGTGTACCGACTACGAGACTGCCTTCTCCCTCGGTACTGCGCTTTGGTTTTCTGGCTGGATATTTACGTGTATGAACATTGCTTGTTTTTGACTACGCTCCCTGGATATTCCCCAAATAAAGCCCTGACGGGACTTTACTACACTACGGTTTCTGAGTCGTGCATTTTGGGTCCAAACCCCTCGCGCACCTGTCTCAGAACAATTTTGCCACAATGGACCCTGCTGACTCAACGGCTATGTTCTACGCCCTCCAGGAACAAGGTGCCATCGTGCAGCAACACTCAAGGGATCTCCGAATTTCGTCAGGAGATTCGAGAGCTGTGCGTTGAAATGAGGAGACTCGCCATCGTGGTTCAGCCACACCCACTGGAGCAACCTGCCAATTTGCCTGCACCTCTACCAACCAACCCCATGGGAACCTGGCAATTCCGGGAGCCATAACAACCCGCCCCGGAGAGGTTCGGCGGAGAACCGGAGAGATGCAAGGCGTTCCTGCTCCAGTGTGACTTTGTGTTTCGGCAGCAACTGCAGACCTACAACAGCGATGACCGGCGGATCGGCTATGTGATGGGGCTATTCAAGGGGAGAGCTTTGGACTGGGCTACAGCTGTGTGGTCCGGGGGTTCATTCCCTCCTCGGTACCCGACCTTCACCGAAGAGATCCGCAAAGTCTTCCAGCACGCATCCAGTGACCAAAAGCCGCCCTTCGCCAAGGCAGGAAAACTGCGGCCGACCATTCCATCGACTTCCACACTCTCGCGGCAGCCACCAACTCGAATGATGCGGCTCTGGCAAACCTGTTCCTGGCCAGCCTGAGTGAGGCACTCCCGGATGAGTTGGCGCGTCTCGAACCCATTACCCAGTTCGACCCACTCGTCCGTGCCGCCATTCGTTTGGACAACCGTGCCAGACAACGCTGGACCGAGAGACAGGTTCCACCTGGTCAGCCATACCCCAGGCGAGGGTCAAGTCCCCGACCGGAGGAGAGGCAAATTGAAGGAATCGAACCCATGGACCTTTCCCGTGCGGGCTTGAAAATATCACCTGAGGAACGGACACGTCAGAGAGCAACCGATTCCTGCTTCTATTGCGGGAAGCTGGGACACACCCAAGTTCGGTGCACCCTCCAGTCCAAGAAATCTGCCTCATCTGTTGAGGTGAGAGTGCTCAGCAGATATGAAGGGTCTGCCAGGAACGACCATCGCCCCACGCTTACTGCCATGTTGATGCTTCCCGACAGAGCGATCAAAGTTAACGTGTTGGTGGATTCCGGAGCTGACGCGAACCTTATTGATGAAGTGATGGTCATGGAACTAGAAATTCCCACCCTCCCACTACCCCACCCCGAGAATGCTCGGTCATTGGATGGAAAGACATTTTGCTGCATGACCCACATCACCAAACCCATCCAGCTGATCATTTCTGGAAACCATCATGAGATGATTCAGTTCCGTGTCATCCGGTCCCCTAACGACCAGCTCATTTTGGGATTACCCTGGCTCCAGAGACACAACCTCACCATCGACTGGAGTTCAAGCCAAATTCAAGCCTGGAGTCGTAAGTGTCACCAATCCTGCCTGCGATCCGCTCCTGCACCAGCAGAGGGGCACCCAACCCACCACAAGTCCCCAAGACATCCCTGGAGAAAGGGGCCCACACCTTACCATGACCTAGGCACAGTCTTTTCCAAGACGCAGGCACAGACACTCCCCCCTCATCGACTCTATGACTGCGCCATCGAGCTGCTACCCGGTTCTACACTCTCCTCAAGCCGTCTATACAATGTCTCCAGACCTGAAAGGGAGGCCATGGAGAAATACATCCGGGACTGCCTAGCCAATGGACTGATTCGCCCATCCTCCTCACCTGTGGGCGCCGGATTCTTCTTCGTGCAGAAGAAGGATGGTTCATTGCGTCCCTGCATCGACTTCAGGGAGCTTAACAACATTACAGTAAAAAACAAATACCCTCTACCATTAATGGACTGTGCCTTTCACCCTTTACACGATGCCACTATATTCACCAAGTTAGACCTACGCAATGCCTACCACCTGGTTCGTATCCGAGAGAGTGATGAGTAGAAAACCACCTTCAATACCTCTCTTGGGCACTTTGAGTACCTGGTCATGCCATTCGGCCTCACTAACGCACCTGCCGTGTTCCTGGCGTTAGTCAATGATGTTCTTCGGGACTTACTGGGCCGGCACATATTTGTATACCTGGACAACATTCTAATTTACTCCACCAATGCCAAGGAACATGAGATTCACATCAGGCAAGTTCTCCAGAGACTTTTGGAGAACAAATTGTTTGTCAAGCCGGAGAAGTGTGTCTTCCACACCGACACTGTCAAGTTCCTTGGCTTCATTCTGGAGAAGGGACAGATCAGGGCGGATCCCAAGAAGATTCAAGCGGTCACTGACTGGCCTACGCCTTCCACTGGGAAACTCCAACGCTTCTTGGGATTCGCCAACTTTTACCGCAGATTCGTAAGATCATACAGCCAAGTTGTCTCCCCCCTCACCAAGCTCACATCCACTGCCTTGCCATTCCGTTGGGGTCCTGAAGCAGAGGGGGCATTTGTAAAGATTAAGAGACTGTTCTCTGATGCCCCTATCCTGGTGCACCCCGATCCTACTCGCCAGTTTATTGTGGAGACTGATGCATCCGACACTGGGGTGGAAGCCGTGCTGTCACAAATCTCTGCCTCCGACAACCGGTTACACCCATGCGCTTTCCTCTCCAAAAAGCTCTCACCAGCAGAGAGAAATTATGATGTGGAAAACCGAGAACTCCTCGCAGTCAAACTGGCACTAGAGGAGTGGAGGCATTGGCTGGAGGGATCTGAGAAGCCTTTCATTGTCTGGACCGACCATAAGAACTTGGCATACCTCCAGACGGCCAAAAGACTGAACTCACTTACCGCCCAGGTTCTAAGAACGTCAAGCCAGATGCCCTGTCCCGGCAATTCGACACCTGTCCTGAGCGTGAGGCGCCTGAGAACATCCTCCCGGCTTCCTGCACCGTCGCTTCCGTAACCTGGAAGATTGAGGCGGTGATCCAGAGGGCTCTACGGGAGGAACCCGATCCCAGGTCCAACCCTGGAACACGCCTCCACATCCCATCAGCTGCTCGGACACAGATTCTTCAATGGGCTCATTCGTCCCTCCTGTCCAGCCATCCCGGCTTTACCCGCACCTTGCCGGTGCTTAAGCGGAAGTTTTGGTGTAGCTCCATGATCCCTGACACCAGGCGCTTCATCAAGGCATGCACTACCTGTGCCAGAAGCAAGGCCTCCCACCAAGCCCCGGCTGGTCTGCTCCAACCTCTGCCTGTGCCCAGCCGACCCTGGAGCCACATTGGGGTGGACTTTGTTACCGGACTTCCCCTTTCCGAAGGTAACACCACCATCCTCACCGTGGTGGACCGATTCAGTAAGACGGCCCACTTCATCCCCCTGCCCGGATTACCCACTGCCCAAGAGACTGCGGACGTACTTATCAAGGAAGTATTCCGCATACATGGAATCCCCTCAGACATCGTATCCGACCGTGGTCCACAATTCACTTCACAAGTGTGGAAAGCTTTCTGCCTGGCCCTCGGTGCCACAGCCAGCCTCTCATCCGGCTACCACCCCCAGTCCAATGGGCAAACCGAGAGGGCCAACCAGGATTTGGGAGCCGTGCTACGTTGTGTCTCTGCTAAGAATCTGGCTTCATGGAGCAAGATGCTCACCTGGGTTGAGTACGCACACAACACCCTACCCTGTGCTGCCACTGGAAAGTCTCCCTTCAAGATCTCTCTTGGCTACCAACCTCCATTGTTTCCCGACCAAGAAGCCGAGATCGCTGCTCCCTCCCTCGCCACTCACATGAAACCCTGCGCCAAGATTTGGAGGGACGCCAAGGCCGTGCTTTTACGCACGGCAGACCGTAATCGGCGCTTCGCTGATCATCACTGCACACCAGCCCCAGCCTACAAACCAGGTGACTCCATCTGGCTGTCCACTAAGGACATTCCCCTCCAAGTTACCTCTCACAAACTCCAACCACGTTTCATTGGCCCCTTTAAGATCCACAGTATTATCAACCCATCCTCTGTTAAGTTATCACTCCCTGCTTCACTTAAGATTCACCCCACATTCTATGTTTCATGTATCAAGCCTGTATCCTCTCACCCCCTATGTCCCCCTGATCCCCCACCCCCTCCCCGCCGCATCATTGATAACCACCCTGCTTTCACTGTTAAGAAACTGTTGAACATTCTTAAGAGGGGCCGTGGTGTGCAATATCTGGTTGACTGGGAAGGTTATGGCCCTGAAGAGAATTCCTGGGTCGCCCCCAGTCTCATTCTGGACAAATCGTTGATTACAGACTTCCATCGTGACCACCCTGACAAACTCATAGGACCACCAGGAGTCGGTCGTTAAGGGGGGGGGGGGGTCCTGTCACGTTTCATGTTTCTCATGTCATGTTTTATGTTTAGTTATTGTCTTGGTTATGTTTTTGTCATGTCACGTATTATGTTAGTCTAGTCTCACCATGAGACTAGACTATTTTTATGTTTCATGTCATGTTATGTTTCAGGTTTAGTTGTTACGATTTAATTGTTAGTCTTGCCATGTCATGTTATATATATATGCATGTTATATATATATTTATTGTCATTGTTTTGCAGACTGGTTACCGTAAATCCTCAAATTGTGTCCGGGGTCTTTCATTTACTTAATGCACAAAGCACAGGCCTTTATTTGGGGCAGGCTTGTATTCGAGACAGGCCTTTATTTCTTATTAGGCTTCTGTTGTAGAATTTTATTCTTAGAAATAAAGTAAAAGGCTACACTTAAAGTGGGCCGACACTGTTTAACACTTCCTGTAACCGTTCAAAAACGCAACTTGAGTAGCTAAACCATTAATGAAAGCCAAAACAGATGCGTCTTCATAAAATACCAACTTGCCAGACACGCCTTCATGAACAATAACAAATTAGCATAGATAACAGCAAGTTAAGGATCTTTTTTTCCTAAAGTGCATTTTATTGTGAGACATGCGTTTCGTTTGGAGCAGCATACCGGTAGGATATCAAAAGATTTTCGCTTTGGTTTGGGATTTAATTTACTTTTGGACTGTTTGATTCAATTGCTAAATGTTGGGACTGATGGGCACTGAAATCTGGGGGGTTCACTGTTGAGTTTTATGTAGTTGTCGGGATGTCCACCCGTCTGTTTATTGCGAGTCAAGGCAGCCGCTTTCATTCATTCATTGAACGTGCACTGTGCTGTAAATACATGGAAACCTTATTGCGTAGCCAAGTAGCCTAAATTGAGTTAATTTTTAATTTTGCCTGATTTACTTTTTCAATTTCCCTTGTCTATTTACTAACCTCCTAATGCTAGATCAGGATTGGGTAATACTAACATTCTAATCATGTGTTCATGTTACCTTACGTTTCTTGTGCATGTCATTTACTAATTTACTAATGCTAGGGCTTATTACTAATGATTACTAATTACCTTGTTAACGTGTCAATCCTCCACACCTGATTTCCATTCTCTTGCTGCTCTCAAACTAATTGTCTACACCTGTCTACACCTGCATATAAGCTCAGTTTCATGTCATCCATCCATCCATCCATTATCTTAACCCGCTTATCCTGAACAGGGTCGCAGGGGGGCTGGAGCCTATCCCAGCATACATTGGGCGAAAGGCAGGAATACACCCTGGACAGGTCGCCAGTCCATCGCAGGGCACACACACCATTCACTCACACACTCATACCTATGGGCAATTTAGACTCTCCAATCAGCCTAACGTGCATGTCTTTGGACTGTGGGAGGAAACCGGAGTACCCGGAGGAAACCCACGCAAACACGGGGAGAACATGCAAACTCCGCACAGAGAGGCCCCGGCCGACGGGGATTCGAACCCAGGACCTCCTTGCTGTGAGGCGGCAGTGCTACCCACTGCACCATCCGTGCCGCCAGTTTCATGTCATGTCTGTGCAAAATTGTTTGCCTCCTGGTCGTCAGTGCAGCCCTTGAGCGGTTACCAAGCCATTGTCTACCCGTTATGATCCAAGCCTGTTTACCGACCAAAGATTATTGACTTCTGTTTTGTTGACCATTGCCTGCCTGTACCACATCTTTGCCTGCTGTTTTTGTACTTTTGCCCCGCGGAGCAGACTTCGGTCTTGACTCTTGCGCCGTCATCGACCCTTGTTTTTGACTACGCTCCCTGGATATTCCCCAAATAAAGCCCTGACGTGACTTTACTACACTATGGAGTCGTGCATTTTGGGTCCAAACCCCCCACGCACCCATCTCACTCCATGGGTTAATGATTTTGATTTCCATTGATCATTCTTATGTTATTTTGTTCTCAACGCATGAATAAAGATTTTTAACTGGAATATTTCATTCATCGAGATCTAGGATGTGTTGTTTAAGTGTTCCCTTAATTTCTTTGAGCAGTGTAGTAGGCTTGAATTGGCTCAGGCAGGTAAGAGCAGTTGTCTGGCAGTTGGAGGGCTGCCAGTTTGATCCTGCCCTGGGTGTGTCAAAGTGTCCCTGAGCAAGACCCCTAACTCCCAATTGCTCCTGACGAGCTGGTTGGTTCCTTTGGAGAAACCACAAACGATGGAGCCTGTACATGCATGCCTGCATCTTAGAGGAATGGCCCATAAAAAAATCCTAACTAGTTGCCTCCACTGGGTGGGGCCCTGTTGTATCTTGTTTTGGCTTCAGATTGGTGTGAGCAGCCAGAGTCTTAATCCATAACCAGAATCAGCTTTTTAAATCATGTCGACACACAGAAACAGCTTAGCTGGTGGAGATAACAAACAAAACATATTTACCCAACAACCAACCTGCAGTATTTTTTCAGCTGTCAAAGAGCTGGAGATGACTGCTGCAAAATGAATGAGTCATGGCAGGAACCGAGGTGGTTTGCGCACACATCAGTGATGAAGTTATTTGCATGGACATTGCTCGGACATTTATGGAGTGGAATGACCTTCGGTTTATGAATGCTGCTTCACTGTCCTTGGGTGGAATGATGGGGATATAGGTACAGTCAATTTACAGTCAAGTACCTGTGGAAAACTTGCCATTCTGAAGAAATCATGTTGCGTTTTTTGGATGGCTTCTGGAGATCTAAGGAATTAAATGTGTTGATGTATCTGCTTTAACATTGCAGCTGTAAATTGTGATATGTATCTAGACCCAGAAGTCACTCCTGTACCCAGACCAATGCTATGCTGAAATGAGCCAGTTGTGTAAAAATGTAATGCGCTGGTCACCTTAACCAAGACGGGAACTGCGTGATTGTGTCGCAACAATGACTGCAGCTCTCCCTGTAGCTTATGACAGAGATAGAAGATTGTATCTTGGTTCAACCTGAATCTCCTTGTGTCCTCAAATGTGACAATTAAATTGTCATCTCTTGGCAATCTAACAGGCTCCTCCAACAGATCACCCTTCATCTTGAACTTTTACAGCTACTAAAGCAATGTTTTCCATTTTCAGCAAAAATAGATGGGAACTGTCCACAAAATAATAATGACTAATTACAAATTGAGTGTGTATTTCCGAATTATTAAACACATTTGCCTGTGTTTGACAATACATTTTGAAATTGTGTGACACCATGTGATGAATGAAAAAAATATTTTAATATTTATTTAATATATATTTTTGCATTTCAAATATTTTACATTTCAGCAATTGGGGTAATATTTTGTCTCTCTAAAACAGGCGGTATTAATTGTATTGCGATATAGCTTTATGAATCACATTCAATTACAATCCTGGTATGCAAATGATCAAATGGGGTGGCTGTAGTTGATGGGAAAGGTTTTCTGTGCTATGTTACAATTGTCCTCTAGATGGCAGTAGGAGTTCAACTACATTACATTACATTATTGGCATTTGGCTGACGCTCTTATCCAGAGCGATGTACAGTTGATTAGACTAAGCAGGAGACAATCCTCCCCTGGAGCAATGCAGGGTTAAGGGCCTTGCTCAAGGGCCCAACGGCTGTGCAGATCTCATTGTGGCTACACCGGGATTAGAACCACCGACGTTGTGTGTACCAGTCATTTACCTTAACCACTATGCTACAGGCTGCCCTACTATATACAATGAAGTGTGTAGCACAAGGCAGTAGTGTTATGAAGGCAACTGCCATGTTCATGTAAAGCTCCAACAAGTGTTCAGTAAAGTACAAGAAACGTTACCCTGCTGTCCGCCTTTCCATTAACAATACAAAGGATATCACATCTGGCGACGAGGAAACCGGTGAGCTTGGAAGAAGTTGTTTAAAAAGGAAGAACAGCTTGAGAGTTCAATAATGCGGAGATTCGGCTAACAAGGAAGCTAATGCTAACCAAAACGTTGAAATGGCTACTACAGTGGTAGGAACACTCACTGCTTTTGACAGTCAGACCCAAACTTGGGAAGAATATGTCGAAGTGTTGGGACATTTTTTCGTGGCGAACGGGATTGCAGATGAAGCAAAGAAGCGGGCAATATTGCGAAATAGCTACGGGAGCTCGCTCAACAATGCAACTACCGTGATAAGTTGGAAGAGATGCTACGCGACAGGCTTGTGTGTGGCATAGCGGACGATCGCATACAGTGGAGATTGTTGGCGGAGCCTGAGCTGACGTTCGAAAGAGCCTTGAATGAGAACGTTGTTGAATTCGAAGTGGATACTGGCTGCAGTGTGACAATTTTGTCAAAGACTGAATATGCTAAGTTATGGACAGCAGGGGGCACACAAGAGCTGCAGGACTGTTCAATGACTTTGAAAACGTATACGGGCGAAAGTGTACCAACATTAGGAGCGGCAGATGTTACTGTAAAATACAAAGACCAAGTCAAACAGCTACCAGTAGTGGTTGTAGCAGGCCCAGGACCAAACCTGTTCGGCAGGGCATGGATAAAAGAGCTGGGAATGAATTGTGTTCTTGTCAATAAGATGGTGCAGCAAGAACTGACATTGCAGAATGTGCTAAGGCAGAATGAGAATGTTTTCAAGGAGGAATTTGGAACCTGGAGAGGTCCACCAACGAAAAGTTACAAAAAAGAAGGTGTGGCTCCAAAGTTCTATAAACCCAGGCCAGTGCCCTACACCAGGAGAAAGAAGGTGGAGATTGAGTTGGAGAGACTCACGAACCAGGGAATTATCGAGCCAGTGAAATTCTCAGAGTGGGCAGCACCGATCGTGCCTGTGTTAAAGCCAGATAATTTGGTGCGTATCTGTGGAGACTACAAACTCACAGTCAACCAGGTTTCGAAGCTCGAGCAGTATCCAATACCAAAGTTCAGCAAACTGGACCTGAGCCATGCGTATCAACAAGTGATACTGAATGAGGCATCCAAGCCCTATGTCACTATTAATATGCACAAAGGACTGTTCCAGGTTAATCGTCTTCCATTTGGGGTCTCCTCCAGTCCAGCCAATTCCAACGAATGATGGAGAGTCTGGTGGCCGGCATCCCAAATGTGGTCGTTTATCTGCACAACATTTTACTGATGGGCCATAGCGACCAGAATCACCTGGCAACGCTGAACCAGGTGTTGGCGCGGCTGCAGGAAGCTGGCCTTCGCTTACAACAATGTGACAAATGTGCGTTCATGGAACAGGAAGCACAGTTCCTTGGACATAAGGTGGACGCCTCTGGACATACAAAAAGCACCAGCACCAAACAATGTCACGGAACTGAGAGCATACTTAGGTCTTAGTTTCCAAACCTGTCAACATTGTTATCTCCTTTACATGAACTGTTAAGGAAAGAGACCACATGGAAATGGGAGGCAGAACAGGAGAGAGTTTTGGGGAGTCTAAGCAACTCATGCAGTCATCTGAATTGACTGATCCTGTCCTGTGACGCTTCTCCTTATGGAGTGGGTGCGGTGTTGTCACATCACATGCCAGATGGACAAGAGACCGCTTTATGTCAAGGACTCTAACGTCGGCTGAATCAAATTACTCACAACTGGACAAAGAAGGTTTGGCGGTGATATTTGGCATTCAGCGTTTCCACAAGTATATATATGGAAGAAAGTTTGTCATTTGCACTGACCACAAACCATTACTGTCTCTCTTCAATGAGATGAAAGGCGTGCCTCAAATGGCTTCCCCTCATATCCAGCGATGGGCTGTTACATTGAGGGCATATGAGTATGAGATTGTTTACAAGCCAGGAAACGCAGATGCCTTGAGTCGACTCCCTCTGCCTCAACAGTCCGTCAAGAGAGCAAGAGGAACGAGTGCTGATGATGGAGAATGTGTCCCTCGTCTAGGCAGCTGAAGTGAGCTGATGGACAAGCAGAGACCCTGTGTTGTCCAGAGTGACACAGTTTGTCCAACATGGTTGGCCGCTACAAGACCATGACTGGGCTTTCCAACCTTATGCTGTTAGGAAAACAGAATTAAGTGTTCAAGACGGGTGTGTATTGTGGGGTGCACGTGTAGTGGTGCCGCCGCCAGGGTGGGATGCATTGTTACAACAGCTACACCATGGTCATATTGGCATCACTAGAATGAAAGCTTTAGCGCGAAGCTACTTCTGGTGGCCAAAGTTTGATGCAGACATTGAAGCTGTAGTTAAAAGATGTGTCACATGCCAAGAACACCGTAACTTGCCAGCACCTCTTCACCCATGGGAATGGCCGAGCAAACCCTGGCAAAGGTTACACATTGACTATGCGGGACCTTTTATGGGACACATGTTTTTGATTTTGATGGACGCTCATTCCAAATGGATGGATGCTTACCCTGTAACAACCTCATCTTCAGCCATCACAATTGAATGTCTAAGGAAGAGTTTTAGCAATCAAGGAATACCAGAGACAATTGTGTCTGATAATGGCTCATATTTTGTGAGCGCAGAATTCAAAGAATTCATGCAGAACAATGGTATCGAACACATCACCTCTGGTCCGTATCATGCTTCTTCCAATGGCTGCGCAGAGCGCGCAGTTCAAACATTCAAGTCAATGATGAAGAAGGCAGGTGGTGGAAGCCTCACCACTAAGGTGTCAAGAGTGTTATTTAGCTACCACATTACACCACAGTCCACCACTGGGCTGTCGCCAGCTGAAATGCTGTAAGGAAGGAAGTTAAGATCAACATTGGACCAAATTCATCCCGATCGCAGAATAAAGGCGGAGCGGAAACAGAGCATTCAAAAGAAACATCATGACAAGCAAGTTTCAGGGAGACGTTTCCAGGAGGGAGATGCGGTGATCACAAGAAACTTCAGTCATGGACCTAAGTGGATCCCCGGGTTCATAACCAAGATAACAGGGCCTGTCTCATACAAGGTCATGTTAGGAGATGGCAACATTGTGCGCAGACATGTCGACCAGATACTGGCAAGATCTGAGGACAAGGACATAGTTGAACCAAAGATCATGGAACCCCTGGGACTGTCGGAATCATCAACAGCAGCCTTTGCAGCGTCAGAGAGTTTCATTCCTGTGGGAAACAGCTGTGTTCCAGGAGGAAACACTCAGGACGTGGCAAAACCTGCTCCGGAGAATGCAAATCCATTGGTGACTGACATTCCATCTCCAGTCACTCCAATGCAGCCACAGTCGGTTGCACCGGCGCGACGGTCAATGAGACCTGTGTGGAAGCCAAGTTATTTGAAGGACTATGAGTGTTGAATGAAAAAGACATGTAAAAAAAAAAAGAAAAAAAAGCCTTGTAACTTGGTGTTGATTGTTGTAAGATGTCATGGTTAAGACAAGTGTCGGGTGTCCATCGAGGCTGTCCGAGAGCCTGATGTTTGATTTTGTTTTTGCTGCCTGCCCTGATTCCACTGTGTAGTATTCCCCTTGTCCTCCCTAGTTCCCTCCATGTGTTTCCTTCCCATCCCTGTCCTCTCTCCTCTCCCCAGGTCCCAGTCAGGTAGGAGGTTCGCCTCCCGCCAACATGGGCAGAATATCTCTAACCTCATCTTCCCTCCCAGATCCCCTGGTATTGATCTCTGTGTGGCTGGTGGCCTCTGGAACTGCCAGTCCGCCGTCCAGAAAGCAGACTTCATATCTGCCTATGCCTCCCACCTCAACCTTGACTTTCTTGCTTTAACTGAAACGTGGCTCTCACCAGAGAACACGGCCACCCCGGCTGCCCTCTCCTCTGCCTTCTCTTTTTCCCACACACCCAGATCCTCTGGCAGAGGAGGTGGCACAGGTCTCCTAATCTCATCCTCATGGAGATCTAGTGTCTTCGCCTCATCCCTCTCCTTCTCCTCTTTTGAATTTCATGCGGTTTCTGTTACTCTGCCGTGCAAACTGTTTGTTATTGTTGTTTATCGCCCCCCGGGTCCTCTGGGGAACTTTTTGGATGAGATGGACATCCTCCTCAGCTCCTCACCTGTCAATGACACCCCCCTGATCCTCCTGGGTGACTTCAACCTCAACTCAGAGTCCACCCAGTCTACCTTTCTCTCCCTCCTCTCTTCTTTTGACCTTACCCTCACTCTTTCCCCTCCCACCCACAAAGCAGGCAACCTTCTTGACCTCATCTTCACAAGGAGCTGCACAACAACCAACCTCTCTGTAACACCACTCCATATATCTGACCACTCCTTCATCTCTTTCTCTCTTCCACTCTCCTCTAACACCCATCCATCTCTCCCACCATCCACTGTCACCTGTCGACGGAACCTACGCCACCTGTCTTCCTCCACCCTCTCATCTACAATCCTCTCCTCCCTACCATCTGCGGAGTCTTTCTCTCGACTGTCTCCCGATGATGCGGCTACAACTCTCATGTCCTCCCTCTCATCTTCCTTTGATTCTCTGTGTGAGGGGCGCAGTCCCCCTCACCACCAAACTAGCCCGGGCCTCCCCCCCCAGTCCTTGGCTTTCTGATGCTCTACGAGCTGTCCGAACCGAACTGCGGGTGGCGGAGAGAAAATGGAAAAGGTCCTGTCTCCCCAGTGATATGGCTTCCTTCCATGCCCTCTTATCATCTTTCCATTCCTCTGTCTCTCTAGCTAAATCTTCCTTCTTTCACTCGAAAATTAACAAACTGTTTTCAACTTTCTCCTCTCTTCTGGCCCCCCCTCCCCCCCACCCCCCTCATCACTCACACCTGATGACTTTTTCTCCTTCTTTAAAAAAAAAAGAAGGTCGATGCTATTCGCAATTCCTTCTCCCAACCCTCCACCCCTGCTGACCCTACTACCCTCCCCAACTCCCTAACCTCCTTTTCTCCCCTCTCTGACGCCGACACACTGAAACTCCTTACTTCCCACCGCCCAACCACCTGTCCTCTTGACCCCATCCCCTCTCCCCTCCTACAATCTATATCTGATGACATTCTCCCTTTTCTCTCCTCTCTAATCAACACCTCCCTCTCTTCCGGCACCATGCCCTCTTCCCTGAAGAGGGCCAGAGTCACTCCCCTGCTCAAAAAACCTACTCTTGACCCCTCTGCCCTGAACAACTACCGGCCTGTCTCTCTTCTTCCCTTTCTCGCTAAAACTCTGGAACGGGCGGTCTGCTCCCAACTGTCCACTTATCTTCTCCAGAACAATCTCCATGACCCCAACCAGTCTGGCTTCAAGAGTGGCCACTCCACTGAAACCGCCCTGCTCGCGGTCACTGAGGCACTCCACTCTGCTAAAGCAAAATCCCTCTCCTCTGTCCTCATCTTCCTCGACCTGTCAGCCGCCTTCGATACAGTCAACCATGAGATTCTGCTCTCATCGCTGTCTGGGATGGGTGTCACAGGTTCTGCACTCGCTTGGTTTTCCTCCTACCTCTCTGGTCGCTCCTACCAGGTGACTTGGAGGGGCGCAGTCTCCGACCCTCAACCCCTACGAACTGGAGTCCCACAGGGCTCGGTTCTTGGGCCTCTCCTCTTCTCGCTATACAGCATGTCTCTTGGTTCTGTTATCTCTTCCCACGGCTTTTCTTATCATTCCTACGCTGATGACACCCAACTCTTCATTTCCTTCCCCCCCGACACCCAAATCACCACACCATCTCTGCCTGCTTCCCATCACCTGAAGCTCAACCTTGCCAAAACTGAGCTTCTCTACATCCCTGCTAAGTCCTCTCCGTCAATCGACCTCTCATTGACTGTTGAGGACTTTGTAGTTTCCTCCTCCCGTACGGCAAAGAATCTTGGGGTGACTCTTGATAACTGCCTCACCCTGGCTCCACAAGTATCCTCCACTGCCAGAACCTGCAGGTTCTTTCTGTATAATATACGCCGTATCGGTCATCTCCTGACTGAGAAAGCCACCCAGCTCCTAGTCCAGGCGCTCGTCATTTCCCGCCTGGATTACTGCAACTCCCTCCTAGCCGGTCTCCCAGCGTGTGCCATCAAGCCCCTCCAGCTGGTCCAGAATGCTGCAGCCCGCCTGATCACCAGTCAGCCCAGGTCGGCTCATGTCACCCCGCTTCTCATTGGCCTCCACTGGCTTCCTATTGCCGCACGCATCCGTTTCAAGGCCCTAGTGTTGGCATTTCAGGCTGCTAAGGGGACTGCCCCACCTTACATACAATCCCTGATCACTCCCTACTCCCCAGCTAGACCACTCCGGTCTGCCAGCTCTGGTCGCCTTATGGTTCCCTCTCTACGTGCACCTGGCGGTCGAGCTGCACGTTCACGCCTGTTTTCCATTCTGGTTCCTCAGTGGTGGAATGACTTGCCTACCACTGTCAGAACAGCAGAATCCCTCCCCCTATTTCGACGCAGACTGAAAACCCACCTTTTCAAACTCTACCTTAGTCCTCCCTCCTGATTTCCCCTGCCCCTCCTTTCTGATATGCCTATCCTTGTCTAACCCCCCCCCAAAAAAAACAAAAAAAAACAAAAGGTACTTCTGATGACAACTATGTTTAGAACAGCATTTCCTGTGTATTTTGCTAGTTTCTGGATGTGATGCTCTGACTTATGGTAGAACCTATGCACTTGTAAATCGCTTTGGATTAAAAGCGTCTGCCAAATGACTAAAATGTAAATGTAAATGTAAGAAAGACAAAATGGTATTGGCACACTGTTTACTTTTATTTCAGTGTCATGTTTGAATACGCATAGATGACACATGGCTAATTTTAGTTGTGTGCGGGGCAGTGTATGTGTTTCACAGAACGTAAGAAATAGCCTAAAGGGGGAGGAATGTAGTAGATGGGAAAGATTATCTTTGCCAAGTTACATTGTCCTCTAGATGGCAGTATGAGTTCAACTATATACAATGAAGTGTGTAGCACAAGGCAGTAGTGTTATGAAGGTAACTGCCATGTTCATGTAATGCTCCAACAAGTGTTCAGTAAAGTACAAGAAACGTTACCCTGCTGTCCGCCTTTCCTTTAACAATACAAAGGATATCACAGTGGCAGGAAAATCTTGCGAATGCAGCAACAGTCAGAGAAACACGTTTCCACATTTATGAATTGGAAAACACTCTACCTGGATGGAGTTAGGTGCTAAAGTGATGGTAACTAACTTTTTGGCCACCAGCAAAGAAGGTATGTTTGGAGAAAAAAGGATGAAGCCTTTATAAAGAAGAACACCTTGCCAAATGTGAATCATGGTGGTGGATCCATCATGCTTTGGGGTTGTGTGGCAGCTGGGGGCACAGGAAACATTGTGTGAGTGGTAGGAAGAATGGAGTCCACCAAATATCAAGGGTCAGTCCAGACAAGTTGAAGAGAGATTGGGTATTCCAGCAAGACAATGATCCAAAGTATACATTGAAATCAACCATGAAGTACAGTACTGTGCAAAGGTTTTAGGCAGGTGTGAAAAAATGCTGTAAAATAAGAATGCTTTCAAAAATGGAAATGATAATTTATTTTTATCAATTGCATGAACAGAAGAAGTGAATGAACAAAAGAAAAATCTAAATCAAATCAATATTTGGTGTGACCACCCTTTGCGTTCAAAACAAAATCAATTCTTCTAGGTATACTTGCAAACAGTTTTTGAAGGAACTCGGCAGGTAGGTTGTTCCAAACATCTTGGAGAACTAGCCACATTTCTTCTGTGGATTTAGGCAGCCTCAAATGCTTCCGTCTCTTCATGTAATCCCAGACTTGATGAAGTTGAGATCAAGGCTCTGTGGGGGCCACTCCATCACTTCCAGGACTCCTTGTTCTTCTTTACACTGAAGATAGTTCTTAATGACATTGGCTGTATGTTTGGAGTCATTGTCCTGCTGCGGAATACATTTGGGACTAATCAGATGCCTCCCTGATGGTATTGCATGATGGATAAGTATCTGACTTCTCAGCATTGAGACCATTAATTCTGACCAAATACCCAACTCCATTTGCAGAAATGCAGCCCCAAACTTGCAAGGAACCTCCACCATGCTTCACCTGCAGGCACTCATTCTTGTACTGTTCTCCAGCCCTTCGGCGAACAACCTGCCTTCTGCTACAGCCAAATATTTCACATTTTGACTCATCAGTTCAGAGAACCTGCTGCCATTTTTCTGTGTTTCTGTGTTTTCCCCAGTTCCTGTGTTTTTGTGCATAGTTAAGTCACTTGGCCTTGTTTCCACGTCGAAGGTATGGCTTTTTGGCCGCAATTCTTCCATGAAGACCACTTCTGACCAGACTTCTCGGTGCAGTAGATGGGTGTACCTGGATCCCACTGGTTTCTGCAAATTCTGAGCTGATGGCACTGCTGGACATCTTCTGATTGCGAAGGGAAATAAGCATGATGTGTCTCATCTGTTGCAAGAGAGCTTGGACAGCACATCTGGAAACCCCTGTCTGCCTTGAGATTTCTGCCTGGGAGAGACCTTGCTGATGCAGTATAACTACCTTGTGTCTTGTTGCTGTGCTCAGTCTTGCCATTGTGTATGACTTCTGACAGTCTTCAGCAACCTCACCTTGGAAGCGTTTGGCTGTTCCTCACCCAGTTTTAACCCTCCTACACAGCTGTTTCTGTTTCATTAAATGATTGTGTTTCAACCTACATATTAAATTGATGATCATTAGCTCCTGTTTGGTATAATACACCCGACTATATGTCTACAAAATCCCTGGCTTTGTGCAACTGTACCTCGTAGAATTGATGCTGGTTTGAAGGCAAAGGGTGGTCACACCACATATTGATTTAATTTAGATTTTCCTTCTGTTTACTCAGTTTGCATTTTGTAAATTGATAAAAAATAAACTATTAACATTTCTATTTTTGAAAGCATTCTTACTTTACAGCATTTTTTACACCTGCCTAAACTGTACAGTACTGTACTTCGAGGAAAGATGAAGGTTTTGGAATGGTCACCATGGTCCTCAAACTTATTATAGAGAAATCTGTGGAGAGATCTCAAACACGCCATACATGCAAGGAGGGCAAAGAATATTTCTGAGCTAGAGGTGTAAAATCTGAAGAAATGCATCATGTTTAACATTGTACTATTTAGAGGTCATGTTTGCTTCTGTTCACTTAGATATTCATTATAAAAGGCTATTTGACCAGGGGTGCCCGCATTTTCACACAACTATATTTCACCCAAATAGACTTTCCATTTTGTATCTGACTATCTAGGCCAGGGGTGTCAAACTCATTTTAGTCCAGGGGCCACATACAGCCCAGTTTGATCTTGAGTGAGCTGGACCAGTAAAATAATAGCAAAATAACCTATAAATGACAACTCAAATTTTGTTTTACTGCAAAGAAATACAAGCACATGGCTCAGGCAGTAAGAGCAGTTGTCTGGCAGTCGGAGGGTTGCCGGTTCAATCCCCCGCCCAGGCTGTGTTGAAGTGTCCCTGAGCAAGACACCTAACCCCCAAATGCTCCTGATGAGCTGGTCGGGGCCTTGCATGGCAGCCAATCGCCGTCGGTGTGTGAGTGTGTGTATGAATGGGTGAATGGAGAAGCATCAATTGTACAGCGCTTTGGATAAAGGCGCTATATAAATGCCTGCCATTTACCATTTACCATTATGAAAAGTTTACATTTAATGAACTATCCTTTAACAAAACATTATGAACGACCTGAAATTTCTTCAGAAAATTAGTGCAATTTCAACAATATTATGAATAAGTTTATCATTTACACATGTGCATTACAACTCACAGATCACAGTGGGCACAAAACATTTATTTACAGATATATGGAACTGAAAAAATATGGTATTCTATTTTATGATTAAAACAACTCGTCAAGATCTAGAAATTATTTTAAATTTACATACATTTCCACATCTGTGTTGTAATTCTGACCACCTGAACTGACTCTCCGCACCATACAAACTAAAGAGGGAGCTATGAAAGACGAAAGTTAAGTTATCCAGCCTTGTAAATGTATTAAATTTATACATAAAAACATAAAAGCTGTGGCAGTGCATGGGCAATAGGGTTACACCAAACCAAACTTTTTTTGTACTGAAGCTGCTGACTTACATTATATTGCACAATGTTCACGGTCTTTAAATATTACTACAGTAAGTATTCATTTTCACAGAACTATTCTTCAGAGTGCAAAAAGCAGTTTCTGAAGCAGCATTTTACAGGAATTAGGCTTACTCACTGTTTATTTTGCTCCTGAAATTTGGCATCTTTTAGCCTTCACAACTGCATCAATATCAGGCGTCAAATCCTGAGTAGCAGCCAATTTCAGAATGTCATTTAAGTGCCTGTGTGTAAGCCTTGTAAGCCTTGAGCGCAGCTTTGTTTTATTGATGCTCATTAAAGAGAAAACTTGTTCACAAAGGTAGGTAGTCCCAAACATGCACACAACTCTTGCAGCCAGGGCTGTTAATTTGGGGTACCCTGGCAAGAGATACTGATAAAATGTGTCCAAGCCATTGTGTCCAAGCCAACTGAGGCAAATTTGTCCTTCATATCTGAATCACACTGCAAGTCAATTATTTCAAGTTGGATGTCAACGGGCAGATTAGAAGCCTTGGCTGTGAATGGCGAGAGAAAAACTGCAAATTCTGTCTCAAGTTCACCGAAGACCTGAAAACCGTTGCTCAAACTCCCGCAGCAATCCCGTAATCTTGTCTTTGTACCGATTCATGTCAGCATTAACTCTGGTTGCACGCACATCGCTTAGACGAGGGAAATGAGCAGTGTCACCACATGACAGTTGCGTCTCCCACTGAGACAGCTTCAACTTGAATGCGCGTATGCTGTCATAATACTGTGCGACAACTTTTTTGCGGCCCTGCAACATTTTGTTCAGATTATTCAAGTGCTCTGTAATATCCACCATAAATGAAAGGTCCTGAAGCCATTTTGGGCATTGAAATTCAATCACTTGTTTGCCTTTTTTCTCCATGAACTGTCCAATTTCCTCTCGTAGATCAAAGAAACGCTTCAGCACGGCAACTTACTTCAGTGTGGTATGGCAAGCCATAGGTAATGTCTTTATTACTGAGAAGGCTGTCAAACTGACAGTGATTCAGACCTCTGGCTCGGATGAAATTTGACAACTTGCAACACAACGCTTCTTGGTGCAAAATACAGTGAAATTTCCAAAAATCTTGTCCTCCATTTGCGGCCTGAACTTTCTCTCAGAATTTTGTCACAACACCTGCTTTTTTCCCGATCATTGACCAGTCCACTCCGACCCTGTCCAGCGCTCCAATGAGAGAGCTGAAAATGTAATCCGCTGTTGTGGTGTCCGTGAACGGCACCAACTCAAGGAACTCGGTGACGGTGACTGTCAAAGTCTCATCAACACCACAAATGAATATGGCCAGTTGAGCAACATCTGTAATGTCAGTGCTCTCATCAATTGCTACCGAAAATGCAACAAATGACTTGACTGCGTGCTTCATTTGGCCTTCCACATCTGACGAAAGATCTGAAATCCTATCTGCCACAGTGTTCCTCGTCAGGCTAATGTTGGTAAAAGCCTGTCGCTTCTCAGGGCACACAATTTCTGCAGCCTTCAGAATGCATGTTTTCACGAACTCAACCTCACAATATGGCTTTGATGCTAACGCTATTTCGCTAGCAATAACGTAGCTAGCTTTCACTGCTGCATCACTGACCTCTCGGCTACGGGTAAAAACAGATTGCCGTTTCTTCAGACCCGCTAACAATTCATTTATCTTCTCTCTTCTCAGTTGTCCTTGCAAGCTGTTGTATTTTTCGCCATGATGAGTCTCATAGTGGCGCCGAATGTTATATTCCTTGAGCACTGAAACTTGTTTTGTACACAACAAGCACACAGGTTTCATATTCACCTCTGTGAATAATAAGTTGTCCATTTTTCTTGGAAAACTTTACACTCTGTGTCTACTTTTCTCTTTTTTGACAAAGACATTTTGGGTAATGAGGGTGCCACAGAAGGTAATTTTGACGGCAAGTTCTTAATAACGATAAGGCCGATAATTGCCATTTATGGAACCAGATGGAACCACTCTTACAAAAACAGTGCAACTCAGTGGACAAATTAGGAATCAGTGACTATTTTTTGTAAAATTGTTTATGTCTGTCGTACAGTGCTTTTAAAAGTCTAGAACACTGTACAGACAAAAAACAAAATATTTTGTTCCTGTCAAAAGTAATTAATAAAAATTGCCGATGTTTGGCAATACAAAAAATGAAAATTATATTTGTTTTAATCTATCAACAAATGGCCAGAACAGCAATGTCTTCTATGTAATTTTTGCACTTTGCAAATTCATCTCGCGGGCCGGTTTGAATTATCTGGTGGGCCGGTTTTGGCCCGCAGGCCGTACATTTGACACCCCTGATCTAGGCTATTCAGCTACTCCTGTAAACCCAATAAGGACTGGAGTAATAGTACATTGCAAGAAACTTTCCCATAGGTACCCATTGTAAAAACAGGACCGAGGTCTACATAAGCAGATTTAACCCCTTCCATATCACCCTTGAAAATGATATCTGAGACGGGTGCGTGGGGGGTTTGGACCCAAAATGCACGACTCAGAAACCGTAGTGTAGTAAAGTCCCGTCAGGGCTTTAATTGGGGAATATCCAGGGAGCGTCGTCAAAAACAAGCAATGTTCATACACGTAAATATCCAGCCAGAAAACCAAAGCGCAGTACCGAGGGAGAAGGCAGTCTCGTAGTCGGTACACCATGCGGGAAGTCCGGTAGGCAGGAAAGCTGTCAGCGGGGCAGAAGTACAGGCGGGCGGTAGGCAGGCTCAGGGTCGATGACGGCGCAAGAGTCAAGACTGAAGTCTGCTCCGCGGGGCAAAAGTACAAAAACAGCAGGCAAAGACGTGGTACAAGCAGGCAATGGTCAACAAAACAGAAGTCAATAATCTTTGGCCGGTAAACAGGCTTGGATCGTAACGGGTAGACAATGGCTTGGTAACTGCTCAAGCGATGCACTGACAAACAGGAGGCTAACAATTTCACACAGACATTCTTCTTCTTCTTCTTCTTCTTTTGATTTCCAGCAGACTAGGCACGGTCAGTGCATTGCTGCCTCCCACCGGTCAAACATTAGACCACAAAACAAAACCAAAAGAAAACTATATATATGATCTATATCCTCGGATACAGGCCCGTAGCGTTAAGAAAGTCTATAACCTTTCTTGCAATCTGACTCTGGTGTTTTGATTCTCCTAGTATTGTTTTCAATGAGAAAGTCTCAACTCCCAATTTTGCTGACTCCACAAAAAGTTATCTTCTTTCCTCAGCATAAAGTGGACACTGCAGCATCACATGGAGGACTGTTTCCAATACCCTACACTCTTCATAATTACCATTTATATGCTTGCCTACTAATGCCAGTCCACTCCCTATTCCACAATGCCCCAGCCTTAATCTGGTCAGTTTTATTTCATCTGCCCTACTCATCCGCCCCCTACTCCTCACTGTGACTGATGACTGTATATTATACAGATGCCTCCCTCTTCTCTCCTCCTCCCATTCCCTCTGCCACTGGTTGACCATGCTTTTGCATTCTTCTAATCCAAATGACACCTCAACATCCACTCTTTCCCTTGTCAGACTATCTTTTGCCGCTCTATCTGCTCCCTCGTTGCCCTCAACTCCTACATGAGATGGAACCCATAAAAATCCTACCCTACACCTTCTCTCTAACCTATAGACTCCTAGCATTATTTCCTGGCTAATATTTGGTCTAGCACTAGTTCCTCCTCCCTCCAGAGCTACCAGGGCTGCTGCTGAATCAGAGCACAAAACTGCTTTTCTGGGACTCACTTCCTCCATCCACCACACTGCCCACAGTAGAGCAATTAATTCAGCTGAATATATTGATATCCCATCTGGCAATCTCCTTCCCTGGTAGATCTGGATTTGAGGAACACACATACCAAACCATACTCTTCTGCTAACAGGGTCTCTAGATCCATCAGTATACACCTGAATATGAGAGGCCCACTTCTCTTTCAAATGTTTTCCTACTACTAATACTGGATCTCCAGCATCTTCCTTCTGCAATATTTCCAGAAGTCTTAAGTCTATGTTGGGCTCAGGCCATAACCAGCGGGGCACTGCTGGCCAAAAAATACGGGCCTCCACTTCTACTCTTTCAACTCCTAAGTTCTCTGCCCACCCCCTTACTGAATTTACAAAACTGCCTTTCTTTATCCTACCATCTCTACCTGCGAATTCCCAATATTCAGTCAACAATGAGTTTGTAGGAAGGGATGTTCCGAATCCTCTCAATTTAATCCAGTAATGTAGCGCTAGTTTGATTCGTCGCAGTCTCAACGGAGCCTCCCCCATTTCCACCAGCAGCGCTGGGATTGGAGTGGTGCGAAATGCCCCGGAACACAACCTCAAGGCTTTTGCCTGTATTACATCCAGCTTCCTCAAAATTGTTGCAGTTGCAGACCCATAAACCAAACATCCATAATCCAGAACTGACCGTATCATTGCCTGATATATCATCACCATTGTGCATCTATCTGCTCCCCAAGAACAACCCGACAAACACCTCATAATGTTGATGACCTTCTTACATTTTGACACTGTCTTCTTTATGTGTACTTTCCATGTCAACCTTTCATCAAGCCATATTCCTAGGAATTTAAACTCCCTTACCCTTTCTACTGGGGTATCATTTAAAATCAAGTGTTGATTATTTATTTTCCTCTTCCTACCAAAGACCATATACTTTGATTTTGTAACAGAAATTTTAAAGCCCCATTTATCAGCCCAGATTTTAACTTTATCAAGGGCAGCCTGCATTTGTTTAAATAAATATTCCACATTTCGGAATCGCTTCCATATTGCTCCATCATCTGCAAATAAAGACCTCCCTACTCCTTCCCCCACCTCACTGAAAATATCATTGATCATAATATTAAAGAGGACTGGACTGGACTGGACTAATTACACTACTAATTCCCTTGAGGCATCCCATTGTCAATTTCAACACTCTCAGATAGCACCCCTCCCACTTTCACTTGCATAGTACGGGATCTCAGAAAATTCTGAATCCAATTTAGGATCCTCCCACGTACACCTGCATCATACAATTTAATCATAAGCCCTTCTTTCCATAATGAATCATATGCCTTTTCGATATCTAGAAATACACTAACCACTGCCTCCTTATTCATAAGGGCTTTCTTCACTTCCATATCCAACATTAAAACTGAGTCCATAGTTGATCGTCCTACTCTAAACCCACTCTGATATGGAGAAAAATATCCTTTCTTTTCTAGCATATGCACAAGCCTGTCAGTTACCATTCTTTCCATTATCTTGCATATCACAGCCGTAAGTGCAATAGGACGATACGATCCAGGACTAGCAGCTGCTTTCCCTGGTTTCAATATCGGAACCACTACAGCATGTTTCCATTCAGCCGGAAGTTCTCCAAGTTCCCACACCTTATTGAGCATTGATAACATATCCTCTAGTGTCCTCTCCTCCATGTTTAAAAAGCTCATATCCTAATCCATCCCTTCCTGGAGTAGTATTCCTTCCTGATCTAATTGCTCGCTTCAATTCATCCATAGTAAATAATACATTGACTCCTTCCTTCTTAATAAGCTTTCCTCCCCAATGTTACTTGAACTGTGCACTTCTTGAAATGTTTTAGCACACAAATTTGCTTTCTCACCATTACTTACTGCTTCCCTACCTTCCTCCATTAGGACAGGCATGGACACCTTTCTATATATTCCTGCCGTACGATGTACTACCCTCCAGACTTGCGTGATAGAGGTTTCTGGCCCTATTGTTCCACAGAAGTTCCTCCAGCTTTCTCTTTTAGCAGACTTTATGGCTTTCCTTGCTTCTGCCCTCAACCTCTTATATTCTACTACACATGCTTCAACTGGAGTCCTCCTCAGTTTTCTATAGGCCTTATTTCGGGCCCGCACTGCCTCATCACATGCTTCGTTCCACCAAGGCACTATTTTCTTCCTCTTAGGTCTTTCCTTCTCTGGAATTGACATGTCAGCTGCCCTTCTTACTGCACAGCAAAAGGATCTAATCCACTCATCCAAGCTACCCTCACTATTGACCTCTCCCATAAATATTGAACACTGCTCTCTGAACTTCTCCCAATTAGCTTTAAGCCCAAACCGACGGTCGGCCGTCGGACCCCCCGGAGCCGTTGATGAGAGAGCTCTCACCGACGTCCGACGGCTCTGTTGAATCGGCGTCGGAGCCCTCCAAAAGACGCCGACGGAGTGTCGGCGTGTGGGACACACCGGAAAGACTCGGCCGACAGGGCGCCACCAACGTCCGACGGCCGACCATCGGTTTGGTGTGTCCGGGGCTTTAGAGAAATCCATCCTGTTTGGCATGTCTACCAACTCCTTTCTCAAATCTCTACCAAACCGACTTAGAATAGGAATATGATCACTACCCATTGTATTCCTTTCCAACAAATCCCACTTTCCATTTCTTGCCAAATCAGCTGACACAAAAGTTAAGTCAATGCATGACACAATATCCCTACCTAACTGGAACCTAGTCGACCTACCATCATTCAAAACTACCAAACAGTGCTTATCCAAGAACTCCTCTATAATTATACCATTACTATCCAGGGACTCACTACCCCACAGTGGATTGTGTGCATTAAAATCCCCAACCCATACAACTGGAAGCCGAACCTGATCCATTATCTCATCTAATTCTTTCATACTCAGCTGACGACAAGGATTATACAAATTAATTAAAGACATCCTTCCCCCTAAATACCATATCTCCAGCACCACACATTCAAGAGCTGCCTGTATATCAACCCGTCTATATTGAACCCCTTCTCTCACAAACACTGCACAATCCCCTCCTACTTTTTCCTTTCGATCCTTACGCAAACACTCATACCCTGGAATAACAAAATCCAAACAAGGTTTTAACCATGTCTCTTGTATACATATTACCTCCAGTTTATCCCTAAATTTATCCACAAATCTCTTCATCTCTTGACCATTCGCTATCAGGCTACGGGCATTCCATTGCAATAGATAAAACATAATTATCCGTCTTCACTCCTGTCCACTCTTCTTCCTCTATTGCTTTCTTCCCTTCTTTCTTTAGAAAATAAGTATGTATGAAGGTTAGCCGGTTCCACTTGCTCAAATTTCAGGAATTCACTTGCAGCTTCAACTACTACCTTTACCACATCCGATTAGTTTTTTGCATGTTTAGTTGCCCACACTACTTCCACTATGAATGCTAAAAATTCAAATTTGTCCACAATCACTGAATCATCAAAACCTCTTGGAGTCTGCCTCCCCTGTCCTTCTCTCCCATCTCTTACCACTCCCCTTTCCGTATCTGCAACCCTTTTCACTGCTTCAGCATAAGATACCTCCTTGTTACTTTTTTTATATTGCTGCACCTTCATAGCCCGTTCATATTGACCACATAGCCGGCTTCCAGCTATATGTCCCCCTCCACAGCTTCCACATTTCACTACGGTTTCCTTACGTTCTGCAAATAGATGCTCACCTCCACATTTTCCACATCTTAGCGCTCCCCTACACGCTGCTGCTATGTGCCCATATCTCTGACATTTGTACACCTCAGAGGAGGTCTCCTGTATGGTTGTACTTTATACACCACATATCCTAGTGTTACTCTCTCAGGCAGAACCTCCTCTTGAAATGTTAACAAAACTGTCATAGACTCTTGTCTATTTCCGTCTATTGTTATTTTGAATCTTACAGCTTCACTAACTTTGGCCCCTTGGACGTCTCTCACTAAGTCTTCCATTGCTAGTTTTAGATAGACTCCATAGATCACTCCTTTCATGCCAGGTTTGTGCCCCGGGACAATCGCTTCCACTCCTTTTTTCCCAATCGCCTTTAGTTCCATGGCTTTGGCCAACTGAGCTGCCGATTTACAGAACACCAGCAATTTGCCGTCTACAAGAATTTTAGCGTGGAGGATTTCACCCATCCCTGCCTTCAACGCCTTGGTCAACTCAATGGGGTTAAATGAATTGAAAGCTGCTTGTCCCTCCCTAAGTTTAAATATGACTTTATACTCCTCACTCTGACTCATCTCACTTCTTGCTTTTTTTGTTTCCTCACTCCGGTATTCTCTTCCCTCTCTCTCCTGAGATAAATTGTTCCTATCCTTTCTTTTCCTATCTTTCTTCTTGGTTTTTCCCCAATCCCCTCCACCTTCATCGTCAGATTGCATTGTTGCCAACAGTTAACTTTTTAATCAGTCCAACCGAACGAGATGTCTACTTTTCCCTTCCAAACAGAGGCCCAATTCCGTCTTGATGGTCTTGATCGTCACTTCGAGCTCCTTTGCCCGGCTTCACACAGACATGACATGAAACTGAGCTTATATGCAGGTGTAGACAGGTGTAGACAATTAGTTTGAGAGCAGCAAGAGAATGGAAATCAGGTGTGGAGGATTGACAGGTTAACAAGGTAATTAGTAATCGTTAGTAATAAACCTATCCTGCCCTAGCATTAGTAAATTAGTAAATGACATGCACAAGAAATGTAAGGTAACATGAACACATGATTAGAATGTTAGTATTACCCAATCCTGATCTAGCATTAGTAGGTTAGTAAATAGACAAGGGAAATTGAAACAATTAGGGTGTGAGTGACAGAAAGGGAGAGAGAGAAAGCAGGAATGCAAGGTTTGCAGAAAGACATGAAAAAGTGTATGCTAAATCAATGAACAGTACAACATAACATGGAACATAAATTGTGACATAACAAGTTTGCAATGACAATAAACTATATAACATGACATGGCAAGACTAACATTAAATCGTAACAACTAAACATGAAACATAACATGACATGAAACATAAAAACGTGGTGAGACTAGACTAACATGACACGTGAAAATATCCATCATGATACTATTCTTGAACCATTTTGACTACAGACAAAGTCTCTGAAAGGTAACCCTTTTGGGGCTTTTTTTTGTCAGAACTACTCTAAATATGACTAAAGCAAAGTTACAGAAGCCCAAACAAAAGAGGAAGCTTTTATTCTCACTGAAAAGATCTCACTGTTTTTGAATGGATACAGATTGTGTCTGTGGCTAATGCGGTTAGAAACAATGGAGCCACAGCGACAAATTCCCTTTCGAATTTGATGACAACATAAACAAATGAGCATTCTGCATATTTTTTTAAGCTATGCCTAGGCAGCTTTCCAAAAAGGACATTTGGAGACTCCAAAAGAGGTGGAGAAGTTGGCAGCAGCAGGCTGTGAGCTGATCTGGGGAAATGCATACCTTTCATTTTATCAGAGCTTAAAACCAGTTTAAGATTACTAAAAGCAGCCTGCATGGAGCTGACAATAGACAATTGTCCCATTGGTGTAGAGATGACTAGTAACCATTTTCTTTTTCAAGAAGTCTCAAGGGGTTAAAGAATTTAAAATAATATTAAAGTGTAGTGTGTTTTACCATTCAGTGTGACATATGTATATTTGTACGTAGCCTACACAGTAAAACATCAACTGTTAATTTAACTCTAGGAGGTTGACTCCATGGTACTGTGTATAGCTTCATATTCTGTATTTGTTTAAGCAATTTTACCCACTAGGTAATGTAATAAGTTACCAATTATGTATGTGACCAGGCATTACACCACCTGTTTACGCCACCTTGGGAATTACTCCCAAATAAATAGTTTGTAAGAACTGAGGATTGGTGATCAATCCCCACATAGGTACATTCAACTAAATTAACAAGCAGAGACGTGGATTCAATAAACAGTTAATTCATCACCATCCTAAAAACATAGAAAAACCCATATAAAAACCCACAGAATACCCAAAAATACAAAATTAGCCGGTAGGTCTTCCCCACCGCTAGGGGCGCTACTGGGTGCATGCGGGTACGGGTCCGTGGAGGGTGGAGGACGTACCAGAAGTGGAACCGGAACGTCACTCGCTCGTAAAGGTGCCAGCAGACACACACATGCACTGTAAAGCGGTGAGATACAGACACAGTGAATCACAAATATTCTACTTCTACACACACACGCTATAACATGCAGTGAAATGAAAGGCACCACTTCCGACGGTGCCACAGCGACCCCCACACCAACCCAGATCCCAAACCACGCATGGCAACGTAAACAGTAAGCCACCCCAAAGCGATCAACAGTTGGTTTGTCAGTAGTAAGGATATTAGAAATCCAAATAAATATGGAACCCCAGGGAAAAGGTTTAAAAACTACAAACGGTCGGAGCTTCACGTAGCCAGTTACCAGCGTATTCATAGAACTGGAGCCCCGCTATCCACGTTCCTTAGCTCTTTAATGAGACTAAGCAATAAACGCAAATGACTAATGTTGGCAAAACAGCAGCTAGCAATGTTCTATAATGGCAGAAAATATTTGTTAGTGCACATGCAGTGTGGGGCGGCACGGATGGTGCAGTGGGTAGCACTGCCGCCTCACAGCAAGGAGGTCCTGGGTTCGAATCCCCGTCGGCCGGGGCCTCTCTGTGTGGAGTTTGCATGTTCTCCCCGTGTCTGCGTGGGTTTCCTCCGGGTACTCCGGTTTCCTCCCACAGTCCAAAGACATGCAGGTTAGGCTGATTGGAGAGTCTAAATTGTCCATAGGTATGAGTGTGTGAGTGAATGGTGTGTGTGCCCTGCGATGGACTGGCGACCTGTCCAGGGTGTATTCCTGCCTTTCGCCCAATGTATGCTGGGATAGGCTCCAGCCCCCCTGCGATCCTGTTCAGGATAAGCGGGTTAAGATAATGGATGGATGGATGGATGGATGGACATGCAGTGTGGTGTTCTTGTAAACGCAATATTTTAGCACATTTTAACTATGACATTACCTTGGAAGCTAAATGCTTTCCTACTCATACCGTAACAAGATAACGATTCAAATAAATACCTCAACAGGCTATGCACATGCATATCTCAAGCTTCACCACTTCGTCTATGGCGACCTACAATAAAAATTCTTATCAGGCTTACATGGAACATTACGTGGCTGCAAGTAACAGCGCAAACTGCTACATACCTTGAGGTCAGACAGGAACAGGAAGGAACAAGAACCCCACACAGGTAAGGCATTCCTTGTACGTAGTTACTGCAGCCTTTATAGGCCGCCAGAAATGATTAATACGCGCGTCAGCAAACCAGATACCAGAATGCACATTAACCTAACCTATTCGCTAGTTAGGGTGTTTTTAGTAATCAGTAACTTGTAACCTGTTACATGTAAAATATTACGTAAGTTATTGCTTTATTTGTTGATTTATTACATCAATTTACTTTATAAATGTTTTATGACACTTTGAGCAACATTATGAGTATTGATCAGGTATGACAATATGAGTTTAATTTCATTTTTTGGTATATTACATTTCCACATTTTGCAGATGCTCTAATACAGAGAGTGACTATGGTGCACAGAAGAGACAAAACTACAGAACCTTACTTTTTACAAAAACAGGATGCCCAGGTTACAGGTTTGTACTTACGGGGCATAAATAGAGTTAGAGAAAAAGGTATTGTGGTCACATGAGACCAAGGTTGACTTGTATCAGAGTTATAGCAAGAGCAAACTGTGAAGACTAAAAGGAACTGCGAGGACCAAAACACCCCCCTCATCTTTAACACATTGTGGTAGGGCTTTTATGGTTTAGGCATGTACTGCTGCCACATGCATGTCCCGCGCTACTGGCTCACTTGTCTTATGGGCGGCCTGTAGCGTAGTGGTTAAGGTACATGACTGGGACCCACAAGGTCGGTGGTTCCATCTAGCCACAATAAGATCCGCACAGCCGTTTGGCCCTTGAGCAAGGCCCTTAACCCTGCATTGCTCCAGGGGAGGATTGTCTCCTGCTTAGTCTAATCAACTGTACATCGCTCTGGATAAGAGCGTCTGCCAAATGCCATTAATGTAATGTCTTCATTGATGGTGTAAATGTGAAGCTTATCTGCTAAATTTAACCAAAGGCCTCCAAACTCACTGGACAGTTCTTCATCCTGTAGCAAGACAATGATCTTAAACAGACTACAAAAGCAAAAAAGAAGTTTTCAAAGCCAAAACTGGAACATTCTGACTGGCTAAGTCATTAGTTTAATCTGTGTCACGTTTCAGGTCTGTCTTGCCATGTTTTATGTTTATTCATTTTGTCTTAGTCTCGTATTGTCTTATCATGTATTATGTTAGTCTAGGTTCGTCATGTTGTCTAGTTATGTTTCGTTACGATTATTTTACCTTGTTATGTTCAGTGGTTAGCGTCTTAGTTCGTTTAAGTGTTATGTTTTGATTTATGTTTATTGTTACACGGACTGGTCACTGTTTAAACATACACTTTTACATGTCTTTCCGCAAACCTTGCGTTCCGCCTTTCTCTCTCTCGCTTTCTGTCATTCACACCCTAATTGTTTCTATTTGTCTATTTACTAAAACTACTAACGCTAGATCAGGATTGGGTAGAACTAACAAACTAATCATGTGTTCATGTTATCTTACGTTTCTTGTGCATATCATTTACTAATTTACTAATGCTAGGGCAGGATAGGTTTATTACTAACGATTACTAATTACCTTGTTAGAATTGTCATCCATCGCACCTGCTTTCTATTTCCTTGCTGCGCTCAAACTAATTGTCTACACCTGTCTACACCTGCATTTATATCCCAGCCGCGCTACTGTTCATTGCGAAATTGTCTGCCTCTTGTTTTTAATGCAACGCTTGAGCATTATTACTGATTGATTCACGTTAAGATCCAAGCCTGTTTTACCGACCATTGTTGATTGATTTCTGTTTCGTTGACCATCGTTTGTTTTTTGACCACGTCTTCACCTACCGTTTTTGTACCTTTGCCTCGCTGATTGTTTCATGGTTTCGACTTCCGCATCGCCCTCGACTACGACTCTGCCTGCCGTCCGCCTGTACTTCTGCCCCGCTGACAGCTCTCCTGCTACCGGACCTTCCTGCACGTCTACCGACTACGAGTTTGCCTCTTCCCTCGGCACTGTGCTTTTTGTTTGTTTAGTGTTTGTTTGGCTGGATCTACGTGTATGGACTTTGTTTGTTTTGACTATGCTCCTGGGATTTGTCCCGAATAAAGCCCTGACGGGACTTTATCTAACCATTGTTTCTGAGTCGTGCATTTTGGGTCCAACCCCCACGCACCCGTCTCAATCTGAATCCAATTGTACATACATTTCATATTCTGAACAGGACTTAAGGCAACTAACCACTGAAAAAGGAAAACGACAGAATACCAGGAAAAACATCACCAGAGAAGATATGTGACAAAGCAGTAAACATGACTATTTTACATAACCTTAATATGTCCCAAAAACTATGATGTCGTGAAATGGGGGGGACTACATCGCAGTCCATAAGTACTCCATAACTTTGGATTTGAAATTAAACAATGAATATGCAGTTGATGTGCAGACTGTTATCTTTAACTTGAGGGTATTTACAGCCATATCGGGTGATCCATGTAGGAATGGAATCCATTTTTATACGTAGTCCCTCCATTTTAGGGGACCAATGGACAGTTGCCGTCTCAACTGATTAGTCAGGTCTATTCAGTCGTTTGACAACTGTTTTAGAATTGTAATTAAACAGTAATCAAATGTGCAGATTCTCAGAAAGGGTATTTTTATACCATGTTGGTTTCACCTTAGAGAAATTACAGCACTTTTTATCCATGCACTGAGCTCCATAATTGTTATGAAAGATGTAATTTTTTCTGTACTACACAATTTTAGATTGGTAATCAGACAATTCCAACAATTATTGATTTGTTCAGTGTAAATGAGAAACATTTGCACGTTTCCTGAATAAAAATAACAATGCGTTATTACAGTCCAAATATCACCTTCACTATTGCTGGACACTGTTACAATACACTAGCTGTGTCTAAGCATTGACAGTAGGTAAGTTAGCAAGCTATATAACATTAAACTTGGTCATGCAAATTCTCAAAATGAAATGGAAGTTTTGCCTGTCTTGATTGTAATTGTCACAATAGTTACCATTCACTTACTTTTTTTGTAAATGGATGTGTGTTCTGTAAATTCATGTATTCAAGAACTACAAGAAAACAACATAATACATCATGTACAAGCTTTGTAAAAGTATTCACACACATTACCTTGCTTGTTAATTTAATGGATCAATAAGAACAATCAATCATCTCTCAGCAGGCCTGTCTTTCAGTTCAGTATCTACCAGTTGCCACACAACTTACCTCCCCACCTGTTCACTTAAAAATACAATGTGCCAGTTTTGAATGATATTTCGAAATACACATAGGAATTGCCCAGGGCTCACTTCTACTCAAGTAATCAGCAAAGTTCATTATTTAATTCATTAGCACCAAGTTTTAACGCTAGTCCTAAGAGATCCAAAACATCTCGATTACACCCTAATCCACTGTCAGCCCCACACATTCTAACATTTGTGTCTGTAGGGGAAAAGGCCCACTGTAAAGTGATAGTAATGCTGAGATTAAAAAAGAGGTTGGATCTCAAGCATTTACATGTGTCATTCACCTGATTGTGTCTCCCTTTTTGAGCCTCTGCCAACTCATTTCGCACATTAATATTCAGTCAGGGATGAAAGAATTCAATTTTCATAGTTCGCAATGCAGAACCAGTGAGCGATTATTACAGGCCCTCGAGTAAACGCTTTGAATGTCAACGCCATGTCAATGATGATGCGGCTACCATTTCCTCTGTTCCATTCTGAGGTGCGTATGTGTGCTTAAGTATATACAGTGCAGGGGTGTCTCGGTGGCGCAGCCTGTAGAGCACTGACCGCATGCTCATTGCGAGCCGCGACGTCGGCGGTTCGAATCCGACCGTCTGACATTTGTCGCATGTCTTCCCCTCTCTCTCGCTCCCATTCTTCCTGTCTCTCTATACTATACTGTCCAATAAAGCTGAAAAAAGGCCTAAAAAATATCTTTAAAAAAAAAAGTATATACAGTGCAGTCCGTAAGTATTTGGACAGTGCTACAATTTCTGTTGTAGTACTCATGCACATTGGATTTGAAATAATGATGTTAAACTTTATACTTAAGACTGTTACCTTTAATTTGAGGGTATTTACATCCATATTGGGGTAGGAATTACAGACTTTATTTCTTTTTCTGCCCTGCCAAGTCCCTGCCCTGGAGCAGCGCCAAGTCCCTCCCCTGCAACAAACTGAAACCGCAAGTCCACTGCATCTTAGCCTGTTGCGCCACTGTGGCTCCCTACCTACTTTTTTTTTATACATAGTCCCTCCATTCCAAGGCTGGACAGTTGGAAAATATTGGAAAAATCTGTGAAAATCCCAGAAGATCAGCAGTCATTTTAGGTCAAAGTCACTTAGATCACATATTTTCCCAATTCTGATGGTTGATGTGAACATTAACTGAAGCTCCTGACTTGTATCTACATGATTGTATGCATAGCACGGCTGCCACACAATTGGCTGATTTGATAATCACATTAATAAGTAGGTGTAATAAAGTGAAAATGTTCCTAATAAAGTGCTCAGTGAGTGTATATCTCACAGTTTGTATTTAAACTTTAAAACATTTACTATGACTGACAAACCAGAGGGATGGAACCCAGTTGATTATTAATTATTTAAAGCTGGGGTAGGCGATCTTTGCGTGCGAGCAAAATCTGGGCAGAATCTCTCCAGTCAGCCTCTCAAGAGGACACGCGCCAGAATTTTGATAGGTAGGTAAGGTCGCCTCCTGGCTGAGAGATGTTTTCATTGAATGTCAGTTACAGGGAGTGATGAAAAATGGAAGTCCCTGAAAATCTGTCCTGGGACAATCAAAGATATCTGATTTTTTCACCCAGAGCAGTTGGTTTATTGCTAGCTGTCAGAATGTGAAGAAAATTCACCAAATATTACCAAAAGCTACCCCAGCTTTAATACTGATAGCTCTTTTCCACTACTGCACTTCATTCTCTATAAGAGACTCTGCCAAGTGATTATAATGTAGTGTAATGCAGTAATAATGAATTGCATCACGATTTCATCTCATGATTACAAAGTGCTTCCCTGCGAGGGAGTAAACTCACCACTACTAACATGAAAGGCCCATCTCTCTGATGTGTAGTCATCATTTTGTGGCAAAAAACACCCACAGTTTTTTGGCTTTGGTGGAGAGGGAGGAAATATCTGAGGCAATTAAATGTGTGGATGATTAGGTTCCCAGGACAAGAATGCCAGTTTGGAAACTGAACTTCTTGTGAAAAGTGCTATAGGTACTTTAATGACCACAGTGAGTCAGGAGGTTGGAAGACCACACTCGACTGGCCTACCAACACCACTTCCAGCTGAAAATGTGTTTTCCCAAGAGGTCTCTTATCCAAGTACTTATCAACCCACAATTCATGTATAGCTTCAGCCATTTGGCAGGAGTAGCTATGTATATGGTAATAAGGCCCATGGTTGGCTATGCCCAAACATGGTAGGGTGTGCTTTATTGGCCTGGACCCCTCAGGTTACTGCTGTACAGGGTTACAGCTACCCCACGGGCAACTACGGGTTACCACTTATTGTCAGTAAGGCAGCCAACTGATTCAATACATGTCAGGCATGAGTAGTATTTGTGTTCTGACAATCATGTGCATGTAGTATGTGCCTCTGACCATCACACGTAAGTAGTATGTTCCTTGACAATCTTACGTGTGGAATTTTTGCCCCTGATGCATGTATTTGTATCACATGCCCATTTTCAGGAAACTGAGACAGCAACCAATAGGGCCAATACCAGAAGATTAACCAGAAGTGGTTTCATCAGGAAACAAACAAGACAAAAATAAAATCATAATTTATCATCACAGCCAGCCAGATTTCCACCCGGCCCAGCCTCGCCCTGTGAGAGACATCACACGGGAAAAACAAGAAGCCCAGCCTGCTGCTGCCAGGCCAAATTAACATGCAAATATATGCGAGAAATTAAAAAGCGGAATTACACAGGCAAATGAGGTGGCTGCACTTGAATTGTTAGGATTATGAATAATTACCACAAATTTCCTGCTCCTAATATAACTTGTTGTTTTGATAAACAAAGACTTAATTACGGATATGTGCAATGCTCATTAATCTCACGGAGGAAGCCCGCCCCCGGTGGCCGGTGGTAATGAGAAAAAGCATGACCTGAATCAGGAGGGAGCAGGGCTCCCGGAGGTGGCAGGAACAGCAGACCACTGTGCCATCTCTCCCTTCCCCGCACCTCAGAACCTTAAAATGACTTCCGGTCACATATCAAACAAACTCTTTCCTGGTGGCAATCCTCAAAGCATGTCACAGGAGATGATCCATTAACAGGGTGGCCCCCAAGGGGTTACAGAGGGGAAGAGGATCCACAAGTTTCTCCCGGTGAACCAGAGGTGCAAGGAGAGGCAAGGATACTTTCCAGCAGGACAGTCAAGATAGATAGGGACATAAGGTAAACATGGACGGAATCAGCAGCCTGAAGGCTCCATTGTCCCTTATCTCACCTCACAATCTTTAGAATGAGCACAAGACAGCACTGACAAAGGAGACAGGCTGGCAAAAGAAAAAGACAAAGTCAGAGGTTTCATTTCTCTGCAGATTTGCCATGTGACCTTTTTAGTGTGAATCCTGTGTTGGCCTGCGCGGCTGTTTCTGGGAATTCCAGGAGATTAGTGGAAGGGCTCTTGCCTACCAAAGGATTAGAGAGTATTTAGATTTAGGATATGCATGCCAAGATATAAAAAAGCAAGAGAGACTGTAAGAGAGACTGCAAAAAAAAAAACTGCCCCGAGAAGAGGATAGCATGCACAATTGGACGGTTTAGTGAAGACATGTCAAGAACAGACACGTGAAGTCCTGGAGGTCAAGTCCTGGACGTTTTGAGGCTATGCCTCATGTTCTTGCACTTAGACATGAGAAACACTTTCACACCCCAATCCCTCCTAATTAATTTAAATTAAAATGCATTTTACTGGTAATCTCTATGTGTTAGAGATTCTCTGGGGTTTCCCAACACTAGTCACGAGTTTCATTTGGCTATCGCCTCCTATTAAGGGCAGAGGAATAGACGTGCAAGGGCAGTGCTTCAGATGTGTCTTGAGGAGAATTAAGTGCTTTGACCACCTCTTACTCAGTGCTCTCTGTGTACATTTCCCTTAATTATGTTTTTATTGAAGTAATGTTTTGAATGTTTTGAGGGCTGTGAACTGTGACATGTCTGGTGTCTCACATGGCACACATTTTAGAAGTAGCTATGGAACAGAAAAGGGCAGTTACAATCTCATAATGGCAATGGTTGTACTTAATTCCTCAAAAATGCATTGTCAGCTATTGTATTGTTGTTGTTTTTTTGTAATGTAGAAAAGTAATCTCAAAAAGCAAAAACTCACATTTCAATTGCACATGTTTCACTATAGTTTTCACTATACTTTATTTTTAATAAAATTAAATTATTGCATTTGCTGAAAGCCTCAAAAGGCAGGAAATTAAATCGATTAGCCCTAACATCAGCCTGTATTAGCAGTTTTAAAGGGTTTATACATAACATGACAAGTTATAGTTCTAGAGTTTTGTTAGCCCAGTGTCAGTAGTCTCCCAGCCTCACTCTCACAACAAATCTTTTTTTCTAAAAAACATGATTTGGTGGCACTCACAATTAAACTTCTTTGATATGTGGAGTAGAGAGATAACTAAAGTATCATTAGAAAGCTTACATTCTCCTCTGTCGATTGATTTCTAAAATTTAAAATACGTTTTGGGGTCAATACAACTAATTTTGGTACAGCATGTTATCTTGCTTGCGATATTGCATGTTCTCTTGTAAAACCCCAAGCTAACCCAACGATGGAATTTAGCGAGGGCTGAAGGTGTAGGGGAAAATTCACAGAACATAATCAAAATCAGACTCCACTTTAGTCAGCGGGCTGGTTCCTCCAAAACTTTTGAAAAGTGTATCAATATATCCGTATTAAAGTATGATATTTACCCTGTATAGTTTCAAACTGATTAACGGCTAAATTGTGCTAGAATTACACAGTGACCCATATGTAACCGGCGTTTAATAAAGCAGCCAGCTGGCGGGGGGAGGCGTCTTGAACTGTGTAGACTGTCAAGGACAAGACATGGGCAGAGCGAGATATGACTACAGCTGGTTTCTCCAAAACTCTTAATGATTCATGTTTACTATGTCTGTATAGAAAGGAAAAGAGCATTAGAAAGGAAACCAAATTACGGAGTCTTAAAAGTTATACCTGGTAATAAAAGCTACAGTACATACAGGAGTCTGGCTACAGACACCCTGTACATAGAAATTACGTGCACGGTGTGCAACGGGAGTCTGATTGCATTCTCCCTGATTGGTGTCCTTAAATCCAAAATCCAGGCCTTTGTTCTTGACCCTAAAAATGGGTCTGTAATTAACCAATGAACCATCTGGCATTTTATAACCATTTGGAATTTGGAGCCAGGCCTCCCCAGGAAACGCAGGGGGGTTGAGGCACATGGCTTTCACTGGGGCAGAGCTCCACACAGTTTTTCCTTGGTTCCTGGTTGGTTATGATGTCCAAGGTTTGCTGTTGCAGAAATGAAACCATTGCACCAGTCGCACTGAAACAATCAGAATAATACCAAACATGAATATTATCTAAACTGACTTTGTCATGAAACATCCAATGCTTTATGCATACTTTCAGGGAAACTGAGGAATGAGGGAGATGTGAGAGGGAGGGAGTAAGGAAGGGGAGTCCAAGAGAATAGTCTGGGCCCAACAGGCCATGCTTCCTGAAACCTTCCTGTGCCGTAAAGGATGTTGCCCCCTGTCGTAAAGAGTTTTACAGCTGGAGGCCTGATTAGAAAATGAGACAAGAGGGGGTAGCTTCTCAAGAAAACAGATGCCTGAGTCTTCCCCCACAGGCTCCTGCCCGTATGGGTGCGGAGACGATGGGGGCTAATGGTGTATGCTCCTAGGGTCAAATTACTTTACAGCCAGCGACAATGCCAGATTTTAATCATTTCTGCCTTACACTCTCATATCATATGCAATGTGAAATATCCCAAATCAGCCGCTCAGCTAGCTAGGAAGGTAGACTACAAAGTACTAGTTAACAGTTGGCATTAGCTAACACTGTCACTGCTATTTTTCCATGTAGCTGGAGCTAGCTGGCTGACCTAGTGAACTCACTTTGTTGGTGTGTATGACTAGCCTAATAAACTGACATAGCTGCCGATTTTTCTTCTGAAGTTTTCTGTTTATGTATGTCAACCTAGCTGGTCTCTTTTTGGCTTGCTTTACTGTATCTAACACGTTATCAGAAATGGATTGCTTGCTTGCTACTTTGGACAATGAGTGAGACTGGCTGAAGCTACTATCAGTGTGGTATGGAATGTTACCTGCATGCGTTAACGTTGCTAAACATAATAGTCCATTCAAAACTTAAGATTAGCCTCATTTATGTTAGCATTGTGTCTTGCCATGTTAAGTCTATGGACAAATCATCGTCGAAATGTAACATTTTTAGGTCTAATTCAAATTTAATAAAATGGACAGTCGTAAAATGTGAAAAAGCACGTATATTTCTGAATGTGTGATTGGATTCATCACCGGATTTATGAAACAGGAGTGGACACAGCTTTTTTTCAGAATTTATAATTACCATAAAATACCTTATAAGGACCACGGAAATCAATTTCAGGCAATTTAAAGAGATGGCAGAGAAAAAATACTGTGTAACCTACACATGATCAGATTAATTTTTTTATCATTATATGACTGTGTGTGCAACAGCTACTTTGTCACTTCTCTTTGTGAACATGAAAATATATATAAAACTTATTTTAGCACTTAACATCTTCTATGCCATGATGTTTTCTTATAATAAACTTGAAACTTGAATAACTCGCCGTTATTGGTTGTTTATTCTGTTTCAAAAATATCAATATCCCTTGGCCCTGTTACCTCTGCTCATGGCATCTCATATCATTGTTATGCCGATGACACCCAACTCTTTCTCTCCTTCCCTGCATTGGACACACAGGTCTCTACCCGTATCTCCGCCTGCCTGAGAGACATCCAGAGCTGGCAACCACTATTTAAAGCTCAACCCAGGTAAAACGGAGGTAATCTTCATCCCTGCTCTAACCTCTCCCTTCTCCAATTTTTCCATCTCACTAGGGGATACCACAGTGACCTCATCCCCTAGTGCAAGAAACCTTGGAGTGGTGATGGACAACAGGCTGTCCTTCTCCGAGAACATCGCGACGGTGACCCAGGCATGCAGTGACTCTACTCACCTTGTCCAAGCAAAGGTCCTGTCCTGCCTGGACTATTGCATTTCTCTGCTGGATGGCCTTCCAGCATCTTCCATCAGACCCCTACAACTTGTCCAGAATTCTGCACCCTGCCTGCTATTCAATGTTCCCAGACATTCACATGTCACCCCCCTGCTCAGCAATCTCCACTGGCTTCAAACACAGACTGAAGACTCATCTCTTCTGGCTGCACCTTTCCCTCCCTACCTCACCACCATGATTAGCCTGGTATATGCCATAGACTATAATGGGACTTATTTTGTTAGATATAGATATTTTTGTGTTTTGTATTAGCTATTGTATTATTGTACTTGGAGTATTCTAGCTGCCAACCGTGGTATGCTAGTTTGTAAGTTGATGTTTTCTTCAAGGATTCTGATTTTATCTGTATGGTCACGCTAGGACTCAGAACCGTACTGTCCTCTCTGGTCCTCTTCTCACTTGTTCCTATGTTTGATCTGCACTTCATTGTACATCGCTCCATATTAGAGTGTCAGCTAAATGCCTTTAAATGGCAGGCATTTATATAGCGCCTTTATCCAAAGCGCTGTACAATTGATGCTTCTCCATTCACCCATTCATACACACACTCACACACCGATGGGGGGCGGGGGATCGAACCGGCAACCCTCCGACTGCCTCTTACTGCCTGAGCCATGTCGCCCCCAAATGCCTTGTAATGTAATGTAATGTAATATTGGTATGACCAAATTACCACCTTCCAACTGCGAAAAACAGTTTGTGTCAACCTCTGAAATGAAATCTGAGGCAAAAAACTAAATGCATGAACAAATGAAGCGCATCAGCCACATGCCATGCCACTATACCATGATGTTTGAACTTGAACTCACCGTTATTGTTTGTATGAATAATTATATAATTGGCCTATGAAAATAATTTTGCCACTCAAAATCTAAATAAAATATAAATGAATGGAATAATAAAAGCACAGAACCAGCTTTACAACCGTGCACTTTCATTTCCGCACACAATACGAACAGCTGAGACTACTCGTTCCAAAAACTTTGATAAATCCTACATTATTTGTGCAAATGGATTTCGTTCCGCTCACGTTTGCTAAATGAGGTCCAATGAGTTTGTATCAGGATTCATTTGATTTCAATTGAGTTATAGTTACGTGAAAAACTAAATGTTTTTTTCTAATTTTTAAAGGGTATCCATACCACAGAAATGGTGCAGCATAGCAATATCAGTAGTTGGCGAGCCCGTTTCCATTCCAAGTAGACCTGTGAAATGGCATTCAGATTGGTTTTGAAACGAGATAGTAAGGTTCAAAATTTGTTGCTTTGAATGGAAGTGCCAACCAATGCAAACATATAATAGCTACCGAATATTTAATTCATTTCTGATGTTTTGGTGTCTCTACATAGCGTCATGTTTTAAGTGTTTTTAGATGTAGCTCTGCCTTTTCTGATGTGACTACATCCGTCATGAATACTTTTTCCACCTCCTACTGCTCCCTTGAAGGAATACCCTCTATGAGGCAAATTAGTTAAGAAAAGATTTAAGGAAACATCAATTTTTTGGTCAGCCACTGGTAAATGGCACATTCCAGTACATATAATAGATAAAAACCTGAAAAAGTGTTGGCATGACCAATGCTTTTGTGAACAGAAAAATATGCAAGATAAATGGGAGATAATAATCTTTACGGAAGCCTCAAAATCAATTGACATTCAAACAGAATCATTTTCTGGGGCAACATCAACAAATGATAAAATGTAAAATGGTCATGCATACACTGACACACACACAGATGCAAATGTACAAGCATGCATATGAATGCACATGCACTCACACCAGAGGAGGTTCCTTTAAGATAAAAAAAATAAATAAAAACATGTATATCACACATAACACAATTAATTTAATGTTAAATTATAACAATGACTATGACAATGACACACACATTTTTGCTTCACTAGGCCTATATACACTCACTGTGCACTTTATTAAGTATTCTATTTATGTTTTAGACTTCTACTTCTGTAACCTATCCACATAGAGTCATGAAGCGCTGTGTGTTCAGAGATGCTCTTCTGTATACCACTGTTGTAATGTGTGGTTATTTGCATTACTGTCACGTTCCTGTTAGCTTTGACCAGTCTGGTCATTCTCCTCTGACATCTTTCATTAACAAGGCGTTTCTGTCTGCAAAACTGAGGCACACTGGATGTTTTTGTGTTTTTTTGCACAATTCCTTGCAAACTCTTGTGCATGAAAATCCCAGCAGTTTCTGAGATTAACTGAAGTTCCTGACCCGTATCTACATGATTGTATTCATTGCACTGCAGCCACACAATTGGCTGATAAGATAATTGCATGAATAAGTAGGTGTAATAAAGTAAAAATGTTCCTAATAAAGTGCTCGTTGAGTGTATTTGAATGAGTGACCTTATAAGGCATAAACTGCATTGATTTAATATTTGGGTTCATGAGCTTGCTTCACAAATGTCTTCTAATCATGCACATTCTCGACATGATGTCTAACCAATAGACTGGTTAGACATAAAGCCTAATCAATCAGAATATCACGGCTCAACTGAGCAGGCACTTCTTTTTTTAAGGGCTTGCAAAAACGATATGAGTTATTGTGACAGTGGCTATGTTTACATGCACACATATTCAACTAATATGAATATGACATGAGTGAAATAAGCACATATTGCCTGCAAGGAAATAATCTTGTTTTTTTACGTTCTATTGATCATTTTATAGATTTCCATTATGGATAATAGGCAATGCTTGATTTCTGTCACTGCAAGACACATGTCTCTTAGTTTGAAAGAAATGAAAATAATCTGATTACTTGGTGGATGGAAAGTACCATGTCACAGACACAGAGGGATTATTGAAAGAATATCATGCACAATGGAATCAAAGTTGACCACAAGGGATACCTCGGATGCATTTTTGCTTTGTATAATAATCACATCCAGATTTCAGTAGATATATTTGTGTTTGTATTTGAGTTTGTCTGAGGTCTGCAACACAAATTAATTATTGGAGAATCTCACACAATGAAAATACGAACCAGCTCATTTACTCCCTCCCCCTTATTCTAAAAAAAAAGAACTTTATGAAACTGTAGAGAATGAAAAAGTTTAAGTGAAAAGTTTTGTGAAAAAATTAGCATAGTGTTAATTAATTACCTCTCATTATCTCTGAATCAATGGGCTTGTGCTAATTACGCAGAGCACTCTGGCTGCTCCATGGTTCGGCACCTCTCGGATTAAAAGCGTGCCAAGCGGGTTTTTGCGGCTCTAAATTTGCAGGTGTTTCTGGTAAATACTGAGTGGCAGTCTCGCCTTGTGGTCCTAAATCCCCTCCCTATTCTGGAATTATTTTTTTATTCTGTGAAACATAATTGTGTCAACTAAATATTATTGCAGCCATTACCATATTTAGGGAAAAATGGGTGAAGAAGGTTATATATCCTGACTATTACCACCGTTCTTTGGATGACTGATAATTGGGTACTGGACTTGCGTATATGGTATAGATGTAATTAGACGGATAAATGTATTAAATGTACTTGGGAATACATTTAAATATGTTCCACTTCACAAACACAACAAATTCAACACACATATATAAAAAATGGATGCAACAGTAGTGTACCTGTCAGATTCAGTACCTGGAAATCTATTTTGATAGACGATTGATGACATTATTTCCGAGTTATGACCCGCCCCCTCCCACCCCTTCTGCTTCTGGGTTTTTTTCATCTGAACATTTTATTTTAATGGAAATTTTTCTTTTTTAAAAGTAAAGGTCTCTGTGAGGGGCAAGTGAAGATCTTTGTGTTTTTTAAACATGTTTGAAAAAGTGGGTTTTGTGTAAAAGTGCTTGTGCAACATAAAAGTTTAGATGAAAAAATGTTTAGAATCTTTTCTTTATTATTATTATCGTTTTGCAGCAGCGTCAACCAGACACCAAATACACAAGCGAACAAGCAATAAAATATAAATGTTTTCATTTTTCTCAATTGCTTTGGCCCAACGCCCACAATATTTGTAATGTTCTTTTAACTACAGAAGCATTTGCTAAAACATATGCATAGAGCAAAACCTTAAGGTTCACTTCCAAAAATGCATACCTCACTCTAAATCTTCAACTCATGTTTCACAATTGTTTAAATGAATTGAGTGTCATCAAAATGATGTCCCATTAGAATTTAATTTTGTAACGTTACCACTAAAACTAACAAGCTAACTAGTTTTACAACTGGCAACATCGGATTCAACATTTCATGTTTGTAAAGTTATCTACCCAATGTTTCCCTAAGTTATATGGCCACAGATGAGCATCTGGTGTTTATTAGGTAACATTAGTTGCCAACAACGTTTCTGAAGGACTCAAGTAATACAATCAAAAGGTCTGGTTTTGTTTTGTTTTTTTTACCATTGGGAAGATGTGGATTTAATCTGTTTTACCCACAGTCTGTGTTTTTAGCAGATCATGATCAGTAACTTACAGCCTTAAAAAATATTTTACAAAAAACGTGCCATCGTGGGTGTCCATTACAATGTCTGCTAGAATCGGAATACTTAATTTGTAATATGTATTTGAATATAAATACATTTTTACGCAAATAAATAACATGAACTGCATTAGCTGGCATTGATTGACAGTGAAGGTAGCCAGCTATCATGCAGGCACACACAGCTATATTTAACTTTTTTGAACTGAATAAAACAGGCAGATATGCAATGCTGGAGAAATTGAAGATGAAGCTGGGCTTTTAAAAAATATAAACTGAATGCTAAAGAATGGTAAATAGCAGCATGTATATGTGTTTTGTGGCTTCATAAAAAAAATGCTTTTTATATCTTGTGTTATTGTTACATTAGCTGTAAAGATGAATGCGGAGAAGTGTCTGAAGGCTGTATATTATTCACCAGAAAATCCAGGCTCTTATGGTGGGAAAGAACGATTGCAAAGGGGTTTGCTGGAAACAGCAGGACATAGGTTGTCTGACAAGAAATTTACAGAATGGTTGTCTGGGGAAGATGCCTACACTTTACACAAAGCTGTCAGAGTTCCAATAGTGTTAGTGAGAATTGGTTCGCAATGGCGGGCCAACTTAGTAGAGTATGTCCAGTTTATCTGAACATAATGGTAATTAATCATAAAAAACTATGTTTTAATGTTAAATGTTTGCATTTGCTGAAAGCCTCAAAAGACGTGAACATCAGGCCTGCTCTCCATCAAGGTATCAGCACATAAGAGAATATTTATTTTGTAACGAGAGCTAGCTGGCTAGCCTAGGGAACTCACTTTGTTAGTGTTTATGACTCGCCTAATAAACTAGCCAGCTAAAATAGCTGGCGATTTATCTGTAAGTTTTCTGCTTATCTACGCTGACCAAGCTGGGCACCGTTGCTTGACTGTATCCGACACCTTTTCAGAAATTGCCAAGAAAACAATTTATGTTGGCCCAACATTGGCTCAATGTCACACTCCAACATTGGCCAATGGTTGTTTTTGGCCATCGGTTCGATGTTGGCCCAACCATGACGGCCAATGTCGTATTCCTTGGTTTTTACGATGGTGGCCCAACCGTTTATCTGCACAGATGGCCCAACATTGCCAGCTAACTATAATCTGCACTGGTTATAGCATTTGGTTCTGAAATGTAGGACTGCCCAAAATTGCAGTCCCATTATTTGATGGTAAGCACGGATCTAATGTTGCTAGAGTTCCCCCTGCTCTTACACTTTACTTTTACATTTTAGTCATTTGGCAGACACTTTTAATCCAAAGCGATTTACAAGTACATAGGTTCTTCCACAAGTCAAGGCATCACATCCATAACTGGGAAAATACATAGGAAGTGCTGTTCTAAACATATAGTCATCATAAGTGCAAATTTCTTTAAAAAATTTTCTAGACAAGAGGGATAGGGATATCAGAAAGGGGGGTGGGGGCTTACACCTCCTGCTTAAGGAAAATGCAAAGAAAACATATGTCACACCTTGCCTATCTATCTAGTGCTACCTGCACTTAAAATATTGGTGCGCATCTACTTTGCGGTTTATGGTAAATCATGTTTTAATGACAATATACAGCTGAAAACTCCACTACTCGCTCCTTCAATACTCCAAATGATATCGTTGGTTATTTTGTTTCTCTTTAAACATTCAATAATAAATATAATAACCTTGAATACTCCAAAATGGCCATTCTGTTTAATGCATGATTTTTTAAATTCCATAAAAATCAAAAGAACAGTTTTCTACATTCCATTATATTCATGAAAACCACCTCAGCAGATATCTGTGCCTTTGATACCATGCATTTCCATAGTGGGTATTTAGAATTATGGGATAGCAAATTCCAAAATATTCACTATTAATTCAATACATGAGACAATTTAAAAATCAATTAAATATTCTATCAAACTGTTTTCAGAAAACACCATGAGATTCTTGAAGATCACTAACCAACTAGGACATTGATAATAGATTTTTACTGTAGGAATTTGGAATTATGGGATTACCAAATCCTCCAAAATGGCAATTGTATTAAATACAGTCTACTCTGAAAGTATTGGAACAGCAAGGCCAATTCCTTTGTTTTTGCAATAACTGAATACATTTTGAATAAAATTGAATACTTTAATTTCCTGGTATTTTAAAACCCCACGCTAACCCAACAACGGAATTTAGTGTAGGCCGAAGGTATCTGCTGAAGCGTGGGAAGCTAAGCGGAGAGCCAGGGGCGACCAAGGGTAGAACCCTTTTAAACCAACACGCGAACGTGTTCGTCACTAAATCCCAGGGAGAACAGAAATAGGGATACCCACCTAGGGACAGGACTTCTCCCGGAACAATGGGAGGAATAGAAATTAAACAAACCAATCTTCTAAATCGCAAACAGAAAAGTAGCTCAAAAACGGCTAGAGAACGTAAAACAACCCTAAATACACAGGGCGAACCAATAACTTTGGTACCGTGCCAAATAGCTGGGCACTAAGTGAAAACCAAAATAAAATACAACCTAGCGAGAAAAGCTAGGCACGAAAATAAAAACCGTGAGACGCAGCTCGGGACAAAAATGCAAACCAAAAGACAACACCGGGGAGAATGTCCCTCTACCGTCGACTCACACGGGTCCAAAAGAAAAAACAAAACCCTTGAGGAAGGCGCCAGCACACACAACACTTCCAGCTGTACGCCTTCCTTACCTTTTCGATATTTCTCTTTCTTAGCAATGAGAGAATTACCCTCCAGCACCATACCTGACTCGTATAGGTTTAGAGCAGTGGTCTCCAACGCTGGTCCTGGAGAGCTACTGGGTCTGCTGGTTTTCGTTCTTACCCTGCAATTAACTATAATCAACTGCTCTAATTTAACCTGGTTACCTGGGTCTCAACAGGTGCAGATTTTAAGGTGAAAACAAAAACCAGCAGACCCAGTAGCTCTCCAGGACCAGGGTTGGAGACCCCTGGTTTAGAGTCTACCGGGTGCTTTACCGGCTTTGTGCCAAGGGCGAACGATTGAACACAAAAGCACTGAAAACTAGTCCATGCTGGTCTTAAATACTCTCCAGGGAGGTAATTCCCCTGGAGTAAACGAGGAACAGGTGGAAACAATGATCCTCGGCCCTCTCGTGGCACCAGTGAGAATTACCTCCCACCATGACATCTGCGTGCTTGTCCTTCTGGTGTTGCCGAAAGTATGTTAATAGGGTTAAATAATAATGACTGCTATGCAGAGAGTCTAGATCAGCCAATAAATAAACCACATTACAAAGACAGTAGTCCCACTCTGCCTTCCACTCTCTACTGGTCCGGGGCGGCTGATCAAGAATCTCCACAATAGGGCCAATACATTTACCTTTGTTATCTGACTCCATTGGAAACTAGAATTTAGAATTTGGTTTTAATCAAGCGTGAAGCTCTCGACTCTTACCTGCGCCACCATTACTCAATATATGCTCCCGGGATTAGGACTATTGCTGAATCTCAGTTCAGTGGAGAACACAGAGGTTGGGGGTCTAGTCAACACAATACATGCCTTAGATTTTGCATAGATGTGAACCCAGGTCGGTGTGCATTTAGAGGGCTCCTGTTACGATCTTCCACTACACACTGACACTGAATATGCAAAGTGTGGGAAGCCTGTTACGATCTTCTTCTACACACAGATATAGAATGTGCACAATGTGGGAAGCCAGTTTCAATCTTCCCTGATTGGTTTGTCTCCCTCCCTTTTATCCCCAATCACACATTTGAACCAGGCGGCAGTGCCATAAATTAACCTGGAGGGGTGGTCAAATCTGGAATTAAACCCCCACCTTTGGGGGTTGTTAGAAGGGAAGAAACAGATGATTACCAGAGAGGACATATCATTTTTCCCTTGAGTTATTGAAGCTATGGTTTATTAAACACCATTTGGTATGAAATGTATCTCATCGGATTCCTTGATTTTACCGGATCACATCCATACCAAACAGATTATCCTTATGTCTTATTATGTGGTAGTTGTCACAAAAAGCTATTATTAATCCAGGCGAGTAGTGAAGAGTGTCATGAAAGAAGTGTGCAAATGGAAGCATTGAGGGAGTGTCCTGAGTCTTTCCCATAGGGGTGACCAGGTGTTGAGTGAAGGAGACATTCCTTTCCCATGGCTTGGCCCAGGGCTTAATGACCCCTCCGACCTAAAAGCCCCCAGAACACACATACAACCACAGTCCATCTTCCCTTTATCTCAGTCTTTCCCAGATGTATTTGGGAGTTTTTGTATTATGTAGTAAATATGTTGTTGTACCTCTCATGGTAATATACCTTGTGATTTTGGATAAACCTGATTTGCGTGAATTAAAGGAAAGGAGACAAAACCCCAGATTGCCTGGTTTATTCTCCTTATCCCCAAAATCCAGGCCTTTGTTCTTGACCATAAAAATGGGTCAACCATTTTGAATTTAGAGCCAAATCCCCAGCAGGAAGTGAGACCTTGGTCAGGGGGCTAATGCAAATGGCTTCTACAGAGACAGATTTCACACAGTTTCCCCTCGGCTCCTGGACGGTTATGCTGTCCTAGGTATACTGCTACGAAAATTAGACCATTGCACCAGTTGCACTGAAACAATCAGAATCACACAAAACATTATTATATTCTGATCTGAGATTGTCATGAAACATTTCTGTGCTTCAACCTGCAAGGAATGTCAGAGAAGGGGGGGCTCCACAGGGGCCCAGGAAGACAGTCCCTCCAGGAACCACACTCTAGTTTTCCCCCACAGGCATGGGTGCCAAAAGGTGGGGGCTAACAGTGTATGGGGGGGAAGTCAGCAAGCTGACCAGCACACTGAGTGATGATACTAGATGTTAATTATATCCGCCTTGCAGTATTTACACCTTGATTTGTTAAACTACTTAGAACATAGCGCATTTCGTATCAGACCACCCAATTTTTAAGTGAGCAAAACTTAATATTTGGTAGCATATCCCTTACAATAACTGCATAAAGCCTGCAACCCATTGACATCAGCAAAGTGCTGCATTCTCCCTTTGTGATGCTTTTCCAGGCTTGTACTGCAGCCTCTTTCTGTTGTTATTTGTTTTGGACTTCTCCCTAATGAAGTCCTTTGTTGTGTTGTCAGTGCATTTTGGGTCATTTTCTTGCTGCATGATGAAATTTGTTTGGACACATTTCTCCGTAATTTGGCAGAAATGTTTTTGTAGATTTCTGAATTCATCGTGCTGCTACCATCATGAGTTACATCACCGATAAAGATTAGTGAGCCCACCCCAGAAGCAGCTATGACACTTCCTCCACCATGCTTCACAGATGAGCTTGTATGTTTTGGATCATTTTGGAGAAGATCGCTTCTTTCTCCACACTTTGGCCTTTCCATCACTTTGGTAGAGGTTAATCTTGGTTATCAGTCCATAAAACCTTCAGAACTTTTGTGGCTCATTCTGTTCTTTGCAATTTCAATCTCGCCTTCTGATTCTTAGTACTGATGAGTGCTTTACATCTTGTGGTATAATGGTAAATGGTTAGCATTTATATAGCGCCTTTATCCAAAGCGCTGTACAACTGATGCTTCTCATTCACCCATTTATACACACACTCACACACCAACGGCGAGGGTGGGGGATCGAACCGGCAACCCTCCGACTGCCAGACGACTGCTCTTACTGCCTGAGCCATGTCGCCCCCAATGACTTTGCTTCGGTATAGCCGCGATATTGCCATTGTTATTTACAGTTCCGAAGACCCAAAAATGCAGACCAGGGGATATTCCAAAAACATTGTATTTATTAGTCCAAGTCCAAAGCCAAGAGATCACAAGACAACAATGCCAAAACGAAATGCAAAACAAAAGTCGAAAAAACAAGCAGGGGTCAAAAGAAGGCAGAGGAGAAGTGCTAGGCAAAATCAAAGTCGTTGAAATCCAAAACCAAATCAACAGAAGTGCAAACAAATCAACGGGACTAGGCAAACTCGAAAAACAGGGTTGTCGTAAAGAATCTCAATTAGATAGGCATACTGGTAACTCGGCTCTGAATAATGATCAACATTCTGCCAAAGAACAATGCAGAGACTGAGGTTTAAATACATGAGGGAAGGTGACAAACTAGGCGGGGCTTGGGAGAGAGGTGGGATAAACCAATAGACAACAGGTGGAAAACATAATGATACAAAAACTAAAGGGGAAACTAAAACGCGGACTGGATACACATAGACCAACACGTAATACAGATGGCTCCAGATTAGGGAGTGGACATTTGCATAGAGTTAGGAGACATAGTCATAGCGAGAAGCAGGTGCAAACACTTCGCTGAAACTAAATAATCAATAGAACAGAGATGCGGAGTTACAGAGCAGAGTTGAAATGGGAGCTAGCGTTAGTAAATTAGTTACGTGCTTAAATCTAAATTACCCAAAATAAGTGACTGTCAGTTAATCATTTTGACAGACAGTAAGTGTATTAATATAATTAGTACTGTACAATATCTATATTAGTAGTTGTTAGTAAGTATAGTGCTATACAACATTAACTAGTGAGGAATGCAAGACTGGGAAGGAATGTTGAAACCCGGAAATCTCCGAAACCACCCGAATAGTGCAGCACGCAGACAGGGGAGGGACTTGGGCCTAGAAAACATTCAGACACAGACATCACAGGGGACGACAAATGCAATGGACAGTAATGGCATATGAATATGAATGATATGAATGATAATAAATAAATAATAACAAGAATAATACTAAACAAACAGACAAAACCCAGGAACATTATAGCTACTCTCTAAGTCTTTTGCGAACAATTGTGAGACGGGTGCGTGGGGGTTGGACCCAAAATGCACGACTCAGAAACAATAGTAATATAAAGACCCCTCAGGGCTTTATTCGGGACGAATCCCAGGAGAGTAGTCAACACAAGCAAAGTCCATACACGTAGATCCAGCCAAACAAATACAAAACAAACAAAAAGCACGGTGCCGAGGGAAGAGGCAATCTCGTAGTCGGTAGGCGTGCAGGGAGGTCCGGTAGCAGGAGAGCTGTCAGCGGGGCAGATGAACAGACGGACGGCAGGCAGAGGCGTAGTCGTGGACGAAGCGGGAGTCGAAACCATGAAACAATCAGCGGGGCAAAAGTACAAAAACGGTAGGCGGGGACGTAGTCAAGAACAAAACGAAGGTCACAAAACAGAAATCAATAATCGATGGTCAGTAAACAGGCGTGGATCGTAACGTGTAATCAAACAGTAAATAATGCTCAAGAGTTGCGTGAAAAAACAGAGGCAGACAATTTCGCAGTGAACAGTTGCGCGACTGGGCTATAAATGCAGGTGTAGACAGGTGTAGACAATTAGTAAGAGCGTAGCAAGGAAATGGAAAACAGGTGCGATGGATGACAAGTTTAACAAGGAGATTAGTAATCGTTAGTAATAAACCTATCCTGCCCTAGCATTAGTAAATTAGTAAATGACATGCACGAGAAACATAAGGTAACATGAACACATGATTAGTCTTGTTAGTTTCTACCCAATCCTGATCTAGCGTTAGTAGTTTTAGTAAATAGACAAATAGAACATTAGGGGAGTGAAGGACAGAACGAGAGAGAGAGAGAGAGAGAGAGAAAAGGCGGAACGCAAGGTTTGCGGAAAAACATGTAAAAGTGTATGCATAACAACGACCAGTAAAAGTAACAATAAACATACATCGAAACATAACACAAAGCGGAACTAAGACGATAATCACTCAACATAACCAGGTAATATAATCGTACGAAAACATAACTAGACATGACAAGAAATTAAATCGTAACAAGACATAACTAGACATGACGAGAAAATAAATCGTAACAAGAAATAAACTAAACAACATGACAAACCTAGACTAACATAATACATGATAAGACACTACGTGACTAAGACAACATAAATAAACATAAATCAACATAAAACATGGTGAGACAGACCTGAAACGTGACAGATTGATTGAGATACCTTCACCCCTGTCCTGTGGAGATTGTTTGCGATTTGAATGACTGATGTTTATGTCATCAACTGCCAAACCCAAGGCTAAAACCAACAGTAGATATTCAAATCTATGTATTGTTTAACCAATCAATCAAACAGGACACAGCAACAAGAAATACCTGTCAGTCAAATGTTCCAATATTTTTGTTCACCTAAAAATAGGATGTTCTGAAACAAAAGGTGATATATTCTAAGATGTTTAACAAATCTTGATAAAAATACCAGGAAATAAAAGATGACATTTGGATCTATCATCTTTTGGGTACTCCAGTTTCCTCCCACAGTCCAAAGACATGCACGTTAGTTTAATTGGAGAGAATTATGGGATTGCAAAAATTATATTCAATTTAAGGTTTAAGGTTTTAAAAATCTATAAAAAATTAAATCAAATTGTTTTCAGGACACACCATGACAAACACTATGCTAGGTAAACATACCAGGAATGTGGAATTATGGCATTGCAAAGTCCTCCAAAATGGTAACCATATTTTACTACTAACCCAGGTATACATGACATTGATAATATGCATTTTTACTGTAGGAATTTGGAACACTGTCTTGGGTATACATGTCATGAACACTGTCAATTCGTACTGTACGAATTTGGAATTATGGGATTGCAAAATCCTTCAAAATGGCAACTGAATTCACTCCATGCCACTGTTTAAGAATTCATATAAAATTTTAATCAAATTTTCGGGAAACACTATAAGATTCTTGAAGATCATAATCATACATTCCATCGATTCTCTGAATTTCTACTTTGGGAATTTGAAATTATGAGATAATATTCACTATTCAATTCAATACATGACACTATTTAAAAATCCATGAAAAAATAGAATCAAAGTTTTTTCTGGACACCATGATTTTCTTTAAGTACTCTATCCCAGATATGCATACCATTGATTCCGTGCATTTTCACTGTATGAATTTGGAATTATGGGTTGGCAATCTCTGTCAAATTTTCCATTAATTTCAATACATGGCACTATTTCAAAATCCATTAAAAAACTTTTTTCAAGCTGTCAAGACAATTATATTCTGGAAGAGGACCATTCTAGGTATAGATGCCATTGATTCTGTGCATTTTTACTGTAGGAATTTGGAATTATGGGATTAACTGTGCCATAACTGCCATTCAATTTGATAGAAGAGCACCATACCAGGTTATGTTGTAGTTTTCTCAAGCTCCATAAGCATCTGCGAACTGCCATCTTCAGGTCTCTCGACAGATGTTATATGGGGATAAGTCTGCGCTTTGGCTGGGCCTCATTGCCGTCGCCCAAGTCTTGTTGAGGTTGTGTGCACTCTGGAGCAGGTTTTCTCCAAAGATCTCTTGTATTTGGTTGCATTCATGCTTCCCTAAATTCTCCCTGTCCCTGCCTCTGTTGAAGTGCTTGGTGTTCACCAGACAGAGTGCCCAAAGAGTGAATTTTTTTGTCTCATCAGACCAGAGAATTGTTTTCCTTTAAATGCTGCTTGGCAAATGCCATATGCCTTTTATTCAAGTGTCGCTTTGGTCTAGCCACTCTACCATAAAGGCATGATTGATAGAATGCTGCTGAGATCGTCCTTCCTGTAGGTTCTCTTCTAAAGCTCTTTTAGAGTGACCTTTGGGTTCTTGGTCACCTCCCTGACCAAGGCCCTTCTTGCCTGGTTACTCATTTTGGCCGGACAGACAACTCTAGGAAGAGTCCTGGTGGGTATTTTAAAGGTAAGGGTATAAAACCATTTCTATAGCTTTGCTCTAGGGAACACTCAGTTTCATCCTGGTGTCAGCCAAGCTTCATCCCCTGCCGTTTTTTCAGTTCAGCTAGGGAGGACAACCGAAAAATTTATTTCCGGAAATCAACATGAATATTATGATTATTATCTCAGTTTAACCTTAAATTAACGTGTGGTGGACAATAATTCTGCTTAGGTTGAATTTCAAAATGACTGTTTGTGGCTTTTAAGCGCTCATTTTACCAGCATTCCAGCAATATTAATAGATTTCACTGCCATTCCATTGTTTACATTTATGGAGATCGAAAATGGTGACGCAACAATAGCTTTTACTGGTTTACTTCACGCGCTCATACATGGCAGTTGATGGCAGTTCGAACTGTCAAAAGTGTGCTGGGTACTCGGTATGTCCAGCCTTATAAGTCCAAAGTCCCTGGTTACTTTTTAATAGTTTCAATGGATTTTGACAATAGACATGTCAGACTTCAATCATGTTAAGGCTCTCGAGCGTGCGTCAAAGTTTAGGTAGCAAATAACGGTGCTGTATCCTTCTGACGCATTTACATAGCTACAGAACTGTCTGATCACGCCGAATCACTGATAGAAACAAGATGAATTAATGACGATTCAGAAAATGTATAACTTTTAAAGATTTAAATAAATCCTATGGTGGGACTTTTGCCATTTATGGACAGTATGACATAAAATTCCGGTGCCGTCGAACTTAATCGAATGCTTTTATTTATATCGTTCGAATGACCATGTGCCGTTAAAAAGCAAATTGTATGGCTTTGTGCTATTCACGTACGCAAGCTACATCATGCTAACATCGTACAGGGACCAGTAAAGGCTTAGAACACACTAGCACTTAGTTATTGTAAGTTTGATCACCTCTACTGTGAAGTAAAAAAGTGGACAAATTACGTTTTCTGTGAGAAATGTATTGGCGAGCTCACGTGCACACACAGCGGTCTACATTCTAAAGCTCCACTTTGCCCTCCCTAGTTCAGCTATACGGCCTACCAGGTGTTGTTGCAGAATTTCTCATGAACCAAGATGATTGACAGAACAATGATGAGGGAGATGAGATCTAATATGGTTAGGCCTACCGCGGCACTGCAGCCTGCTTTTCTGAAGGGATTGAACCCCCCGGCTTTCCAGTCTGGGTGTGGCATGTTGGGAGCTGAGTTTACTATCATGTGCTTCTTGATGTGTTGATTCTCTTGAGTTTTTAAACTCTGTGAGAACTAGCTGGTCCTGCGTGTTGGTGTAGGTGGGTCTTTCACCCTTATCCCTCCTTTGGTGCTGATGGAGCCCTTTTGCAGTGGCTGGCGTGGACCCGGCCTTCCACTCTCATGGCTGTCGGCGTGGTGAGCAGAACCCGGTGAGGGCCTCTCCACCTAGGCTGGTGCCACTTCTTCCTCCGGAAGTCTTTTATCACCACACAGTCTCCTGGCTGCAGATCATGCAGAGGGCCACTGGCTGACGCTGCGCAGGAGAGCTGCTTGAGCCTGTTGATGCACAGATCTCAGAACATTGGTTAGCTGAACACAGTAACTTACCATTTGAGTGTCTGCCAGGTCCTTGTCGAGCATCAACCCAGGGGGGTAACATCCAGTTCTCATGGGCCACCAACCCTGTCGTGGAGTGGACCCTCTCCCGGATACCTGTGAGGACTATTGGCAGAGGGTTTTTTTACAGCACAAATAACACATTTTTCACAAAAAATGTATGCATAACTTCAAAAACACTGGGAAATTAAAGATACCATTCCCCCTTTTTGACACATGATCCTGTCCATATGTCAATTTAGCATTGTAGGGAAACAAATAGCGTGGAAAATATTGTTTAACCATGGAGCCTTGCCAGACCGTGGACCCGGCAGGTGCTGTCCTATTCACAATTGGCCTGTGTGTGCTGACTGAGAGTTGTGTTGGGTGGGGCTGAGGCAGTGGCCTTTGCAGCAGAATTTCCTTGAGAGATAGCGTCTGGCTGGCCTATGTGAGTGGAACATTTACATATAGCAACAGATGTAGGCAAAAGAATGGCCTCTAGGAAGCAATGCACCAAATGTCGATATTGTATAGCTTTTCCTGAGGAAGTAAGAAAACCTCTGTGTTCCCAAAGTGTTCCAAAATCGCACTACCCCCAAAAGCATATCTGCTGTCAGTGAAAATATTTACAGTTTTACCTTTTACCTTTTACCCAAATAGCAGGTGCATTTGAGACCAAAAAAAAAGTTCAGCAGCCTGGGTAAACAAGTGACCCGGAAGTGGGGCTGACGAGAAATGAGCTGTTTTTTGCTTTAGCAGAATTGCAGCTACTGCATGAGGAACCAAAAATGGGCGATAAGCAACGATCGATGCAGAAGCCGTCACAGCAGAAGCAGCTGCTGAAACTGATCGCAGATTGCTTACAATCCCTTCGTGGGGTGGGTTTTTCGGTTCAAGGGACTCTAACCCCTAGCAGTGTACACTGTCTTTCTGCGTCACAGATTCCGAGACTGTTCTATATAGGGAAGAACCATGTTAGAGATCCCATTCTCGTCGCCAAACTGTTAGGGAAAAATGCCCTTTTTAGCATTTCACAGGTGAGCATCGTCTGATGAAACAGATCCCAGTAAAAACAACGATAGCTATACTTGAGTTTAACTTTCGTATTTATTTGCAAAGAAATGACAGAAAGTGAGAAAGCTTACCGGCTTTCTGATTTGAATCACATAGTAAGACTCTTATACACACTTTTCCAGAAGGGGGGCTTTACCAAAACAAAAAGACATGAAGCTGGCCACTAACATTTATCAGTATTTTGTCTTCTGAATACCCCTTGTTCACCTTGCTGTAAGATCGGAATGTGCTAGCTACCCCCTTCCAGGAGAAGCAGAGACATTAAGGTCAAAGGCCAGTCTGCTGGGAGAGAGACAGAGAAAGACTCCTAGTAAGCACTTAATTCAGAAAGTGGTCTAATAGTATTAAGGATTATCACTGAAAGGTTATTTGTAATCACGTGATTGTCTATGTTAACACACATTTTCAATTAAGAATCAATTAAGAAAATCACCCTTACAGCTTTATACCCTTCTTCTGGCACATTTTTCTAGGATTACAGACTTCCTTGGACTTCATGCAGTGTGAATTATGAGACCTTATATACACAGGTGTGTGCCTTTCTAAACTATGTCCAATAAATTAAACTTGCCTCAGGTGGACTCCAATCAAGTTCCAGACACATGTCAAGGATAATTAAAGCAAACCAGATGCACCTGACAAGAATTTGGAGTGCCACAGCAAAGGGTCTGAATACTTGAATATCAATGAGAGATTTTAGTTTTTTATTTTAAATCATAAATAAGCATTTCTAAAAACATGTTTTAAATTTGTCCTTATGGGTACTGAGTGTAGATGAGCAAGATGTAATTACAAATTAAATCTACAACATAATAAAGTGTGCAAAAAGGTCTGAATATTTCCTAAAGCCACTGAGATTGCCAAGTCATAATTCCACATTCCTACAGTAAAAATGCACGGAATCAATGTATTTGGGATGTGTACTTGTTGCATCCAGAAAAAATGTTTTAAAAAGGGGGCTTGTATTAAATTGAATAGTGAATATGTTTGAAGTTTGCTATCCCATAATGAAAAATTCCCACAGTAGAAATGCAGAAAATCGATGGAATGTGCACTCGCCGGGCACGTTATTAGGTATATTAGACTTATTTTTTCACCTTCCTGCCATCTTTGACCAGTCTAGTCTCCTCTGATGTCTCTCATTAACAAGGCATTTCTGTCTGCAAAACTACCGCTCACTGGAGTTTTAGTTTTGTTTTTTGCACCTTTCTTTGTAAACTCTAGTGTGCATGAATATCCCAGGAGATCAGCTGTTTCTGAGATACTGAAACCACCCCATTTGCCACCAACAATCATTCCATGATCAAAGTCACTTAGATTACATTTTTTCCCCATTCTGATGGTTGATGTGAACATTGACTGAAGCTCCTGACCTGGATCTACATGATTGTATGCATATACAGTACTGGGCAAAAGTCTTAGGCACCTGTATAACATTCTGTACAGATAATATTCTTTCAAAAATAATACAATGAAAAGTCTAAATAAACGTACTATACATTTTACATTACATTTTAGTAATTTGGTAGAATAGTTAAAAACTGAATCAAATCAATATTTTTTGTGACCACCCTTCGGTGTTAAAACTGCATCACTTCTCTGAGATAGCCAACGCTGTCCTGCAGTTCTATAAGACAATCTATAAGTACGGAGGTTGTTCCAAGCATGTTGAAGAACTTGCCACAGTTCTTATGCAGACTTGTTGGCTCCTTGCTTCTGATCTCAGACAGGCTTGATCAAGTCTTCATTGCAAGGAAAACCCCAAGGAATGTTTTGTAAAAACATTCTAAGAAACATTCTTTTGATTAACCGAGTTGTATAAGTTGTATAAATAGCTAACTGATAAACAATTATTTTTCTGAAGCTCAGTTTAATTAAATAAATGTGCTTTTACCACCAGTGACACAAATATTATTGGACTCATAAATAAGATACGACCCCCAGCAGTATCGGTTACACGGTTAATCATTTTCAAAATGGGATAATAACTGTTTACAAAAACTGATGATGATGCATCCCTAGTGCATACCAAGAACAACCTCTAATAATGCTGGGTAGAAAAGTTCCAAGAACTTTCCAGGGGGCTTTTAAAAAAAAGTATTTTGAAGAATGTTGTACAAATTTTCAAATATGTTCTTCTACGAACATTTAAAAAAAACTTGCCACTCCAAACCTTGTAAGTTGTTTCCAACTGTTCAAAGAATATTTAAAAAAGAAAAAATGTTCTGTCTGGGAACAATTAAAAAACTTGCCACTAAAAATGCTTGCAGAACATTTCAAACTAAACTAATAACGTAATGTTAGGGGAACAATCTTGGAACCTAAAATTGTTAGTTGAGTTATCACTCATACACTTTGAAATCATAGATCCACAAAACATATTTAGAATAATAATGTGAAAATCATATGCATGCAATCAATTTTCACAGTACTATTGTTTAAGTGTCATATTCTTTCACACAAATGTGCATAGAGAAGCCTTACATGTTTACATTTTGGAAATTATTTAATGATATTAAAATGACTAATTTAAGAAATGAACAGAAATTGAAGGATACAACTGCATTGGATAGATTAGAGTTTTTGGTCTGTATTGCTTTGTTATTGCATTTGAAATACTGGTTTTGTCACGTTTCAGGTCTGTGTTGCCATGTTTTATGTTTATTCATTTTGTCTGAGTCTCGTAATTGTCTTATCATGTATTTTGTTAGTCTAGGTTCGTCATGTTGTTTAGTTTATTTCTTGTTACGATTTATTTTCTTGTCATGTCTAGTTATGTTTAGTTACAATTATTTTACCTTGTTATGTTGAGTGGTTAGCGTCTTAGTTCCTTTAAGTGTTATGTTTTGATTTATGTTTATTGTTACGTAGACTGGTCACTGTTTAAACATACACCTTTACATGTCTTTCCGCAAACCTCGCGTTCCGCCTTTTCTCTCTCTCTCTTTCTGTCATTCACTCCCTAATTGTTTCCATTTGTCTGTTTACTGAAACTACTAACGCTAGATCAGGATTGGGTAGAACTAACAAACTAATCATGTGTTCATGTTACCTTATGTTTCTCGTGCATGTCATTTACTAATTTACTAATGCTAGGGCAGGATAGGTTTATTACTAACGATTATTAATTACCTTGTTAGAATTGTCATCCATCGCACCTGTTTTCTATTTCCTTGCTGCACTCTAACTAATTGTCTACACCTGTCTATACCTGCATTTATATCCCAGTCGCGCTACTGGTCGTCGCGAAATTGTCTGCCTCTTGTTTACAACGCAACGCTTGAGCATTATTTACTTTTTGATTCACGGTACGATCCAAGCCTGTTTTACCGACCATCGTTTATTGATTTCTGTTTCGTTGACCATCGTTTGTTTTTTGACCACGTTTTCGCCTACCGTTTTTGTACCTTTGCCTCGCTGATTGTTTCATGGTTTCGACTTCCGCATCGCCCTCGACTACGACCCTGCCTGCCGTCCACCTGTACTTCTGCCCCGCTGATGGCTCTCCTGCTACCGGACCTTCCTGCACGTCTACCGACTACGAGTTTGCCTCTTCCCTCGGCACCGTGCTTTTTGTTTGTTTTGTGTTTGTTTGGCTGGATCTACGTGTATGGACATTGCTTGTTTTGACTACGCTCCTGGGATTCGTCCTGAATAAAGCCCTGACGGGACTTTATCTAACCATTGTTTCTGAGTCGTGCATTTTGGGTCCAACCCCCACGCACCCGTTTCAGGTTTACTGCTGCACTAATTTGTAGTAATTTATTTTAATCTAGATAGTGACTGGAAATATGAAGCATGCCTTAGAACTTACCTGAAGGGGTTTAGCCATACAAGTTCTTCAAAATATTACTTGAATTCAAAATGACAAATTGTTTGACAACTCAAAATGGATAATGGAAAGTACCTCGTGGCAACTATCCAAACAAACCCACAAGTAGGAATCTTCAATTGAAATAACAAAAATTCAACAACAACCCTTTACCACTAACCATAATATATAAAATGATATCCAAGAAAAGGTGGACTAATCTGTGATTAAAAATAATTACCATTAATGTCCTGTAAAGTCGCCTCACAGCAAGGAGGTCCTGGGTTCGAATCCCCGTCGGCCAGGGCCTCTCTGTGCGGAGTTTGCATGTTCTCCCCATGTCTGCGTGGGTTTCCTCCGGGTACTCCGGTTTCCTCCCACAGTCCAAAGACATGCAGGTTAGGCTGATTGGAGAGTCTAAATTGCCCATAGGTATGAGTGTGTGAGTGAATGGTGTGTGTGCCCTGCGATGGACTGGCGACCTATCCAGGGTGTATTCCTGCCTTTCGCCCAATGTATGCTGGGATAGGCTCCAGCCCCCCTGCGACCCTGTTCAGGATAAGCGGGTTAAGGTAATGGATGGATGGATGGATGGTCCTGTAAAGTAAATTTTTTCCATGAAGTGTATCTTATATAAAATTCTTAGATAATATATAGTCCATGTGGCATAATCAGTCATTTTGCCTTGGAATGCCTTTTATTTATCTGAAGCCACAACAACTGGACACAGAGGATGCATGACAAAAGTGAGTTACAAATATTGTATACTCTTCCCATTTTTAATGATAAATGAAGTTACTTGTTTTGTCTGTGCTCTTTCTAGACACTGGCTGGTTTAATTGCTAATTGTTAACAGGGAATGAATACATTTGCATATTAATTAGCTCTCCATTTGCATTTTTAATTTGCTGCCTTCAAAGGGTGGGAGATAAAAGGTCGTGCTATTTTAAATAATTTATGCTTTATTGCTGAAAAGATTCTGGAAGGAAGTATGCAGCTGGTTTCTAACCCCTGAGAGCTTTGACTGTATGAAGCATTCTGAAAATTATTTCCACAAATCTAATTAAATTGAAATATAGAATAAAAGAAAGTAGAAAAAACCTCAGCCACCCTGAACTGAGGGTGCTGAAGAGAGAGTCACCAGGATTAGAGAAGAGGAGAGCATACTATAGATTCTCCTGGGATGAGTTCTTTTGAAGTGAATTTTCAGATTCCTTTCCTCTCAGAAAGGAAATCATTTCTTTTTTTACAACATAGCTTTGTCCCAATAAAATAAAAAATGTTGCCAGATAGTTTTATTGTTCTCCTAATTATTGAGCTCAAAAGTTATTTCAGGGACTTGTCTACGAGTGGGCGGGGGTGGGCGTTGCCCACTCAGAGATCAGCCTTGCGTACCCAGAGGAATCTGCCCAGCCAATGAAAACTTTTTTTTTTTTAAATCACCGTTATATCTATTTTTCCGAGCGTTCAGAATTTTCTGTCATTTTGTCATTGGTCATCAAAAAATGCACTGCTTTCCTATGGGCCATTTTGAAGGTGTGTGTGTGCTTAGTCAGTGTCCCTCCTTTACATTATGTCTGTACACTTCTTCACACATGCGGTACAGACATGGTTAAGTGAACTGCAAAATCTGTTTGTAGCTAGCTGCTCTCAGCAATCCAATTAAAACTGTTCATTCTCTCTGGTTCTGATAAGTGATATTAGTAGTCTTGTATAGTTTCATGGTTGAGTTAGCATGTTTTGCAAGCTGCATGTTTCTTTTATGTTCCCAGCTTACTTATTCAGTGGAGTTGGCTTGTTGGATATAAAATAATTTTACAGAAAGCTAACACGATTAGTTTTATTTAGTGAACCAGGTCAATCTTTCAGCATGGATAGGTGCATTAAAAAACAGGCACCCTCAACTCCAATGCATGCTGCCTCCACTGTCAAGCCCAGCACATCGCCTAGCACAAGGGGTTCTTGCCTCGGTGCTCAGGGCAGCAAACTTCCGTCCTCCACAAAAAACAGACACACCATCCTTCAGCCCTGCCATCTCCACTCCTGACTTAAAATTGGCTGAAAAGGCAATCCATATTTAAGTAGTTATCCCAAGCACCCATTCAGACAAACTGTGAGAAGCTTTCGTGCAGGCTGTTATCAGTCTCGACCATGGCTAGAATATTCTGTCCGGCATGATCCCTTCTTTTGCTTTGCATGTTGCAAATTCCAAACAAGCTTACATAATTGGAAGCGAGTGCTTGAACGAGACAGTGGTTTCCTTGAACATGCCTCTAGTAGTCCTTACGTTAGAGCGATGTCTGCATGGCAGGAATATCAGTGTCACTCAGAGACAGGTGAAAGTATCGTGCAGCTACTGGGTCAAACCCAGATAGAAAAGAACTGGTACTATGTTAAAAGCATAGGCAAAATCATTCAGTTTCTCACTGTAAATGAGCTCGCTCTCCATGGGCATTCCATCATTCTATTCTATTGGCAGCCCTGTGCATTCTATTCTATTGTAGCCTACTGAAGATCCAAACCAAAATTTGCTCAGGTTTTCCTCTTTAGTTCATCATACAAATTCACATCATAAAATCTAAATCTAAATTTTACAGTTTCATTTCTTTTTTTATTATTCTCACGGTAATGGCCCCGGACCCCCTTACAAAAATGTAATGCTGTAATTAGATTAATTTTGTCCTTCCCCATCGGTTGCAAAATGAAACTACATCCTTGTTTACATACATTGCCCAGTAATCCAAATGCCCACCCAAAGATGACATCCTAGTGACACCTCTGTTCATGAGTTCAGGACTCAGAACAAAACTTAAAGACCAATTTACTTATAGAAATGTCTCCAAATTACCCCTATGGCGACTCTACTACAAAATTCTAACACGAAAGGTTTTATTGAAGTTAATTCCATAATAAGGCTGCCAAGAGACCTTAAGTGTGCCATTGAGGTTCACACAGATGACAGATGTGTTAGGCCCTTTTGACATCTGGCTTTGAGGCCCTTCCAGTGGAACAGCAGAGGAGATTATGATGGAGGATTTCAAATCCATTTGCACTGCACTGTGATTACCCCAAATTCCCTTTATGAACACTTATGATAATCAACAGTAAATCTCTATCATCCGGCGCAAATCTCAGAGTGATCTGGTTTCTTCCCAAGGCGGGATGAAGGGTTTAGTAAGAGGGAGAGAAGCTGTTATATCACAGGCAAAAACTATGTTCAACCATGTCCTTATTCCATTTTCCGGGTCTGGCCTGGAGTCAATCAGCTTTTATCTTTAACTTTGAATTTCAAATAAAACCACATTTATTTTTGTTCATAGGGACAAGCAGAGGTCTTGGAGAAGTATGACTGTGAAGAAAACGGGAAAAGGAATTCATGCACTGTATTTGTCTAGTCAAGTGTTGACCATATCCAGGCCACTATCCCTGACTCAGAAATGTTTTACGGTTAGCTGATTACAACCAAGCCTCAGCCATAGAGACAATCCTTTCCCTGCAGGGAACTTGGCTGAAAAACAAGGGAAACTACTGAAAGTGAACCTGGGTAAACTGGGTAACACTTTATAATAAGGATCCCTTATAAGTAATTTATAAGTTACTAGTTCATGATGAACTAATCATTAACAAATTATTTAAATACATTTGTAAATAATTAATAAATCAGGTGTTTGTATATAGATAATATGTTGTAAGACATGAACTAACTAATGAACTAATCATGAATAAAACATGTGCAAATGATTTGTAAAAAAATTAATTATGTTAACTAAACATTTATATGATTTGTAGATTACTTTTTCCAACAAATCAATAAATACATTTGTAAATGATTAATGAATACTTTGTTCATATATAGATAATATGTTGTAAGTCATGAAGTAAGTAATGAATTAAACCTGAATAAAATATATGTAAATGATTTGTAAACAATTAGTCATCATGTTAACTGAACATTCACAAATAATCTGTCGCTGATCTATGGAACATATTTGAAAATGGTGCCACCATGCACCTTGCTCCTGCCAAATGGTAGAAGCTCAGCAGGTATGGGCTTGGTTCATAATATGGATGGAAGACATCTAGAGAAGTTTCTGCTGGAAGTAGGTGGCATTCCTCCCTCTGGTCAAATAGGCCCTGACGCAGTGATGTTTGAGAGGCCATCTTTCAAATGAGACATTAAACCATGACACTGACACTCATTGCAATGACTAGGTGGTTCCCTCATTTCCTGGCTAACTTAGATGATGCGGCATGTGTTTGGTTCAAAACCTGTTTGTAAATTAAGTTTTCAATCTACAATTTGACACATAAATGCATGCTCGTGTAAATATTTGTAAAGGTTTTTAAGAAGGCAAAAATAATTGGCCTAAAAATGTGTATTCAACTTTGTTATGCATGGTCTACCCTTTTCAGTTTCTCACCTGTTACACATGATATATAAATGTAGTAAGGAATAATTTACTAACCATTTACAAAGCTTTCTACAGCCCCTAATCTAAAGTTGCAGCAAACAATCATACTTTTTAGTCTGGCAAACAGTTTTGGGATCCATTCCTTTTGGGACCAAAGGAGGAAATATATAAAAAATTGACAACACAATATTAACAGATTTATTGCAGAAATATAACCACAAAAATATTGCCACAAGTTTCACCTTTGTACTAATATTTTGGTCAAGTTCAAAGTCCCATTATATGTTTAAACTTGAGCTTCTCCAAAACATAACACCCAGAAATTACACTGCCATGAACAAAGTATTTCCCCCCTTCCTGATTTCCTTATTATTGCATATTTGTCACACTGAATGGCTCCAGATCTTTACGTAAAATGTAGTATTCTACAAATAGTAAAATAATTACTAATAACAATTATTTAATGAAAACTGTCCATATTAATGACACCCATATCACCCATGTGGGTGGCCTGTAGCGTAGTGGTTCAGGTAAATGACTGGGACACACAAGGTTGGTGGTTCTAATCCCGGTGTAGCCACAATAATATCTGCACAGCCGTTGGGCCCTTGAGCAAGGCCCTTAACCCTGCATTGCTCCAGGGGAGGATTGTCTCCTGCTTAGTCTTAGTACGTCGCTCTGGATATGCCAATAATGTAATGTAATGTAATGTGAAAAAATGATTGCTGCCAATCTGCCAATTAACCAAATTTAACACAAAACATCTAAACATCACTGAAATTGAACCTTACATCAACGTTCCTAAAAGCACTATCGAAGAAAATTCAAGAAGAAATTAGGAAATATCTTTTGAAATACACTCACTGAACACATTTAGGAACATCTGGACACCATCTCTGTCATGCAAATATCTAATTAGCCAATTACGTGGCAGCAACTCACAGCATAAAAGCATGCAGATATGGTCAAGAGGTTCAGTCGTTTTTCAGACCAAACATCATAATGAGGACATAACCTTGTGTTGCAACAGGCATAGGAGCATCTCTGAGCACTCAACACATTGAACCTTGAAGTGGACTGGCTACAGCAGCAGACCAATAAGTTTAATAAGTACCTAATAAAGTGGTAACTGAGTGTATATCACTCTGGAAGGAATAGTGGAACAGTGGTGAATCTTCCCAGGAATGGTCAGTCTCTGCTAAGGTTAGTGTTCATGACTTGACAATAAGAAAAAGACAGGGATTCATGGGTGAGTAGTGAGGCTGAAACCAGTGCTAACAAAGAAAAACCTAAATGCTCATCTTCCATTTGCAAAAAAAACACCTGGATGATCAGCACTTGGTATAATGCTGGACAGATTGTACAATCTGACAAAAATGGATGATCACTGATGATGGACCCTCTCCTAGCATGGTGAGCAATGTGTGGAATTAGTTCTCTTCTTGTCCTCCTTTCCACTAAGCGGAGAACTGGTTGGGAAGATTTGCCTCCACGGTTTCCAATCCCAAGCGTGCCAAACACCCACTTCCTCCTCTTCGATCCACCATCCATTCGACCCCTTCCATACTGTGTTACAGTAAAACATCTTCCATACTGTGTTACAGTAAAACATCTTCCATACTGTGTTACAGTAAAACACCTTCCATACTGTGTTATGGTAAAACATCTTCCATACTGTGTTACAGTAAAACACCTTCCATACTGTGTTACAGTAAAACATCTTCCGTACTGTGTTACAGTAAAACACCTTCCATACTGTGTTACAGTAAAACATCTTCCATACTGTGTTACAGTAAAACATCTTCCATACTGTGTTACGGTAAAACATCTTCCATACTGTGTTACGGTAAAACATCTTCCATACTGTGTTACGGTAAAACATCTTCCATACTGTGTTACGGTAAAACATCTTCCATACTGTGTTACAGTAAAACATCTTCCATACTGTGTTACGGTAAAACATCTTCCACGGACCCCTTGCCGAGCTCAGACCTCACGTTCCCACGAGCAGTACCCCACGAGGAGGTGTCGGGGACGAACTCAAGTACTCCGAACGTTCTGGAGCCCTGGTAAGTTCTACTGAACTTCCAGCCCAGTCTCGAAGTGAAGGGTGTGATGCAAATCTGGTATTTGATGTCCTGTATTCAATGTATTCCTCTAAAGAATCTTTATCACATATGATTATAGTAAGATATACTTTATTATAATCAATCAAAAGAATAGAGTTATACAGATTACAGTGTAAATATCATCTTTCAGTTTGCTGATCACAAGCAAGTTACATATACCCCTTTAGCTCTTTCTAATTTACCTTTCCACCATGATGTTTAAAAGTCAAGGTACACCCCTCAAATACCCATCATCCTCTTATGGCTCCCCCTTCACGGAGATAAAAGCTACTGAACTTCCATTAATACAATGGGTACGAACACCCCTAAAGTCTACTACTTATTTATATCGTATATAGTATCTTACTAAAAAATAAAAGACATAAAAATGAAAGGAAACTTAAAATGTATTACTTCTATGTACTACTTTTCCTACTTTTACAAGTAATATAGATTATAATTACCACCCATGCCCTAAATATAGCCATCTCGTTTTCTGCGGGATTTGATCCCTCCTCCTTGCTGTTGATGAGCTCTTTGAACAGCTGCATTGGTTTGGGAATCTGGGGCAGGATCAGGACCCAGACTTTCGAAAGACGTGACTTTGCACTTCGTATTTCTCCTGCCTGTTGTATGGGATGTGCACTGGTATGTCTTCGAACACGTCGGGGGTTTTGCAGTGCTGCCGCAGCATATGCCTCTCCTCACTGACACTGAGGTTAGGGGGGGAGGCTTCAGGTTCTTGCGTGGGTCCAGCAGGAAGGTGTTCTGTAGCGTGGAGGAACCCTGCGTCCCGTCTGTTGGCCTCCAGGTGCAGTTCACGGCTCCAAGCATGTCGTAAAAGCCCTTTAACTCTTTCACCAGCTTTTCTGTATGATGAGGGATGTGCGTGAACACCTCTTCGACATCAGTCCCGCTGCCACAACTTTTGGGCTGAGTCCGCACCGCGTACATCACTCCTCTCTCCATATCCATACTCCAGCTTGACTACAGCTGTCTTGCATTGCTCTCTCTTCAACAGCCCATAGATATCTTCTGAAGCAAAATTCTAAGATCCCATCCTAAGGTCTAAAAGCTTATTCCTTATATATCTTTTTTGCATACAAAACATTTATCTCTTATGTAACTTGTTTTTTAGTGACCATATTCATCACTTCTGTTTTTCCCACTGTCATTTTCTCATACCTCAAAAGAAATTTCCCCAATACTTTATCTCATGTGCCCCTCCGGTTGGGAATTTCCACCATCTTAATATACGAGTGGAAAAACACTAGCTCTTATGTAATTTTTTAATGAACCTATTCATCACTGGTATTTGTCTCCCTGTCATAATCTCTCCTTGGACTCTCTCCAAACTTTGACTTCATACAAGCCAGAAGTTAGTGCCCTCCACCATCTCAACACACTCTTCAGGTGCCCCTCTCCGCGGCGCCTTAAGGGATCTACAAAGGACATCCAGCCAATAGCTGAGTGTAAATCATCCCCCAACTTCTTCTATAGTCAGTCCTTTGAATCTATCCGATAAATTATTTGTGCTATAATCAGGAAGGCCCTTGAAGCCTCTTAATCTTCTTTCGGTATTGACATCCCTTCCGTTTTCCTTATTTTTTTTCTTTAGCCAGGCATTGTGCCCCTCCCCTGTAGGGTTGGGGTATTCTCAGTCAGAACTTTAACCTTGCTCCTTAAAACCCTAAATCTAAGTCCCCCGACTTCAGACTCCTCTACTGACAAATATGGCTGCTCATTATCTCTGAACCACACATTTTTCTTCTTACGGGCATTCTTACTACCACCTCAATGGCGTGTGCGAGGTGTTAACAATGCATTCCTTCCAAACCCATCCCCCGTCAATCTCTCATCAGGGGGGCCTAGGGCCGGGTCCTCGACACTGTGTTACAGTAAAACATCTTCCATACTGTGTTACAGTAAAACACCTTCTATACTGTGTTACAATAAAACAAAAGATTGACATTGAGTCAGATTCATTGATGTGACAAAAATTGCAGGTAATCGATTTTCATGGTTACGAAGTACTCATCACCATCAATGATTTTCCACAATGGTGACATGGATAGAGTGGCTATCTTAATTTTCAATTGATAGTTAATGCTTATAATAAGACTTGCCTTTCTTTTATGTCGGAAGTGACTCTCATCTTTTACGATGAACTGCCTATGTCCTCCTACATCCTCTTTGCCTTCTGAATCTCTCCATTGCCACCACACACACCTCCCGTACTTTCCTGGCCATCTTTGATAATGTGGCCGAACTCCCTGCTATATTGTTGGCGATCATGTCAATCTGTCGTGACCCTGGGAAAACCTTGAAAAAACAGAGTTGGAAAAAAGTCCAACAGAACTCAATGATTCATTGATGCATGGTACAAGAGGACCCAAGTGCACAATAAACAGTAAGTAAATACATAAATAGATACATAAATACTATTAGATGTATTAGATGGAAAAAACATTTTATTTTACAGAAAATAATTCGTATTTCATTACATAGTAGCATAGTAGCATATTGCTAATAGACTCATTTTCAGGTAGAAACTTGATTGAGGCTGTCTGGGAGTATGTGAAGAGCCAGAAGCAAGTGAGACAGCCAAAGTCTGCAGAAGAACTGTGGCAAGTTCTCCAACACGCTCGGAACAACCTACCAGCCAATTTTCTTTGAAAACTGCAGGACAGTGTCCCCAAGAGAACTGTTGCAGGTTAAAGGTGGGTGATCACACCAGATAATGATTTGACTTTATTAACTATGTAATGCTCTTTATAGTAACTTTTCTTGATATTTAGAACATTATTTTTTTTGTTTTCATAGCATCTTAACTGTACAGAATTACAGTTTTGCAAAACTACTTTGCAAATACTGTACAGTATATATGTTAACCTGATCACATGATCATATGTGAAAACTTCAAGTTTCAATTTGTGAAGACATTAAAATGATGGGAAAAAATATATTCACATATGAAATATACGCATATGAAGAATCCACATTTGAAAGCTTATTTGAAAAGAAATTACATGAACATCTACATTGAGGTATTTGGAACAAAAAGTAATTGGACATTTGACTTCTCAGCTGTTTCTGACTCGTGAGGTGTATTCAATCTTATAATCTTAATATGCATATAAGAAAGCTTTCAGTATCTATTCTTGATTCTAGGCTTTTGAATGCCATTGCTGTCTGTTATTGGCATTTGTCAGTAGACTAACCTGTACAGAAATATCATCCAGTTAAAAAGGACATACTTTACAATGGCTGAAAATTGACTTGTGTCTTATTGACCTCTTCCTGTTTCTGCCCCTGTGGTTGGTCTTCTGACACCTCCTGGATAAAAAATGCAATATGAAAAACAACGACATTAATCAGATATATTTAGCTTATGTTGTGAAATTTAAATAGCATTGTACTTTAATAAACATTGTACTCCAGCTCATTAGTTCTAAAACTGCAGGTTCAGGCACAACCATGTAACTCTAAAATACTGTAGAACATGGCTTCTGTCTCAGATAATTATAATGACACAAAATCACTTGGTTTAACTCATTTAGCTGATTTACACAATGAGAATCATCTATGTTCAATAGGCTCACATCAGAGTAGAGGTAGTTGGAGCAAGCACTACAAACGCTGCAGCTGCAAATTGGGATGGCGACGTTCCACCCCTGCGGGCCACAGTGGGCTAAACAACAGTTCCACTAGGATGGCTAGACTGGTCAAAGCTGACAGGAAGGTGACAGAAACGCAAATAGCCACATATTACAACAGTGGTATGCAGAAGAGCATCTCTGAACATACAATGCCTCATAACTGTAAGTGGATAGGCTACAGCAGCAGAAGTAAAAAAAATAAGTAAAATAAATGCCTAATGAAGTGCTCAGTATGTCCCTATAGTAAGCATTTGAAATTTATCGTCCTATTTGCAGCCAGTTGAGAATGTTCTCCTCGTAGTGCGTCACACAAGGATAACCTGTCATGGGGGAGGTAATTCCTATTGTGACCATCAGAGGGCCGAGGATCATTGGGAACACTTGTTCCTCATTTGCGCCAGGGGAATTACCTCCCATGAGAGCATTTAAAGCCAGTCCTGACTAGGCTTCAGTGCTTGAGTGTTATCTGTTCGCTCTGACATTCAGCCGGTAAAAGCACAAGGTAGACTCTTGTCGTTCAGAGTCAGGTACTGTGCTGGTGTGTGTTATACCCAATTTATACAAACAACAATTTAAGGTAAGGAAGGCGTGTGGTTAAGGTATTTTGTTACCAGCGCCTTCCTAAAAGGGTTTTCTTTTGTTTGGGCTCGGTATTTGTATTTTGGTTTGCCTTTTTGTCCCAAGCTGCGTCTCGTGGTTTTATTTTCTTGTTTAGCGGTTTTGTGCTAGATTGTACTTTCTTTTCAATACTCTTGGTGTACTCTGTGCTCGCCTTTAAGCACAGTTATCAGTTGGTATTTTCGCCCTGTGTTTTAAGGGTCGCTTTATTTTCTCCAGCCGTTTTTGTTGGCTTTATTTCTGTTTCTTTACTAAGAATCGCCTACGGGTTAGTTTTTGTTCCTCCCGTTGTTTGGGAGTAGGGATTATTTTCTGTTCTGTTTTGGTCTTGGAGTTGAGGGGCGATACGCGTTGTGGGTTCGCCCTCTAAGGACTAGTCTCAGTCGCGACTGGCTCTCCCCACTACCCCCACCCTTACATAACCACTCCCCTATCCAGGCAAAACAATGCAAATATTTGACTAACGTTAGGTTCACTTAAATTAGATTGCCTTTTAAGGACTATTAGACTATTTCTGGTTATATTCATTATATTCACTAACATTTGCTCGTTAGCACGTTATAGCTGTGCTTTTATCTTAACTTTTTATTATTGGATATGTCAGCGTCCTTACCTCAGCTATCGGTCATAGTTAATATTAAGTTAGCTAGCTTGCAAAAATTCAGATGAGCGTGTATCACGGAGGTAGCTATGGTAACAAGCAACAATTTGTGGAATGTAGGGGCACGGTCTGTCAATCATAGCTAATTGACTGTTCTCTATACCACCTGCAGACAGTTTGGGTGAAAAAAAGTAAATTTAAAAATACATTTAAATGACTGAATAATAAAATAAATTAAGCACATCTGTTTTATTGTTGCCTAAAGACAACTGGCAAGTGTAACAATAAATAAATAAATAACATTATTTATTTCATAGTGACATTCCTTGTTGCACCACCTGACTTACTGGTTGTGCCTTTTGCAACTAATTTGAAATTAAACAGGCTTCTACCTGTATTAGCTTTTGCCATTGCAAATTCATACATTTAATTTTTGAATAGAATAAAGAGTTTTATGATAAAATTTGATTTTCTTAGTTTTACATTGGCTGCATCACCTGACATGGGAAGTGTACCAGCCTACCTACAGGTTGAAAGTAGCACTTAGCACTTTTCACTTAGCCATAAATGTCACTTGGGGTGCTCTTGATGATACAATATCCTGTTTACTGTTATTAGCTCTTTGTGATAAAAGTCCCATGTTTACGATTGTACTACTCTGACATTTGAGAACATACAAATTGCTGGACAATAGTTTCAATTATCTAAACAGCTTTAAAACTATTGGTATTTGTAGAATTTGGTTATTTGAAAGGTTTCAAACATTAAATCATGCCATATAATTTTATTTTGAATTTATTATCATTAAAATACAGTTTTTAATAGTTTTCTTAGTCTATTAATTTGCACGGACAGTTGCACCGCCTGACATTTTGGGGGTTTGAGATAAAATGATATATATATATATATGTATTTATGAATGTATTGACAATGTATTCAAGCTAAATAGGCTTTGCAGAATAAAGTAATACGTAATTAATTGAATAAATTATTTAAAAAGGAAATAATGCACTCGGTAATGCACTCCAACTAATATGCATGTTCTGTTATTGAAATATGACCAACACATTTTTACAGATAATTCCTTAAAACAAGTCAATTAACCAAAAATTCCTGCAACAACCTGCAAAATCTATTCCCAGGAGAGGAAATATTTTATTTTCGGGAAACAACATTCATCCCTCGTAGCAACCATGGGCTACCTACCATTCAAAGTGGTCCAGGCAATCACTTTGCTTCCACTTAATTTTATGACCACACAAATCGCATTTCATTCTCCTTTTGAGTACTTTTTTCTTCGGCAGTCATTCAATAAGCTTCAGATGTTTTCTTTTAGAACGTTTTCCTTCAACCAGCTCTCTCAGCTTACTCGGTAAACCAGGAATTTTGAATAGTCACGAATGACTGAACTGTGGATCCCGCTCCGAATGTAGCCCTAGTCACGTTATCTCTACGTCACATATCCCGCCAGAAATATGTAAATTCCCAAAAGGAAGTTTGCCCACTTCATGATAGTGTCGAGGACCTGGCCCTAGGCCCACCTGATGAGAGATTGACAGAAGATGGGTTAGGCAGGAATGCATTGTTAACCCCTCGCACACGCCAATGGGGTAGGAGTAAAAGCTCCCGTAAGAGGAGAAGTATATGGTACAAGATAAATGTACAACCGTATATGGACACTGAGGAGTCTGAAGTCAGAGGACTTAGATTCAGGGTTTTAGAGAGCAAGGCTAAAGGCCTGACTGAGGCCATGCGTAGAATGTGTTCTAGCATGACCGTGGAAGATGCTGAACATGCTGAACGGGAAATTGGTAACCCAGGGAGTTTGGCGTTCAAGGAGACGGTAGATGTGATAACATACTTAGTTGACACGTGTGGGCTTGCTCCTACAGGGGAGGAGCACAAGGCCTGGTTAAAGCAACAGGATGAGGAAAACAATGAAGATAATTGGGAGATCAAAGAGTATGAGGAGATGGAAAAATGTAGGAGAGATAAGGAAAACGGAAGGGATGTCAATACCGAAAGAAGATTAAGAGACTTCAAGGGCCTTCCTGATTATAGCAATAGTAAAAGTATACCACAGCGGCAAAGCAGATATGGCCGAACAAAACCCTTCCAATCCGCACTCAACTCGTTCGAAAAAATGATGTTCACAATGTAACAGTTTTGCAACAAATGAAGAAATACAAGAAGCTGGCAGCAGCACAAGTAAGCAATGACTTTGCTAAAATTGGTAGTTTCTATAGCTACAGTAGTCACTATTAATAGGCTAACATAGATAATGTAGGTAATATCAAAGTATTTTCAACAGACCAGGTTTTCCTATTGTTAGGTAGCCATTAGCCTCAACCTCTCATGCAAGCTCGGCCTACACAAGGCCTTGTCTTTTTCTTTTTTATGTCTGATATTAAATTGATAAACTAGGGAGGCACATTTTAAAGAATTTATTTGACCGAGTATCGTTTTTGTAAACGAATTAATGAAGACAAGCGTTCAAACTTAAGGCTTTGTGAACGGGTTTTCACCTAAACCTACATCCAACGGATTAGACGGAAATATCTCCCGCAAAGTGAAAGCACATAGCAATATTTGTTTGAATGGATGTTACATTTAGACGTTGAATTTTAACTTCACTTCCTTCTGTCTGCTCCACTGAAATGAATACTTACTACACACAAAGATGTTAATACTTGTATCAATTGCTTGGCTGCCGAAAACGCGCACGGTACAACGAAAAAACTGCAGGTGTAGGCTTATTTCCGCCTAATATTTAGCTGTTCTAGAGCTAGTCTAATAGGTTGCGTGTTGTTGCTGTTCACGTAATAAAATTCTGCGTTTACTGTGCTATTCATATTTTCCACGACTGTATAATACACTGTAGGCTATATAATATGGTAACTGTCAGCCTTCACGTCACCTAAGTGTTAAGTGTACCTAAGTGTCATGCTCAGTTAGTAAATGTATTATTCGTAGGGGCAACTTATTACTGTCGCTCATGTCATTTTAACGCTGCTATGCATGAGATCTATTGATTCTTTTAAAAATAATTTTACGTTAAAAAAGTCATTGATTTTCTGGCAGGGAAGATTGGCTACTACCAGTGTTTATATTTTATATTTACTAGGAAGAAAAACATAATTTAATTAACCAAACATAATATCAAATAAATTCTGCTTATGTTATTCACTGAATGTAAATATAACCGAAAAGAAATCATGACTTTTATAAACCAGCCTGCTTTTATATTTATGATTTTCACGGCAGATTTATCCTCATCCAGTTTCTCCATCACCATCTCTGCTGTGCATCTAGCAGCATATCTGCTCTGTTCTCTGCTATGCTTTATGTAAAGAAAGACAAGATAGAATGATCAAATCTATTAAGTGTGTTTATGGTGTATGTACCGTAACACTTAAAATTACATTGTTTGTGTGACTATGACATTTTACCAGTATGTACAGTGTCAGTGTGGGGAGTAGGATTTGGTAGATGGGGGTTAGGGTTTTGGGCTAGCCTTCCGCCCAACGTATGCTGGGATAGGCTCCAGCCGCCCTGCGACCCTGTTCAGGATAAGCGATAATGATGATGATTAGGATAATGAATTAATGAATGTATTCACAGAAAGTAATGTAATCACACTATTTTCAATGATGAGTAATAAGTAATATGTAATATAATGAGTAATATAAAGCAACTTACCCACGCCCTACTCGACCTAGTGTCACTGCTCCTTTTCGGTATCACTTCAGGTGTGCCATTTTCTCCAACTGCTGTGCTTTTGGCAAAGAAATGGCGCACACAGCTGGAC